>NC_090324.1:105817207-106131476 GCF_040869045.1 Eurosta solidaginis
GGACTCCGATCATCATTCCGCTCACTTATACAAACATTTACTGACAAACCGACAGTACACAACTCCACGTCACGCAGTGCAGACGGGTAAATAAAATGTATGTAAACAGTATTTTTGTTTTAATGTTGATTTTTATTATTTGTTAAAATTTAAATATATTTGTTAAAAATGTGATTTTAATTATAATTTAAATGTTTTATGTTTGTCAACAGTCTGCCCTGAAGACGGTTACCGGTGTGTAGCCGAAATATATTGGTGATAAAAAAAACCATATGTGTTTTATTTAACATTGACCTAAAGCCGGCAAAATAAATAGTTTTTTAACTCAAAAAGGTCGCTAAATACATTAATTTAACTTTACCCTTAACTTTAACTTTCACTTTAACTTTAACATTCACTTTATCTTTAACGTTAACTTTAACTTTAACTTTAACTTTAACTTTAACTTCAACTTTAATTTTAACTTTAACTTTAACTTTAACTTCCACTTTAACTTTATCTTAAACTTTAACTCTAACTTTAACATTAACTTCAACTTTAACTTTAAGTTTAACTTTAACTTTAACTTTAACTTCAACTTTAACTTTAACAATTGTTTTTGTTTTTATCGGCCTATAGATAAATGATTCAGGGTTCGATTCGAGCTCAAGGCCAGAACAATAATTTTTTTCAAATGATAATTATTGTTATTTTTTAATTTTTCAAAATTTGAAAAATTGTATTTTGTTTTTGGAATAGTAAGTAGAAATTTTTTCAGACAACCTGCCATAGCTGCGCAAATAGATCCATATCGAAGGGTGCTAAGCCTTCATCATCAGTACGCTTTAGGCATGCTGCGCTAACCAATTAGGTCTACATCGGTGGTTTGTTTAACTGGAAAATTTGTTACTTCTATTCCTTTTTACCAACTATATTTATTCAGTGTTGCGCCATCTGGTGCAAATCACTGATAATGCTGGATTTTTGTTTATCGTCAATAACTTTGTTTGACATCCCCAAGTGCTCATGGTTTATTAACTTTAACTTTAACTTTAAATTTAACTTAAACTTTAACTTTAACTTTAACTTTAACTTTAACTTTAAACTTAACTTTAACAATTGTTTTTGTTTTTATCGGCCTATTGATAAATGATTCAGGGTTCGATTCGAGCTCAAGGCCAGAACAATAATTTTTTTCAAATGATAATTATTGTTATTTTTTAATTTTTCTAAATTTGAAAAATTGTATTTTGTTTTTGGAATAGTAAGTAGACAATTTTTCAGAAACCTGCCATAGCTGCGCAGATAGATCCATTTCTAAGGGTGCTAAGCCTTCATCATCAGTACGCTTTAGGCATGCTGCGCTAACCATTTAGCTATACAGTGGTGGTTTGTTTGACTGGCAAATTTGCTACTTCTATTCCTTTTTATCTGATATCACTGATAATGCTGGATTTTTGTTTATTGTCAATTAATTTGTTTGACATTCCCAAGTGCTCATGGTTTATTAACTTTAACTTTACTTTAACTTTAACTTTAACTTTATATTTAGCTTTAACTTTAACTTTAACTTTTACTTTAAATTTAACTTTAACTTTAATTTTAACTTTAACTTTAACTTTTACTTTTACTTTTACTTTTACTTTAACTTTAACTTTAACTTTATGATAGAGATCCAATTTTATGTATTTGTCCTGTTGCTAAGACCGAACCTATTCGAACCTTTTTTGACAAATATCCGTTACGTTTTTTTTGTGCAATAGCTTAATAAATAAATAAAAGCCGCGATAAGCTCCGTAAAGATTTTAGGCCGAGCTTCTATTCCAATGTGCGTCGTGCCCTTTTTTAATTTTTCCTACAAATTGGCGTGTTGGGACCTATATGTTTTATGCCAACTACGAATGGAATCTGCAAGTCAGATGAGTTTTCACTGAGAAGCATTTCATGCAGAAATACACTAGTAGTGTTTGCCAAATCACTCCCGAGGGGCGACCCCCTTAGAAAAATTGTATTCTATTGAAAAAACTTGTTAAACTTGTTTGATGTTGATTTGCCCGGGGAATGAACTCAGGATCTTCGGTGTGGTAGGCGGAGCACGCTGCCATCATCCCACCAATCTTGAACTAGACGGCGATGAATCTGACGACGAATAACTCGAGGTACCGTTATATTATCCGAAAAGCCGACTGTAAAGATTGCCTAAATTACCTTTAATAACATAAGAAATACAACGATGTGACAGCATTGATTGAGCAACCTGTACTTTAGCTACATCTAACTCATTCTCTGGAGACGAGTGAGATTTGCTTCGCCGAAGTAACATCTAATTATTGTTCAGTTCTAATATACGTGTTATTCTAATCAAATATTTTCTTTGTAACTTTAATATGTTTTAATAAATACATCCTGAACTTATTTTATAATTAAAATATAAAAATTCACTGGGTTCCTTTCGTTCCTTTCACTTCAGAAGTGAGACGGTTCGCACGTACACGAAATAGAAATATGTGTTAAACGTTCAAGAGAACATTTCTCAAACAACCGCTACGTCTGTAAATAGTTGTGTCAAAGTCTATAACCCTACAAAATCGCGAGTACTCCATGCATGGACCAAGCGAGTGCTCCAAAATTAACCACAATTCATACAAAAAATATGGCCCAATTAACATTGCGATGTCCTAGGACTGGACCATATAATCCAGCTCAGTATTATATCAGAGTAATCCATGGAGTACCCACAGTACAATAAACATCGTGTAGTGATTACAATCGTTAATAAAAACGATCAATGATCGGCTTACAATATGTTCGTGTAGAAACATGAGTTGGGCCTTTGCTGCATTACAGTGGAGTAGAATGGTAAGTACTCCAGTATGACATAAGTGGACTACATGATCCAACAATTTTTGCAGGATAACGATAAATGTGCCAAGCGTTTACCAGTGCAATTCAATAGATAGATCGACAAAAGAAAACCGCTGTTGAAATAAAAGTAAATCATGCGCAAACGATTTACTAATATAACATTATAAATCCAATAAATTTAGTTAACATCTAGAATATTTAAATTAACAGAAAGTGGGCGTGTGTAATTGTGGCATTGATTTGCAAATTCGGTGAAACTTTCGTAAAAATGAGAAGGATAAAATCCGCGATAATCGCGCAATTTAAACATTTGTTGCAAGAGAGAAATGCTCTTTCAACTGGTACAAAAATTACGTCCGTTAGTCGGTTGATTGAAATTGTCGGTTCAGATGAAATCGAATTCAAAGACGAACAAAGTAAAGTTGAACAAGGAGAACCATTACAGCAGCAAATGAATGAGTTGCGTGGAATGCTCAAAAATATGCTGAGTTATTTGCAAAACAGCCCTTAAAATAGTGTTGTGAGTAGCGATCAAAGCGAACAAGTTCGAAGTGTAAGTAATTTGTCTCCTTACACAAATACAAATTGAAAGATACCAATATCGCGGAATAATTACTCAGTGCGTGAAATAGCCGAAACTATTCCAGACTTCGCGGCCACCGTGGTGTGATGGTAGCGTGCTCCGCCTATCACACCGTATGCCCTGGGTTCAACTCCCGGGCAAAGCAACATCAAAATTTTAGAAATAAGATTTTTCAATTAGAAGAAAATTTTTCTAAGCGGGGTCGCCCCTCGGCAGTGTCTGGCAAGCGCTCCGATTGTATTTCTGCCATGAAAAGCTCTCAGTGAAAACTCATCTGCCTTGCAGATGCCGTTCGGAGTCGGCATAAAACATGTAGGTCCCGTCCGGCCAATTTGTGGGGAAAAATCAAGAGGAGCACGACGCAAATTGGAAGAGAAGCTCGGCCTTAGATCTCTTCGGAGGTTATCGCGCCTTACATTTATTTTATTTATTTATTCCAGACTTCAACCTGACAAATGATATTGCGCTGTCGGCTGAGCAATTTATTGAAAGAGTGAATAGTGTAATTCGTGCATATGGTTTTGATGAATAATGCCTATTACTTGCTATATTAAGTGTATGAAAGGTGTTGCGAATTTGTGGCTTCAGGCGACAGACAAACTGGGGTGACTTTGGAAGAGAGTTAGAAAATGAATTCGGTAATTCGCGACGATATAAGTTGAGCGAAAAAGATATGGTAAAATAAGCGAGAGACATAGTCTTGAAGTACAAGTAGCAATAGCTTCACAATAAATAAATACAATGAGAGAATTAAGAGAAACATTAATAGAGTATGAAAAGCTTTTTCCGATGAGTATGTCGTGTCATCAAACAAAATTCCAATTTAAAGATCAAGCAAATAGAAATGTAAACAAGAGTGGCAATTCTAATAAGATAAATGAGACCAAAACAAATAAGACTGTAACGGTAAAGTATTATAATTATGATAAAATAGGGCGTATTTCCATTAGTTGTCTAAACCACAACGTAAACAAAGATGCGATAAATGTAAATAGCGCATACAAAATGTGAATGGGAATGTCAACCTGTAGCAAAAGTAAGAAATGTCTTTTATGAACATGATGATATTTTTAAAGTTGACACGCTATTAAGTGGACAAAATATAAAGACGTTTATTGATACTGGTGCACAGTGTAGCGTGATTAGAAAATCTCTGAGTGACAAAACAGGTGGCACATATGATAAGTGTACCTTAAAAATTGGTGGTAGTCGATATGCAAATGAGGTACAGAAAACAAACTTGTTAGTAAATGAAATTGATATACCGATTAATCTGTACGTACGTACTCGTCATCTAGAGTTATTACCTTGCGATATTTTATTAGGACAAGACAACTTTGTGAATAATAAATTGAGATGAATTATCAACAACGGTAAGATTAAAATAGAACGCGAATATAAAACTGAAGTTAAAGAAATAAATAATGTAATTGATGAAAGTGAAATGAGGTGTGAAATTGAGACATGCAATTAAAATCGAAACTTTTGAAAATTATAAATAAAAGCTAGAATATGTTTGCTAATAATATGAAAGAACGTGGAAAAAAGGACTTGGTGAAAACGAAAATTGAACTAAAATCAAATGAAATTGTATCCCAATTTCCGTATCGCGTGCCAAATCCAAAAAAGTAAATATTCGAACAAATGGTGGTGAATCTGAATTTGCGAGTCCGGTCGTAGTTGCTAAAAAGAACAAGTAAGGAAGGCTAAGTTCGGATATAACCGAACTTTACATACTCAGCTGAGAGCTTTGGAGACAAATGTTAGAGTAAAATGTTGACATATTTACTTATATACTGTAAAGATATTATATTTTTTGTTTAAAGTTGACTTTTAAAATTTTTTTTTTTAAGTGGGCGTGCTCGTCATCCGATTTTGCAAATTTTTATTTAGAACACATATAGTAATAGGAGTAACGTTCCTACCAGATTTCATCATGATATCTTCAACGACTGCCAAATTACAGCTTACAAAACTTTTAAATTACCTTCTTTTAAAAGTGGGCGTTGCCACGCCCATTGTCCAAAATTTTACTAACTTTCAATTCTGCGTGATAAGGTCAACCCACTTACCAAGTTTCATCGCTTTATACGTCTTTGGTAATGAATTATCACGGTTTATCGAAATTTTCGATATCGAAGAAGTGGGCGTGGTTATAGTCCGATTCCTTTCATTTTAAATAGCAATCTGAGATAGTACCCAGGAACTTACATACCAAATTTCATTAAGATACCTCGAAATTTACTCAAGTTATCGTGTTTACGGACAGACGGACGGACATGGCTAAGTGAATTTCTTTTTTCGCCCAGATCATTTTGATATATAGATGTCTATATATATCTCGATTAGTTTATGCCGTTACGGGGTAGCGTTATGCGAACACAATTAATATACTCTGTGAGCTCTTCTCAGCTGAGTATAATAAATATTTCCACTTCCAAACATTATAGAGTGCCTTCAGGAAGCGGCATCGTATACATAGATATTCACTTGATTTCAATAGTGGATACCATCAAATTGAAATTGAAACAGGAAGTCGTAAGTATACTGCTATTATTACTTCTGATGGTTTATACGAATTTAAAAGAATTAGGACTTAAAAATGCGCCAATAATATTACAACGGTTAGTGTCAAAAATGCAGGAACGGGCTACGAAAGAAAATATGAATCATTATATGGATGATATATTAGTTTGTAGAAACACATACGAAGAAATGTTTGTAAAACTAAAGATGGTCTTACGAATTTTAAAAGAAGCTAATTTAATGTCAAACATATTGAAACTCCAACAAACAAATTATGAACGACCAACAAATGTTACTGAGATAAGTAGATTGTTGGGTTTGAGTGGGTATTTTCGCAAATGTATACTTGTGTAACGAATTTACTTGCAAATCCTCTTATTTGCAACCTTCTGCTAAGTTCGAATCACTAAAATATTGAATAAATAACTCCAATATTTAATAATGCAAAATGGCATTTATTAAAGTACTTCACAATAAATAACTCTACTATTGCTCGACAGATTGCGTGCTTAATCAAAACTGATTGTAGCGCCTCTACCGGTGTCGCCTTTTATACTGTTCGGTTTACTCGTTGACATTTCCAGGCGGTTCTGTTCTAGAATCTACTAGTTGGTTATCTTCTATAAGTTTCTCAGCTATAGCTATAACACAATTATATTGCATATCTCAGATAAGATATCTGCATGTGGCTGTGCGCTGTTCCTCCGCTGCGTGTACGTACACAATGATTTAATTATTTATGTAGATACGTAATGATTGATTTATGGATGTGCATACAAGTCACTCCCAGCATCGGCTTAGAGATGGCAGTACCCCTTAGTGTTGCTAATATTCGTAACACTTGGTTATGCTAGTATCTCGGAACCAATTCGAAAGTTGTTACGTAAAGACAAACCTTTCAATTGGGGTTGTGAAGACGGTTGCCACTTTGGTCCATTTGGACCAAAAATGGTCCTTTCCAACCCTATTTGATCAACTGGTCTCTTTTTACCCAATTTTGGTCCTTTTTAGGCTGTAATCAAGACTATTTGTTTTCAATGAGGAAAAAATGTTCAACACTGCCTACAAAATTTTCCACACCTTCATTAACCTTTATATAATTTACAATTAATACCAATGGATTTCTTACAAAAAAATGGCTGTCATTAAAATGTAGCAGAAAAATGGCACTTCACCTAGCAGATAGTTTAGAAAAGTGAAGCAAACCATTTTCGTTAATTGTTGATGAAACAAGCTGCTAATTAGAAAATCTTTTTTTGTGGGCTAGATATGTATTTCGATCGGTTATCAAACGTTTTTTGTGATAGATTTTTGTCACTGTTTGAGCTTAAAAACAGTTGTTGCAAATGCACGTGCATCTCAAAGAAATTTGACGGAGTTGTCCACTGATAGAAACACTCTTGTATTGAAAACTAAATAAAATAAATAAGGCTAATTTGTTATGTATTAAGTGCATTTACCACTGTTTTATGTTCAAGTTATGCATGCAAGCAAATCGATATGTAATGAGAGTTTGTGAAACAATATATCGGCATGCCAAATAAATAGTGACCCCTAAAAAAAATTTACAAAGAAATCCTATGTAAAAATTTTGAAAATGTTACTTTTCGTTTGTAAGGGTTACTTTAATTACCTTTAATAACATATGAATCGCAGCTATGTGGCAGCATTGATTGAGCAACGTTCAGAAAAGCTACATACAAATCATTCCCTTGAGACGAGTGGAGAGTCTTGTTATAACCATCGCCGAATCAACATCTAATTTATATTCAGTTCTATTATACATTTTATTCTAATACTTTCCTTGTAATTTTAATATGTTTTAATAAAAAAATCCTGAACCTCTTTGTAATTAAAATATAAAAAATCCACTCGGTTACTTATATTCCTTTCAATTTGAGAAGTGAGACGGTTCGCGCGTACACGAAACAGAAAATGCGCTAAACGTTCAAGGGTATATTTTTTCTTAAAAAACGCAGCTATGTATGTGTTTGAATAATCGTGTCGAAATCTATTATGTGAAATGTGCTAAGCGTTTACCAGTGCATTCTAAAAGATAGATCGACAAAAGGAAACCCTATTGGAATAAAAGTGAATCGTGGGCAAACGATGTGCGAATATTACATTAGAAACGCAATAAATTAGGAAGGGTCTAGATCAAAATTCAAATTAACCGAAATTGAGCGCGTGTATTTGTGGTCTTGCTTTGTAAATTCGGTAAAGTTTCGTAAAAATGAGAAGCATAAAATCGTGGTCTGTCGTGCAACTGAAACGTTTGTTGCAAGAGAGAAATGCTCTTTCAATTGGAACAAAACTACGCTCATTAGTCGCTTGATTGAACTTGTCGGCTCAGATGAAAAAGAATTCGAAGATGAAAACGAAATAGAATAAGCTACGGGCGTTGAAAGTTATAAGGAACGAAATGAAGATGAACAAGGAAAATCATTACAGTATGTTGTTTTCGTTGTTGTAGCAGTGCTTCGCCCCACGTAATAGCCGCGACCGATCACGGAGTCTAAGGAAACTTGCTGTTTTAACAGGGGTGGACCATAATGAAAGGGGTGTTAGAGGCGTTGGTTCCACATTACAACTAAAGAGATGGTTGGTGTCATGTGGGGACACATTGCAAGCGGGGCAGTGTTTTGGCAGCCCTGGAGCTTCTTCCAGTGGGTAGTTTTTAGGCTTGGCGACCATATAGGGGACGCGTAGCATGCAATCGGCTGGCCAATTGATTTGTATATGGTAACGAGCGTTCTTTTGTCTTTTCCCCAAGTACTGCCAGCAAGGGATTTGAGGATTTTATTACGGCTCTGGATTTTCGGTACAATTGCGGCTGCATGCTCACCAAAATGTAGATCCTGGGCAAACGTAACACCCAAGATTTTGGGGTGTAGGACAGTCGGTAGCGTAGTGCCATCGACGTGGATGTTCAAAATGGTCGACATTTGGGACGTCCATGTTGTAAAAAAGGTCGCGGAGGATTTAGTCGGTGATAATGCGAGGTTTCGCGAGGCGAAAAAACTGGAGAAATCAGGGATTTAGCCGTTTATTCTGTTGCAAAGCTCATCGTTCTGTGGGCCTGGGCCTGTGGCCATTATTGTGCAGTCATCGGCGTAGGAAACGATAGTAACTCCTTCTGGTGGCGAAGGTAGTTTAGATTTGTAGAAACTAAACAAAAGTGGGGATAGGACACCACCCTGTGGCACCCCTTGTTTAATTCTTCTTGGTTTTGATGTTTCATTTCTAAATTGCACCGATGCCTGCCGACCACCCAGATTATTTGCGGTCCACCTTTTAAGACATGGGGGAAGGGTAGACCCTTTCAGGTCTTGCAGTAACGTGCCATGGTTGACCTTATCAAAAGCTTTTGATAGGTCTATCGCAACGAGTACTGTTCTATGGTGGGGGTTTTGATTTAAACCGCAATTTATCTGAGTGCTAATGGCGTTTGGCGCGGTGGTAGTGCTGTGTAGTTTTCTGAAGCCATGCTGATGACAGGCTAGCTGCAAATTTGCTTTGAAGTAGAGGAGCAAAATGGCTGCAAGCATCTTGGCTACTGGCTACAAATTCAAGTATAACAATACCGCGGAATAATTACTAAGTGCGTGATTCGTGTCAGCTGAGCAATTTATTGAAAGAGTGAATAGTGTAATTTCTGCATACGGTTGGGATGAAAAATGCCTATTACTTGCTGTATTCAGTCGCATGAAGGTGTCGCGCGTCTATGGCTTGACGCGACAGAAAATTTGTTAGGTTAGGTTGAACTGGCCGGTCCATGAGGACCTCACATAGACTGATCGAGTCCGTAGTGTTACCAGAAGTTTGTTTTTAAAGACCAAACTAAAAACCCTATCAAAAACCAAGACCTATGTTATAAAATAACTCCATCCTCTTGGCAAATACTCTAAGCTTCCTCGGACTTAAGCCACTTGCTGCTTCTAGATCTGACAGCTGTATAACTCCTAACAGCTGGAGTCTTAGCCTGCAAGTGCAGGGCACGAGCACAGAACGTAATCGATCGTTTCCTCCTCCAAGCCACACTTCTTACATCTGCTATCACTGACCAAGCCTAATTTAAAAGCATGTGACGCCAGAAGGTAGTGTCCAGTCATAAAACCCGTCATGAGTATACAGTCCTCTGTTTTTAATGATAGAAGCAATTTTACTAGTCTAAGGTTGTAAGACCTACACATAATTTTCGACAATTTACAGTCCGCGCTTGAACCCATGCCTTCCCGCTTGGTCGATCATGTGCACCTCTCGCCTTCGCTTAATCTCGCCCAGTCTAATTGGGGCGTCTACGGAGCAAGCTTCAAGGGATGCGCCCTGCTTAGCTAGTTCATCCGCTTTTTCATTCCCATCTATTCCCATATGCCCTGGGACCCAATATAGATGTATAGTTCTCCCTGTTCCGATTCTCTCCAGAGACTGGTTACACTCTAACACGCATTTAGATGCTGTGCTATGCGAGATTATTGCCTTAATTGCTGCTTGACTTTCAATATCAAAGTTAACACGTTTGCAGCTTAAGCTATTCTCTTCCAGGGTTTCTACTGTTTTGGTTACGGCTAATATTTCCGCTTGGAAAACACCTCAGTAATCCCGCAGCCTGTAGGATCTGCTTATTTCCGGATCAGCACAGTATGCCGCAGACCCTACTCCTTCCACTACTTTGGAACCATCTGTGTACACATGTGTCGCCTCGTCCGCCATTTGCGCACACTTGCGCCAACCGTCCACCTCTATTGCGGCCTTAAGATATCCCTCGAAGCGCAGATAGGGAATCAGGTAGTCTGTTCGTCTTGTGATTGATGACGCTATACTACTGTAGCCGTATGCTCGGCGCTCAAGCTGCCCTGAGGCACCGAGCCTAGTTGCAGTTGGAATGTGCAGCATGGCATACAGTGCAGCCGTCGGGGTTGTTTTCAGGGCTCCCGTAATGCCAAGCATCGATAGTCTGCATACCCCTCTAATTTTTTGAGATATGTTGTTTTTTGTGTGGCTTTCCACCAAACAAGAACTCCATAGTATAGAATAGGTCTTACAATCGCTGTAAAAACCCAATGAGAAAGAGAGCGCGGTAAGCCCCACGTACACCTCGGCATTCCTTTACATGCATAAAGTTCCGTTGAGGCCTTCTTCATGCTCTCCTCCACTTTGAGCTTTCGTGACAGCTTTCTGTCTAGGATAGTTCCTAGATATTTTGTGCAAGGTTTCTCCTGTAAGGTCACCCCTCCTAACCTAGACCTGGTCCAATTTGGGACCTTGTACCTCTATGTAAACAAGACCATATCCATCTTCTCCGCATTGACTTTCAACCCGTGGGGATCTACCCCAGGTATGAATATCCCGAAGCGCCCGATCCATCAACGAACTAATGGTACACTTTCCACTTATGGCAATTGCAACGTCATCTGCGTAAGCCGTAAGTTTTACAAGTCTTCATCGAATCGTCTGAGCGGTTGGTTGATAACCAGCATCCACAGCAGAGGTGATAGCACCCCTCCCTGCGGCGTGCCTCTGTCCACTGATTTCGTGGCCTCGTACAATCCCTATTGTGATGTAATCTTCCTGGAATTTTACATGCAGCCGATCCATCTTGTTAAGGCTGGATGTACTTTAATGTAATTAAGACCATCCATAATCGCCCATTTAGAAACATAATTGAAAGCCCCGGCAATGTCTAAGAAGACTCCTAGAGCATATTCCTTATATTCCAGGGCCTACCATATGCTTATTACTACCCTATGCAATGCGGTGTCTACCGACTTGCCTATAGTGTACGCATGTTGTGTTATGGAGAGCAGTTTTCATCCACGTTGGACTTTATGTACACATCTATCAGCCTCTCAAACGTTTTGAGCAGAAATGATGTTAAGCTATTGGGTCTATAGTCTTTGGGTTATACGTGACCGATCTTCCCCGCCGATAGTGCGGTAGATGATTCAATCTGATGCAATTTTAAGTTAGAAAACGTCTTCACTGGCCATTCGATCTTGGTATCGGTCACCAAGCCCGGCACTACCCGCTCCGTGATCGAAGTGTGAGTGCTGTCTGCTGGCTCTTCAAAACCATCTCCCGATAGTAAATGTGTATCGAGAAGTCCCTCAAGGCATTCCTCACTATTACGTGACCATTCCCCGTTGTCTTTCTTTATTAGTCCCTGGACTACGTTTCTCCTTGCTAGGTTTTTTCAACCGTGCTGTTTCGCTGGAGCACTCTATGTCCGTACAGAAACCTTTCCATGAGATTCTCTTCGCCCTGGAAATTTCACGCTTGTAGATCCCTGTAGGTACTCGTCCCGACACGCTTCGCTTTCCGCGGTCTTTTCTAGCTTAAACATTTCTTTTACCTATATTCTTAGAAGACTCAGCTCATTGCTCCACAATGGCGGCTTTGCTTTTCCTCTGAATCTTCTTAGAGGGTAAGCTTTGTTATACGCAGTCATAAGCGTATTTGTTAGGAATTCATTAGACTCCTCCAGTTCTTCCACTTCGGCAACCTCTTTGGTTGTCCCAGTTTTGTTTCTACCTGTTTCTGGAACTTAGTCCAGTTCGTTCACCAAGGGTTTCTAAAGGTTCCTCCCTTCTCTACTCCCCTTAGGGGGATGCTTAAACTGATATACGCATGGTCGAAGAAGGATGATCTTTCAAGAACCATCCAATCATACCTTGATATATCACGTTCGGAGCTCAATGTAAAATGCAAGACATTACTGGATGTTGCACCAATGTATGTAGGGACATTTCCCCTGTTGGCTATCTGCAAATAGGTTTGCAGGATATAACAAAATAGAGATTCGCCTCTCTCTTTCGTATCTGCTCCTCCCCACGGATTCTTGTGCGTATTTGCATCCGCGCCTTCCGCGCCTATGACGAACCGCCCTTAGCGCCCTTCCTGCTGTACTAGCCTCTTGCACTCCATTGGTGGAACCTCCGCAGCATGGGCCATGTAGCAGGATGCCAGGATAAATGCCTGCTTTTTCCTTTGCTCAACGGCCACCACTACGAGGTCCACAGTAGTGTAATTAGGCAGCATATATGAATGCAGCTGTTTCCCTACCATTACTACAGCTCGCACCCGTCCTTCCGTTTGCGCTTAGTAATCGCCAAATCCGCGCGCGCTAAGTCCAGAAACCTTTCCTCTCGATGAGACCCACAGCTCCTGGATCAGCACTACGTCAAAAGAAACCTCCTCAAAGGTTAGGAGGAGTTTGCTCTACGCCGCTTCACTGTGTTGGAGGTTTATCTGTAGGACTCGCGGCACCATTGGGCTGTTTGTCCCCCTCCAGCACCCTCGTCTTGACGTCGACGTCCTCCCTTGCCCTTTTGGTTTAGAGTATTCGAGCGGTTAGTCCTCTTCTAACACCTTCGTGTTGACGTCGACAGGTGGAGGCTTTTATCTCTTAGCCTTTTGAGGTCCTTTTCGACTTCGCCCACCTCTAGCGTGTTAGGATTTTTATCCTCGGGACTTCGTTTCCTGAGTCGCGTGTAACTTTTGACTGTGCCAAAGGACATTTTGCCAAGCTACGTGTACAATATATCCTACACCTGCTTGTTTATTTGGAAGATATAGAACTTACCTTACTCCGTAGGCCGAGATACAGTAAGTACCTTCCAATCCTGACATAGACTGAATGAGTCCGTAGTTTTAACAGAAGTTTGTTTTAACGACCAAAATAAAAAAATCCTATCAAAAACCAGGACCTATGTCATAAAATAACTCCGTCCTTTTGGCAAACACTAGAAGCTCCCTAGGACTTAAGCCACTTGCTGCTTCTACATTTGACAGCTTTATCACTCCTAATAGCTGGAGTCTTAGCCTGGCAAGCGCAGGGTATAAGCACAGACCAAGCCTAATTTAAGGGCATGTGACGCCAGAAGGCAATGTCCAATCAGAATACCATTCTTGAGTCTACAGTCGTCTCTTTGTTAGTCTAAGGTTGTAAGACATGCACATAATCTTCGACACTTTACAGCCCCGCGCTTGAAGCCACGCCTTTCCTGCTGGGTCGATCATGTGCACCTCTCGCCTTCGCCTAATCTCGCCCAGTCTAATTGGGACGTCTACGGAGTAAGCTTCAAGGGATGCGCCCTTTTTAGCTAGTTCATCTGCTTTTTCATTCCCATCTGTTCCCATATACCCTGGGTCCCAATATAGATGCATGTTTTTCCCTCTCCCGATTATCTCCAGAGACTGATTACACTCTAACACGCATTTAGATGCTGTGCTATGCGAGATTATTGCGTTAATTGCTGCTTGACTGTCAATATAAAAGTTAACGCGGTTGCAGCTTAAGCTATTATCTTCCAGTGTTTCTACTGCTTTGGTTACGGCTAATATTTCCGCTTACAAAACCCTACAGTAATCCGGGTGCTTGTAGGATCTGTTTATTTCCGGATCAGAACAGTATACCGTAGGCCCTACTCCTTCCACTATTTTGGAACCATCTGTGTGCACATGTACCGCCTCGTTCGTCATTTGAGCACCCTTTCGCCAACCGTCCTCCTCTATTATGGCCTTAAGATCTCCCTCGAAGCGCAAATAGGGAATCAGGTAGTATGTTCGTCTTGTGATTGATGAAGCTATACTACTATGGCTGTATGGTCGGCGGTCAAGCTGCCCCGAGGCACCGAGCCTGGTTGCAGTTGTTAACGCTATGTTCTTTGCTACCAGGTTTACAGGTGAAATGTGCAGAGTGGCATTCAGTGCAGCCGTCGGGTTTGTTTTCAGGGCTCCCGTAATGCTAAGCATTGACAGTCTGCATACCCCCTCTATTCTTTTGAGGTAGGTTGCTTTTTGTGTGGCTTTCCACCAAACAAGAACTCCATAGTATAGAATAGGGCTTACAATCGCTGCAAAAACCCAATAAGAAAGATAGGGCGATAAACCCCTACACCCAAGCATTTACATGCATAAAGTGCCGTTGAGACTTTCTTCACCCTCTCCTCCACGTTGAGCTTCCATGACAGCTTACTATCTAGGATGATTCCTAGATATTTTGAGCAAGAATTCAACACATTCATTAATTGCCGAATTGTTTGTAAGCCAATCAAAACTACAAAAATTTGGTCCATTTCTATGAAATTAGGTCCTATTTTTTGATGAATTTTGGCCCCAAATGAAAATGTGTCAACCGTGGTTGTGAACAACAGAAAGCATTCAGCGAGTTGAAACAAAAACTGACATCCGATCCTGTGTTGGTTGCGTATCGGGTGGACTCAAATCACGAAATATATATTCATATGGATTAGCAGGCATACTACTGCAAAATGGAAGTCGTGGCTTGAAACCTGTGGCATATTACAGCAGATCGACTGTGCTACAGAGAATTTCATAGCTACGAACTCGAAACTTTAGCCGTGGTAGAAATGGTAGAGAGGTTTAGGCATTATATCAATAGTAAAACAATCAAAGTCGTAACAGACTGTAGTGCGGCTAAAACTGCTATACAAAAACTAAAGCTGACTCCACGAAAAGCAAGATGGTGTTAAGGGGGTTGATATCGATATTATTCATCGATAGGGTAATCAAGTGGAACACGTTGATGCTTTGAGCATGTGTCCGAATGAGAGTGCCAAGGACACCGATGTATGTAACAACTCTTCGTGCAGAAAAATGGCAATAACTCATGACGATTGGTTATATTCAATGCAGTTTAAAGACGATAAAGTACAATAAATCATCGGAGAAGTCAAAAAGAAGGATAAGCAAAAAAAAAAATTAATTTTATATCGATCAAGGCAGATTGTATAAAATTGAAAACGAGAACAAATTATGAGTAGTTCCAAAAACACTTCGATATAAAATGGTAGAAAAATGTTATGATAGAAACGGCTGTGAATGTGAAATTTCGTTAAATCATATTTGAAATAAAGGTGTTGATATAACATAAGTCGCGGAGGTCAAACAGAAGGACAGTATCATCATAATAACATCGATCCAATACGTTTTAAAACGTTACATATGGACTGTTTAGTTTAATAGCGTTTTCTTTTCTGGCGAAAGTGGTACGCTTTTTGTACGCCGCGCAAGGGTTTTTGTTCTATTCCAAAAAACAGGCAATGCCTTTACGGGTATTTCGTTCTTTTGTAAAAATTGGTGCCTGCTCGCAACGCAAAAGCGTTACACTTTTACCCTGTATAAAATGGCGGTGTGGCAGTGCAACTCTGTGAAACTCTCAATTCGCTCTTAAGTTCCACATATACTCTGCTATAGATTTCGTATTCACGAGTACAAAATTGCTTCGTTCTGCGCATCTACGTCAGAGTTGCTTAAGCGAATGAAAGAAAGAGAGAAAAAAACAAGAGCTAAAGGAAAATTACGTAATAATTGCTCATAAAAAACATCTAAAATAATGTTTACATGCGCAATGCGCCTCCTTCTGTAATTCCATCATGTTATGAGTGAATATGGTGAGTTGAAATGTTCTTTGTATGCACTATACATGTTGAAAATTTTCTGGGGTAGGAGTAACTCTATTAAGGCTTTACCATTTACTTAGGCAACAATTTATTTCAGAAAAGAAAACGCTATAACTGTGCTTTATTGAATAGTTGACTTAAAACTAACATCAAATGAAAATATGTCCTTATTTATATTGTGACGAATATTAGTGACACTAAGTGATACTCCCATCACTAATCTGATACTAAGTAAATAAAGCCACAACAACAATGAAGCAAGCTGCTACACCTGTATGTACGTAAACGAATAAATCATTATGTCTACACATATGTACGTACACGCAGCAGAGAAGAGATGCAAAAACACATGCAGATATCTTATCTGAGATGCTCCCAAAAGTATGCAATTGTAATTGTGGAAGTGTCGCTCACAAATACACGCATATGAGAAGTTATATACGTGCATCTGTAGTTATAATTATATGGCGGTAAATAAGTAAATTCTGGAAGCGCCTAGAAGATGCCACGAGGAAATCACAGAGTATATAAGCACCAGCGGTAGAGGCGCTAGAAGCAGTTTCCGTCAAGCACGCTATCTGTCGGGCAATAGATCAGTTTCATTTAAGCTATCAATTTGGTTATTAAGCAAGCTATTCGTTGCAAAGTGTAAGTGTTATTGTGAAGTACTTTAATAAAGGTCATTTTTCCATTATTGAATATTGGAGTTATTTATTCAACAGTTTAGCGATACGAACGTTGGCAGAAGATTGCAAATAAGGGGAATTGCAGTAAATTCGTTACAATATTAATTCTTCGTGTGGATTCAAGTGCAGCAAAGTACATGACCATGGCTGTATGTGTGTATGCTCCGGCCGCACGCTTTAATCTCAAACTAAGTCTAAGTTAAAGTACACGTTGATGAAGATTGCAGCCGAAATTAGAGATGCATGTGTGTATATATGCTTCGGTCACACGCTTTAATTGCAACCAAGAAATTAAATTTACACGTTTGGTGAAGAATGCAACCGAAATTAGAGATGACTTTTGTTCGTTGCATTGCATTCCTCGCAAGCTCTGAGAATTAAAATATTCAGCGTCAAAATATTTCGCCCCGATGACCGCAGGTCGATTACCGTGACCGTTTCTGGATTAAATGTTTATCGTAAAATCTATAACATCTTTAGATTGTCACGGCATTGGTGTGGATGTTTCGGTCATATTGGATGGAGTTATTACAGTAGAACTGGGTACATGTAGCTTCTTCTTCTCTTTACATCTTCCTTTCCTCACTGATAATATGAGTAGGCATACAGCTAATATCAATGCTGTGTATCCAACAGTGATGTGATGAGCTTTGTGTGCTTCAAGTTTGTTTGGCAGCTCCAACAAACGATCATTGGCCAACGCTGATTGTAATGACGTTAGATTTGTATCAGCGCTGTATATTTCAAGTCATTCAACTTATGAAGAAGAAGGTTGAGTTGTTCTTCAGGAGCCACCTTGGAGATTTCACTAAGTGGATCTTAACAGTTAGGTTAGGTTAGGTTGAACTGGCCGGTCCACCAGGACCACACATAGACTGAATGAGTCCGTAGTTTTAACAGAAGTTTGTTTTAACGACCAAAATAAAAAATCCTATCAAAAACCAGGACCTATGTCATAAAATAACTCCGTCCTTTTGGCAAACACTAGAAGCTCCCTAGGACTTAAACCACTTGCTGCTTCTACATTTGACAGCTTTATCACTCCTAATAGCTGGAGTCTTAGCCTGGCAAGCGCAGGGTATAAGCACAGACCAAGCCTAATTTAAGGGCATGTGACGCCAGAAGGCAATGTCCAATCAGAATACCATTCTTGAGTCTACAGTCGTCTCTTTGTTAGTCTAAGGTTGTAAGACCTGCACATAATCTTCGACACTTTACAGCCCCGCGCTTGAAGCCACGCCTTTCCTGCTGGGTCGATCATGTGCACCTCTCGCCTTCGCCTAATCTCGCCCAGTCTAATTGGGACGTCTACGGAGTACGCTTCAAGGGATGCGCCCTTTTTAGCTAGTTCATCTGCTTTTTCATTCCCATCTGTTCTCATATACCCTGGGTCCCAATATAGATGCATGTTTTTCCCTCTCCCGATTATCACCAGAGACTGATTACACTCTAACACGCATTTAGATGCTGTGCTATGCGAGATTATTGCGTTAATTGCTGCTTGACTGTCAATATAAAAGTTAACGCGGTTGCAGCTTAAGCTATTATCTTCCAGTGTTTCTACTGCTTTGGTTACGGCTAATATTTCCGCTTACAAAACCCTACAGTAATCCAGGTGCTTGTAGGATCTGTTTATTTCCGGATCAGAACAGTATACCGTAGGCCCTACTCCTTCCACTATTTTGGAACCATCTGTGTGCACATGTACCGCCTCGTTCGTCATTTGAGCACCCTTTCGCCAACCGTCCTACTCTATTATGGCCTTAAGATCTCCCTCGAAGCGCAAATAGGGAATCAGGTAGTATGTTCGTCTTGTGATTGATGAAGCTATACTACTATGGCTGTATGGTCGGCGGTCAAGCTGCCCCGAGGCACCGAGCCTGGTTGCAGTTGTTAACGCTATGTTCTTTGCTACCAGGTCTACAGGTGAAATGTGCAGAGTGGCATTCAGTGCAGCCGTCGGGTTTGTTTTCAGGGCTCCCGTAATGCTAAGCATTGACAGTCTGCATACCCCCTCTATTCTTTTGAGGTAGGTTGCTTTTTGTGTGGCTTTCCACCAAACAAGAACTCCATAGTATAGAATAGGGCTTACAATCGCTGCAAAAACCCAATAAGAAAGATAGGGCGATAAACCCCTACACCCAAGCATTTACATGCATAAAGTGCCGTTGAGACTTTCTTCACCCTCTCCTCCACGTTGAGCTTCCATGACAGCTTACTATCTAGGATGATTCCTAGATATTTTGAGCAAGGTTTCTCCTGTAGGGTCGTAACCCCTTCTAACATAGGCCTGGTCCAATTTGGGACCTTGTACCTCTTAGTAAACAAGACCATATCCGTGTTATCCGCGTTGGCTTTCAACCTGACATTAGTTGCCCAGGTATGAATATCCCGAAGCGCCTAATCCATCAAAGATCTAATCGTTGGAAGGCACTTTCCACTTACGACAATTGCAACGTCATCTGCGTAAGCCGTAAGTTTTACGAGTCCTCATCGAATCGCCTGAGCAGTTGGTTGATGGCCAGCGTCCACAACAGAGGTGATAGCATCCCTTCCTGTGGCGTGGCCCTGTCCACTGATTTCGGGGCCTCGTACAATTCCCATTGTAATGTAGTTAAGGCTGGATGTACTTTAATGTAATTAAGACCATCCATAATCGCCCATTTAGGAACATTGTTGAATGCCCCGGCAATGTCTAAGAAGACTCCTAGATCATATTCCTTATATTCCAGGTTTTTTTTTATTGGACGTTGGGGTAGCCCGCTACCTTCAAGTAGCCCAATGAAACCAGGATAATCCTATTCGGAGGGACAGTGTGGACAGAAAGGATCCTCCTCTGTCCCACGCGTATGCAGATATTCCTTGAAACCGCCGTGCCCGCTCAGTTGACCATGCATTGAAGTCTCCATATATTATAAGCGGGTGTTTACCCTATGCTTCTATGGTCATCCCAAGAATCGTGTTCTCAAACTCTGTGCTAGTCATGCTCGGAGGTGCATAGCAACTAAAAATGTATATTCCTTTGATTTTTGCCCACGTAAATCCTGTCACTGTGGGTGCCATCTTTTCCTGTGGAAGAAGTTTTCCTGGTATCCAAATTAAGGCTTTCCCAGCCGAGTCCGTGAGCCAGCCTTGCTCCTGCTTATTTCTGTACGGCTCATAGAGTACCGCTATGTCAAATCCTCCTTCAAACATTGTTTGGGATAAGAGGTCTTGGGCCGCTCCACAGTGGTTTAAGTTGAGTTGCAACAATGTCATAGGGCAATATGGTTGCTTCCTTCCCGTTGTGGGCATCTAAAACTGCCTACCAAATATTGTCCCCCACATAATGCACATTTTGGTACGTTGGAGCAGTTCGCGGGTTTATGTCCCTCCTGACCGCATTTCCTGCAAAGTTTTCACCTATCTATAGTCTCTTTGCAATTCAGGGCTCTATGTCCATAGGCCCAGCACCTATAACAGTATCTCTCCTGTTTCACCTCTCTAATTCGACAAGATACCCATCCTACTCTTATTCTTTGCACCTTTACAACAACTTTAGCATCATCCGCTGTAAGGCTTATAAGTGCCGATTTTGTACCGCTGTAGCCTGTACGTATACTTTTTATGGCAGTTGAATCATGCCGTTCTATCCTACATAAGATCCAATGCAGTGGAAGGAGACGGTATTTCAATGAAATTTGTTAAAATTATATTGCCATATATATTAAGCTGCCTTACGCACATTATTAACCACTGTATTGCAACATCATGCTTCCTTGACCCGTGGAAGGATGCCATTTTAAGGCCTGCGCCTAAAAATAGAGATGCATGTTTACCAAATGATATTCGTCCCATAAGTATTTTACCAGCGCTGTCAAAGATTTTTGAAAGCCTACTCTCGGAACAAATTACCCTGCATGTCCAAAACAAGAAACTACTTTGCCCCTATCAATCGGGATTTAGAGCCCACCGCAGTTGCTCAACTACGTTGTTAAAAGTTTTAGATGATATACGGTTGTCGTTTGATAAAAATGAGCTAACATTGCTGTGCCTCTTAGACTTCTCGAAAGATTTTGACTCCGTTAATCACATTTTAATATACAGTAAACTAAGAAAATATTTTGGATTTGGTGAAATTTACTGCATAATTTATGAGCAGCTATCTGACCGGCAGATATCAGCGAGTGGACACGGGCTACGATTTATCGCAGCCTAAACCACTGACCATGGGAGTTCCACAGGGTTCTATCCTTGGACCTATATTATTCAGCGTGTTTATTGATGACATATTTCTAGAGTGCAACCACGTTAGCTGATAATTTTAGCAGGACCAATGACTTATGCTCTAAGTTACATGTTGACTTACTGAGTTTTTCTCGCTGGGCTAGTAAAAATGGTCATTGCGTCAACACTAATAAATCTTATGTTTTGTTGATTTCTAGAAAGAAGGTCGAAATTGGTAACCTCCCAGCCATATATATCGATAAGAATTTGATAAAAATAGTTAACAAAGTAAAAAATCTTGGCTTTATGGTAAATTCTAGCCTTACATGCACAAATCATATTAATTTTATGGTAGGGAGGGTATACAGTACTCTATGCAATTTAAGGAAATCGTCAATGTTTACCCCAGCTGTTATACGTAAAAAACTGGCCATTCAAGTAGTTTTGCCGATAATCAGTTATTCAGAGTTAATATACAATAAATTAGACTCTTGTTCTGCCCATGAAATTGATATAGCCTTGAATCATATAACACACTATGTATACGGTCTAAGTAAGTTTGACCATGTTTCTGCTTGGAAGTCATTGCTTCTGGGCTGTGATATCCATAATTACTTGAAGGCTAGCAGTTGTATTTTTCTTTTAGAACCAATTGCCACAAAAACACCATCCTATTTATACGAAAAACTTATATTTCCTAGATCTAGCCGTTTAAATAATCTTATTGTTCCAAATTTCAACTTTGTTCCATCAACTCGACTGTTTTTTGTTAACAACTTACGTAATTGGACCTCTATTACAGCTACTGTAAGAAACTGTATAAACAAAAGAAACTATAGACAAATTATTTATATTTTTTTTTTTCATTATAATCAACCTGAATTGGCCACCTATTGCTCTTTATTTTAATCATGTGGTTTATTTATCTATATTTGCTGATATAATCATGTTATGTGCTTCTTCTTCTTTGAAGGCTTATTAACATATTAAGATTTAAATTCTATTGTTCCTGTTTACTGAAATGTTTATAAAAATGTTAGTGTTTTGTACTATAAAGGACCGGAAGATGGTCTTATTGTACTAATAATTCCCAAATGTATGAAATGAAATTGCTGATGGATCACATCACAAATCTCATCGAAGTTTATGAGCTGTAGCGCGATCATTTGAGACTTTGCTGTGACCTTCGCTGACTCCTTTAGCACTGTTTCAATCTCTGCTTGGTACATGCTTGTTTTTCTCTCTTGAGCTCTTTTAAGCTGCTGCAACAAATCTCCTTTTGCCGTTCTTCTAATAATTTTAACATCACCCCCTAGGGCTTTTAGTTCATCGCAACTCCTCACTTTTCGCAGCAACAAATCTCCTTTTGCCATTCTTCTAAAAGTTTTGACGTCACCCCGTAGGGCTTTTAGTTCATCGCAACTCCTCACTTTTCGCAGAATGTCAGCATACGTAGCATCTCCAGCCTTCCAAATTATGATTGCATATTACGTTCACTGCACCTCGTTTCATTGAGGTATCTAGTTGCAGCGCCACTACGCTTTATTCAAAATGTCTTACTAGAGGGTTGCTTATGCTCTTCGGCTTCATGTCTTGACATAGCCGCCGCATTGGCAATGTATTATTTGAAATAGGTGCCAAATCTGTTGCGAATTCTCCTCTCCTATAAGGAAATGACCTCGAGTTTAGAGCTGTAAGATCATAAGGTTCTTCGGACATTGGTTTTATTGGTCTGGAATTAGGGATCCTTTCCATCTCTATTACTGCTGTATTCTTCATAAGAGGTGCTTCTGACTAGAATATGTTTTGCCGATTTAACCGCCACTTCCCATAAACCGCCAAAATGTGGACTTCTCGGAGGTATGAAGTGAAATGAAATTCCTTTTGTGGCACATTGTTTACTGATAGATTGACGTGACGAGTTGATATGCACCGATTCGTTGACTACGGCAAGCTGGTTCCTTGCGGCTACGAAATTTGTTGCGTTATCACAATACAGATTTAGGCAATACCCTCTTCTACTTATGAATCGCCTTAATGCACCAAAAAATACATCAGTTGTTAAATCGCTTACTAGTCCGGATGTACCGCCTTTGTTGTAAAATAGCAAAACACAGCTATAGGTATAAGCTTTTCTTATCTTGAAGTGAACCCAAAAGGGTCCGCAGAAGTGTACGCCTAAATTGATGAATGTTCGTGCAGGAGTTACTCTTGTTGATGGAAGGTTGCCCATGACTTGACTCAGCAGTCTCAGTTTTTCTCTGTTGCATCTGACACATTTTGTCACAATTCAACGAGCCGTTAGTCTTCGTTTTACTGGCCAAAATCGTTGCTTTGTAAAATATAATAGTGCTTGAAGTCCACAATGCCGGTTTTCGTTATGGATCATTTGCTTTAAAAACTTGGGTGTTTGGCATCGAATGCAATTCCGTATGATGCCATTGTTATCCAAAAAGGGAGACAGTTTACGATAGGGACTATCCTTGCCAACTTCATTACATTTCTTGAGCTGCTTAAGTTCTTCCACAAAGTCTAACTTCTGAATTGTTTTAATGATGATCATAAGTGCCGTCAAAGGGATGCCCGACAGTTGTGATCGTGTTTGGTCCTGCTGATGAGCCTTAACATGTAGCCCACAATTCTTTGTAATGGTTAGGAATAGCCACTATGCGGATGTTCTAAATCACACTTCCTTGAACTACCATTGTTGCAACAGGAACTGAAGTCAATTTCTTGCGTTCCATGTTGATAGTTTCGCCTGATGGAAATTGAAATATTTTGATGGCCAATTGTCTGCATGCTCAAGCAGTACTTTGGGTCCATAAAACCATAGGCTGCAGTTTTTGAGTTTTTGCGGCGGCAATCCTAGTGATATAACGTCACGTGAGTTGTATTTAGAACATATATGCCGCCACTGTTCAGAGATGGTGTGCTGTGTGACGTGTGTGGATTATGGCGATTCAGTTTTCTACGAATGTTTGGTGAGATGTTGATGACGAGTTAATCCATGCGAAGACTATCTGAGAATCTGTCCACTACTATGTGGGAACATCTTGGTTTAGGTTGATCATTGTGCTTAATTGAGCTCCTAGCACTGATGCACATAGGTTTAGCCGCGGAAGAGTTTGGCGATTTAAGGGCACTACTCGTGGTTTTGCACACAGCAACCTTACCATCACTTGTCCATCGTTTAATTACTGCCCTTATGTATATTGCAGCCCCATATGCCATTTCGGATGCCTCTGCGAATACATGTAATTGCAGTTTTCCTGGGAAGTATCCTTCTAACACGTGCCTCGAAACTTGTATATTGTTTAGTTTTTTAAGTCACTTCGGAATGAAGTCCAGTTTGCATTAAATTCTGCTGACAAAGTTTCATCCCAGACCAGTTCCAATTGCCAAAATCTTGGACAAATATTTTTGTCGTGACCACTATAGGTGCCAGTATACCCAACGGGTCGAAGAGTTTAGCTATATCTGAACTAACCGACTGTTTCGTTATTACATTGCAATCTCCCAGACACACTTTTGCGCAAAATCAATCACCTTTAGGCATCCATGTCAAACCCAAAGTTTTGATGGTTCGACTGGTCTCATTGTCAAAGTCTACATCAAATTCCCGGTCCTCCACACCAATATTTTGCAGTAATTGTGAAAGATTCGAGTATCACTTTTGTAGATTAGGATCATGTTTCCTTAAAATGTGTATTGATATTGTTGTTGTATTTAAGTTGTCTGAGCTACCAATTACGTCGTCCACATAAAAGTTGTCCTGTAGAAACTGGGAACCCAGCGGATATTTTAACATATTTTCTTTTGCAATTTTTTGTAAGTATTTCGTAGCCAAATATTGGGCAGATCTAGTTCCATGAGCGATTGTGTTTAATTGATAATGGCATGCTTGGATCCTTTCGCCTGATGATGCGTTGGAATTTCCTATCTTCCGGATGAATGTACATCTGTCGATACATTTTCTCGACATCTGTGCTGAACACGAAGTTAGGCAAGCAAACGAAGCAAATCGTGAAAAGCTCACTCCGAGCAGTGGGACCGGACATTCCAAAGGTTGATTTTGCTGATTCGACAAATACTACTCGTAATTTTGTGGTGCGGCTTGCAGGCTTCCCGATGCAGTGGTGAGGAATGAAGTACCTAGGCTTCTTGACGAAATCAATATTAACTTGTGTCATACGATCCAGCCTTCCATATTCCTCCATAAATTTGATGTATTGACTTCTTGTCTCAGGAGATTTTGACAATCGACGTTCCAAGGCAAGAAATCTATTATAGGCAATTCCACAAGATTCCCCTAACGCCTCCACACTGTGGTGAAATGGCAGTTTGAGCATACACCTTCCATTTTCAGTGATTGTTGTATTCTGTGCAAAATGAATTTCGCACTGTTTTTCAGTCGTAGATAATTGCTTTCCTGTAGCTTCAATTTTCTCAAGTTCCCATAGCCTAGCAAAGGCGGCTTTCAAGTTGAAATCGTCGTCGGTGCAGATTACACATATTGCGCTTGTGATGTTGGTGCAACCAACCGGCGATGATCCTTCCCAACACGGTATATTGCAGATGGGGTAAATCATCGGATAGTTCGATTTGCCCCACTGTCATCAACTGGTTGTAAAAGTCGACACCTAATAATATGGTAATCTTGTCAGGATGATTAAGTGATGGGTGGGCTAGCGTAATGTTAGCAGGAATGTTCCAGCCTTCGATGTTAATATCTTGTGAGGGTTGAATAGCTATGATGTGAGGTAACACTGCTGCCTCTAGCCGGGTGGTGAAAATCCTGATGCGTGAATGTAACGTAATATTGACTCGATGTTGCACTTTATTGGTTCTGGAGTATATGCCGTTGATATAAATTGATGATGGTTTCGTTGAGATACTCATATTGGTTAATCTCAGTAACAAAGTTCACTTGTGAACCTGAATCCAAGATTGCACGGCATTGAACTTCTGTCCAATTGCCCCTGACTTTCACCATGACAGTGCCGAGCAACACATGCGTGTTTGTCCTTGATTGTTTTGAGGTTGCTAGCGATGTAACTTCTTCGTTGGAAATTTTTATCGTTGCAGGTTTGGCATTTTTGAACTCATTTGATCCTCTAGAAGTGGCTGATAATGTTGAGTAAATTCTGAGTAAACAGTTCTTGGAAAAATGTAAAGGTTTGAAGCAGTTGTGGCAAAACTTTTTTTCATTGTTTACTATATAGTCTGGCAGCTCTTTATTTGAAATAAACGTTCAGTGATTTGTCAAATAATGTGGCACTTTGAAACAACGGGCGTTGAAAGTTTCCCTGTGACAATGAACGCAAGAGAAAAAGTCACATTTGGATTTTTTGTCATGAGGAAAAATTAAATACAACTATTTTTACAACATGAAGATAGATCGAAAAATTTTTAGGGACTGCACTGTGACCGTCGTTCAGTGATTTGTCAAATAAATTGTCACTTTGAAATAAAACACGTTAAAAGTTTCCCTCCGCAGATAGATCGAAAATTTATTGAGAATTGGACTGCGAACATCGGTCTGTTGTACCCTTGTAAGATTGCGTCGCGTTCCAGGAGGATATGTTCCGCCGTCCCTGCTGATTGATCACGAAATCGAAATTGATATACAAAATTATGTTTTTATTTAGTTGAACAGCGATAGAAACTCGGTTAGTTTTTAATTATTTGTGTTGCTTTGACGTTGGCGTTGCGTTGCGTATGGATTGAAGCAATTAAAGCGCGTGTGTTCAAAGTCAGTGATTGGTTCTCCCAATAGCTGATGTGTTTTGAACAAAGTTCACATCAAGATACTTTATACGTGAAAATGCAAGACAAAACAACAAGGGGTAAATTTATTAGTATTTTTTTTACATCGTTTAATAATTTCATACACATATTTGGTTTCATTTAGTTATTCAAATTAACAATAGTACATCTAATTTTTTGACATCATTTTTATCTTCTGCATAGTTCATATTCACACAGTTAATTTAATTCTATGCTTTCTTTTTTTTTAAATATCTTTCAATTATATGATCAATATGAATCTCAATATCTGTCTGTATGAGTCTGTTCTCGGACATTGTGGACCGTAACCACGTTTTCAACCGGCGAAGTGTTGAAAAACTCCTTTCAGCACAAGCATTGCTAGCTGGAAGCGTGGCCAGAATTTTGATTAGAGCATTTATTGATGGAAACGCATATTCATTGCAATCATTTAAAACTTTTTCAGCGGATAGTGGAAATAACTTTTTGTGTTGCTTATCAGACCAGCGCTCTGGCCACACTTCGCACTCTCCATCTAGATTAATTTTATTTCCTCCAATAAGAGATGCGTATCCTTTACCAAGGTCTTGGACAAGCTCTTTAGACAAATTTTTCTTTTGCAGTGTATTATCTTTGATGATTCTCGATGGGAGTAGCAAATTAAGATTAGAAATTTGCAATGTATCTTCAGGTAATCTACCTTGTAAATGAAGAATGATATGATCATGAAGAGGTATATAAATTGCTTTTCGATAATATTCTTCAGCATCTGACGAAGTGTAATTCGCTCGATGTATTTGCTTTTTAGCAATTCGTGGGAGGACAATATCAAACATATCAAACTTGAACTCATCTGCTAAAGGGCCTATTTTTTGTAAAATCCCGAAAAACGACTTTCTGCTTCAAGTCTATAGTTTTTTAATGTTCGTAAAGTGTCACTCAATGCTTCAGAAGCTTGATTCCAATCTATTGACGATGTTTGCAAAAGTAAGCTTAGTGGTCGTGTAACAGAAAGTACATTGCTCAAACAAATCATTGAAATCACGAACTCTGTCTCGCAAATAGATTTCAACATAGAACGGACCTCAGAACTTGTTGTTGAATCTTGCCAAGTAGAAATTTCTTGAAGCGAAGCAACAATTTTTGTGATGTTTTCTTCAAACTGCATTATACCATCATGTTTTTCAGACCAGTGCGTTTCATATAGTCCACTTAATGATTCCTGCAGATTTTTTTCATCAACGCAATACAATCCTTTGTTTGTAAAACTTTCGACGTGGTTGAAACACGGACAATGATTAGCATTGGTACATATTTTAATAGGTTTCTGCATAGCACCCTTAACTTCTGATGTCATTACAGAACATCCATCCATTCCAATTCCAACGCAATCTTCGAAGGGTAGTCCTAAATTATTAAATCACTATGTGTGCCAAGGCTACACGTGTAAATTTTTTTCTCCATTTATAACATCTTCTTTTCGGATGGAATCGTACGCATCAAGGGAAGTTACAAAAACTTCTCTTATATTGCCATCATATAAGATTCTGAATAAACTTTATTCAATAAAGTAAGGTTTGATTCAGTATGTTATCAACAGCGCAAATATTTCTGAGCATTGGGCTGATTTGCATGAGCATTGTTACTGTTGAGCGCTAATATTATTTGAAAATTGATACTCAATTAAAGCATGCATACAAAAACTGCATTATGAAATAGAGCTGGATTCGATTCGATTTTTTTAAGAATCGATTTTTTCTATTCGATTCTATAAAGAAATCGATTAAATCGAACCAGACAAAATTTATTTAAATTTTGCTTATTCTTTGTAACAGTGTACTTGCTTACGTACTTAACCATTTACACGATTTTTCCCGAAAAATAAAGCTTGACAGTTCCTCTCTCGTTTCGTTGCCTGCCGACAAAATTGGAAGCATCTAGGAATGCCACATGGGTCTTCACTTGATCCTTTCATTGGAGTGAGATAATTAGCATAGTCTTTAACGAGATGTCATACTCTTTGCGTTTTTTTGAATCTTTAATTTCAAAATGTAGGGAAAGCAACTTTGGGATCATTAACTTTCTTCTTTAATACTTATTATTACAATATGTATAATGTTCTCGCTTCGTTTACGGCATTAACATCGATCAATGTTCCGCGCCTTATAAAAAGGAAGTATTTATTACATAAGTAAGGTAACATGTTCTCACTATACTTTTTGCAGCTTTTTAAACAATGAGGTATACGGAACTTTCAATTGACAACATACGACAATTTGTGTCATGATTTGCGTAGTTTCAGTTAAAAACTTTATGGAAGTATTTTCTTAGCTTATTGAAAATAAAAAGGAATAAAGAATTTAATTGACAAAATTTCATAAAAATTGCCTCTTCTGTTTTCGTGTTCGCTGCTGTCTATGTCATAAAAAGTATTGATTTTATATATTTGTTAAAAGTGTGTTCCTTAATGTTACTCGTGAAGGCAAAACGTACAGAGGATCTAAGCATTGTGTAAAAGATCTGAATCCGTTATCTTCGACAATCCTAAAGGGCTGCATATCTGTGGCAATCATTCTAATCAAACCACAATCCAGTTGTTTTTTTCGCTCATCTACAGACTGAAACTTGCTTACGTTGTTGTTATTAGGTTCAAAAAGGATTCTATAGGAGCTGTTGATGAAGACATTTCCATCAACGTTGGATGTGACCGCTTCAAGTGATTTAACAAATTGGTTGTATTTCCACCTGTTTTGCATTTTTTTCCGCATTTCGCAGAATCGCCCTGCACTTGACTAAAGTACTTCCAGACAACAGATCTGCGAATCTTTGGAATACTTATAAGATTGAATTCCCCTTCAGAGTCACTCTCAATTGGCTTACTAGGATCTAAAAATTTAGTATTAATTAGTTTTCATTTCGTACTGAACACAATATCATACCACAAAATAGATAAACACATGTTCAATATATTGCTTGCCAGAAGTGCGAAGAAATTTCTTCATCTTTCTCTCGAAGCCACCAACACAATAAAGCTAAATTTATAAAAACAAAAATTATAGAATATGTATTTCCCCATGCGTCCGTAAAGTATAAAGTGATGAACACTTCGATGCCTAAAGAATCGAACGATCGATTCTACATTTCTAAAAAAATATCGATTAAGAATCGAATCGAAATCCAGCTCTATTATGAAAAGCAACGATCAAATATCCATTATTATATTTATTCAAATACTGCATAAAAATAGTGGGTGTCTGGGACTTCGTGCAAAAAATTTTGTTCAGAATAAATTTCGGAAAAAAAATTTAGTCTGGACGATCGATTTTAGTTTTATTTTATTGGTGTATGAACAATTCGGCAAGTTACTAGTGTCGTATTCGTTGTAAAAAGCAAAAATTGTAGGATGTTACCGTGGTTTCCTATATAAAACTTAAATAAAGGAGACACTTGGCTTTCGTTCAAACTGCACAAACAAAAATAAAGTCTACCTTTAGGTATTATATTTTCAAATTTCTAGGATAAAACTATGTCTTTCACCAATCAAACGTTGTGAACCTAGTTGTGCTTCATTTCAATGAAATAAATAGCATAGCGCTGTTAGGTTTTAGTAAGGAAGCTGAAAAATTTGCGTTGTGGCAAACTCAGTAAATCGTAAATGAAACTAACAGTTTAAACTTCATACCATAGCCTAGATTCATAAAGTGTGAGTTTTGAACTCATACTATAAATGAAGCATCCTAAAAGTTTCAACTGTGTAATAGCTGAATACCGGTCGACATATCTAACCACTAAAATAAGTCTTTTTTATGAAAAATTAATAACAATGTGTTTTCCCGAACATTCAACTTACTTACTTACTTAATTTGCGCTTAGCCGTTCAAATGGTTAAGGCCGCCCAACAAGGTGCGCCAGTCGCTTCTTCTCTCTGACAACCGGCACCAATTGGTCACACCAAGTTAGTTTAAGTCGTTTTCCATCTGGTCCTTCCAACGGAGTAGGGGCCGCCCTCTACCGCTGCTTCCATAGGCGGGTTCCGATAGAAACACTTTCTTGGCCGGAGCGTCATCTTTCATTCGCATAACATGGCCTAGCCAGTGCAGACGCTGTGTGTTACTTCGCTGGACTATGTTGATGTCTGCGTATAGCTCGTACAGCTCATCGTTAAAGCTTCTTCGGTACTCGCCATCGCCAACGCGTAGAGGTCCACAAATCTTTCGAAGAACTTTTCTCTCGAACACTCCCAGAGCCGTTTCATTTGATGTTGTCATGGTTCATGCTTCTGCATCATATAGCAGGAACATTCAACACTTCCCTTTTTAATGCCTCGCCTATATTATCTCCCAGGAGAAATGTCATTGTTTTGCTACATTTTATTGAGACAGCAATTTTCGTGGTATGAATTCCATTGAAGTAAATCGAAAATTATATGTGGGTAAATTATTTGTGGCAAATTTTTAGCAGTATTTTGAATTTTAGTTTCAGTGAAAAAGAAATAAAAGTACGAAAACCGTGCCGAAAAAGAACAAAAATTGAGAAAAAGGGACCAGTGGACCATATGGGGTTGGAAGGGATCATTTTTGGTCCAAATGCACTGAAGTGGCAACCGTGTTCTCAAATGCAAGCTTCCACATCAAATACATATGCATACGAGTAATTCGACATTACGAAATACATTGTCCGGTTGTGAGGCAAAGTATTGTTGCATAAAACCACCACAATACCACAGATTAAGTATAAAATTTCACAAAAACAATAAATAGTTTCGAAAAATCACACCGAATAACTGCAGTCGTTGTTTGCGAATTTAGAAACAATGAGAATGGCAAATACGAACGTGTATGAAATGTAATATCAAAACGTATAAGCACATGGTTGTATTTCAATGCACGAAAATGCTTTAAAAACGAATGAAATTGTTTAAAGAAAGTTGAAAAAAATTGATAAAAACTTCAATATAATAAAAAGCTTCTTTTAATAACAACTTCTTCTAATAACGCCTTATATGGTCTATGTATATTAGGCCGGGTCGATTTGTGGGGAGGCAAAAAGGTCGCCCATTGCTCTGTGAAAATCATATCCTAGGGATCAAAATAAGAAACTTTGCCGAAGGAACCATACCTCTAAAACGAATTCTGATGTCCCCCCCTTTGGGTCGTAGGGGCAAATTTTGAAAAATCCCACTTTGAAATGCCTTTGTTTTTTCTTTTTGGAGTTTATTTTTCTCTTAGAAATTTATTTAGTCAGAACATATGTAAATGAAAAAATGAATTTAACTTAGTAATAGAAAAGAAATTAAAAAAAAATATTAGAAATTAGCGTTTTTGCAACCCCCTTTTAAAACCAAGGCATCACTGTGATGTATTTGCATGTCGTAAACATAGTTGTGTGGGTTTTTTATTCAACCGTTTTAAAAAATTAAGGTATCACTGTGACACAATTGCAGATCGTAAAATTGCTTGTGTTGTTTTTTTAAGCCACCACAAGACACAGCAGGTAGAATTGAAATTGCCCCTACCCAAAAGTTCGACCCAAAGGGGGGGACATCAGAATTCATTTTAGAGGTATGATTCCTTCGGCAAAGTTTCTTATTTTGATCCCTAGATTACGATTTTCACAGAGAAATGAGTGATTTTTAAATCGACCCGCCCTAATATATATATACATCAATTGGTAAGGATTATCACATTTTAAAATTTAAACTATATAATCTTTTTTTGAAACTGCGTCGAGCCCTGTGCGTGTGAATGTGTGCTTTTCAGCGGTCAGCTGTTAGTTGTGCTACTTGGTAAGATTTACAATGCATTTTCTTCTGTATGGACTCAAAACGCGCTTATAGAGATTGTTGGAAAAATTCTCTGCAGTAATATAATTCGTGCTTCCCTGTTTACACTTGCTGCAAGCGTCATTGTTGTTCTTTTCGGTCACTGAAATGCAGATCTCTGCTTGAGGGAGGGTAGCTTTGACACCCATGGCTTCCATAGATTGGAAGTGCTTCTCGAGAAATTGCAGAAACTCTTGAATTGTTTGCATTTCACGGAGTTTTGATAACGATTGCTCATAGCGCAAACGTGTTGGCTGATCTAATTTTTTGAGTAGCAGGTGGAGCAGCAGCGGATCCCATGGTGAAGTGTCTATTTTGAGATTTTATTTAGCGCTAAAAGACACACATTCGTGGTATTAGGCAGCTTTTTAATGTTTTCAATAGATATATTGAATATATTGAAAATAAAAAGGAATAAAGAATTTAATTGACAAAATTTCATAAAAATTGCCTCTTCTGTTTTCGTGTTCGCTGCTGTCTATGTCATAAAAAGTATTGATTTTATATATTTGTTAAAAGTGTGTTCCTTAATGTTACTCGTGAAGGCAAAACATACCGAGGATCCAAGCATTGTGTAAAAGATCTGAATCCGTTATCTTCGACAATCCTAAATAGATAAACACATGTTCAATATATTGCTTGCCAGAAGTGCGAAGAAATTTCTTCATCTTTCTCTCGAAGCCACCAACACAATAAAGCTAAATTTATAAAAACAAAAATTATAGAATATGTATTTCCCCATGCGTCCGTAAAGTATATAGTGATGAAAACTTCGATTCCTAAAGAATCGACCGATTAAAAAAAAAATCGATTCTACATTTCTAAAAAAAATATCGATTAAGAATCGAATCGAAATCCAGCTCTATTATGAAAAGTAACGACCAAATATCCATCATTATATTTATTCAAATACTGCATAAAAATAGTGGGTTTCTGGGACTTCGTGCAAAAAATTTTGTTCCGAATAAATTTCTGAAAAAAATTTAGTCTGGGCGATCGATTTGGTGTATGAACAATTCGGCAAGTTACTAGTGTCGTATTCGTTGTAAAAAGCAAAAATTGTAGGATGTTGCCGTGGTTTCCTATATAAAATTTAAATAAAGGAGACACTTGGCTTTCGTTCAAACTGCAAAAATAAAAATAAAGTGTACCTTTAGGTATCACATTTTCAAATTTCTAGGATAAAACTATGTCTTTCACTAATCAAACGTTGTGAACCTAGTTTTGCTTCATTTCAATGAAATAAATAGTATAGCGCTGTTAGGTTTTAGTAAGGAACGGCTGAAAAATCTGCGGTGTGGCAAACTCAGTAAATCGTAAATGAAGCTAACAGTTTAAACTTCATACCATAGCCTAGATTCATAAAGTGTGTCTGAGTGTCTTTTAGCGCTAAAAAAAATCTCAAAATAGACACTTCACCATGGGATCCGCTGCTGCTCCACCTGCTACTCAAAAAATTAGATCAGCCAACAGGTTTGCGCTATGAGCAATCGTTATCAAAACCCCGTGAAATGCAAACAATTCAAGAGTTTCTGCAATTTCTCGAGAAGCACTTCCAATCTATGGAAGCCATGGGTGTCAAAGCTACCCTCCCTCAAGCAGAGATCTGCATTTCAGTGACCGAAAAGAACAACAACGACGCTTGCAGCAAGTGTAAACAGGGAAGCACGAATTATATTACTGCAGAGAATTTTTCCAACAATCTCTCTAAGCGCGCTTTCAGTCCATACAGAAGAAAATGCATTGTAAATCTTACCAAGTAGCACAACTAACAGCTGACCGCTGAAAAGCACACATTCACACGCACAGGGCTCGACTCAGTTTCAAAAAAAAATGTTTAAGATTATGTAGTTTAAATTTTAAAATGTGATAATCCTTACCAATTGATGTATATATATATTAGGGCGGGTCGATTTAAAAATCGCTCATTGCTCTGTGAAAATCGTATTCTAGGGATCAAAATAAGAAACTTTGCCGAAGGAATCATGCCTCTAAAATGAATTCTGATGTCCCCCCCTTTGGGTCGAACTTTTGGGTAGGGGCAATTTCAATTCTACCTGCTGTGTCTTGTGGTGGCTTAAAAAAACAACACAAGCAATTTTACGATCTGCAATTGTGTCACAGTGATACCTTAATTTTTTAAAACGGTTGAATACAAATCCCACACAACTATGTTTACGAAATGCAAATGCATCACAGTGATGCCTTGGTTTTAAAAGGGGGTTGTAAAAACGCTAATTTCTAATAATTTTTTTTAATTTCTTTTCTATTACTAAGTAAAATTCATTTTTTCATTTACATATGTTTTGACTAAATAAATTTCTAAAGAGAAAAATAAACTCCAAAAAGAAAAAACATAGGCATATCAAAGTGGGATTTTTCAAAATTTGCCCCTACGACCCAAAGGGGGGGACATCAGAATTCGTTTTAGAGGTATGGTTCCTTCGGCAAAGTTTCTTATTTTGATCCCTAGAATATGATTTTCACAGAGCAATGGACGATCTTTTTGCCTCCCCACAAATCGACCCGGCCTAATATACATAGACCATATAAGGCGTATTTGTTGCTATTAAAAGAAGCTTTTTATTATATTGAAGTTTTTATCAATTTTTTTCAACTTTCTTTAAACAATTTCATTCGTTTTTAAAGCATTTTCGTGCATTGAAATACAACCATGTGCTTATACGTTTTGATATTACATTTCATACACGTTCGTATTTGCCATTCTCATTGTTTCTAAATTCGCAAACAACGACTGCAGTTATTCGGTGTGAGTTTTCGAAACAATTTATTGTTTTTGTGAAATTTTATACTTAATCTGTGGTATTGTGGTGGTTTTATGCAACAATACTTTGCCTCACAACCGGACAATATATTTCGTAATGTCGAATTACTCGTATGTATATGTATTTGATGTGGAAGCTTGCATTTGGACCAAAAATGGTCCCTTCCAACCCCATATGGTCCCTTCCAACCCCATATGGTCCACTGGGGTCTTTTTCTCAATTTTTGTTCTTTTTCGGCACGGTTTTGGTACTTTTATTTCTTTTTCACTGAAACCAAAATTCAAAATACTGCTAAAAATTTGTCACAAATAATTTACCCACATATAATTTTCGATTTACTTCAATGGAATTCTTACCACGAAAATTGCTGTCTCAGTAAAATATAGCAGAACAATGACATTTCTCCAGGGAGATAATTTAGGCGAGGCATTAAAAAGGGAAGTTTTGAATGTTCCTGCTATATGATGCAGAAGCATGAACCATGACAACATCAAATGAAACGGCTCTGGGAGTGTTCGAGAGAAAAGTTCTTCGAAAGATTTGTGGACCTCTACGCGTTGGCGATGGCGAGTACCGAAGAAGCTTTAACGATGAGCTGTACGAGCTATACGCAGACATCAACATAGTCCAGCGAATTAACACACAGCGTCTGCACTGGCTATGCCATGTTATGCGAATGAAAGATGACGCTCCGGCCAAGAAAGTGTTTCTATCGGAACCCGCCTATGGAAGCAGCGGTAGAGGGCGGCCCCTACTCCGTTGGAAGGACCAGATGGAAAACGACTTAAAGTAACTTGGTGTGACCAATTGGTGCCGGTTGTCAGAGAGAAGAAGCGACTGGCGCACCTTGTTGGACGGCCATAATCATTTGAACGGCTAAGCGCAAATTAAGTAAGTAAGTAAGTTGAATGTTCGGGAAAACACATTGTTATTAATTTTTCATAAAAAAGACTTATTTTAGTGGTTAGATATGTCGACCGGTATTCAGCTATTACACAGTTGAAACTTTTAGGATGCTTCATTTGTAGTCTGAGTTCAAAACTCCCACTTTATGAATATAGGTATGAAGTTTAAACTGTTAGTTTCATTTACGATTTACTGAGTTTGCCACACCGCAAATTTTTCAGCCGTTCCTTACTAAAACCTAACAGCGCTATACTATTTATTTCATTGAAATGAAGCAAAACTAGGTTTACAACGTTTGATTGGTGAAAGACATAGTTTTATCCTAGAAATTTGAAAATGTAATACCTAAAGGTACACTTTATTTTTATTTGTGCAGTTTGAACGAAAGCCAAGTGTCTCCTTTATTTAAATTTTATATAGGAAACCACGGCAACATCCTACAATTTTTGCTTTTTACAACGAATACGACACTAGTAACTTGCCGAATTGTTCGTACACCAATAAAATAAAACTAAAATCGATCGCCCAGACAAAATTTTTTTTCCGAAATTAATTCGGAACAAAATTTTTTGCACGAAGTCCCAGAAACCCACTATATTTATGCAGTATTTGAATAAATATAATGATGGATATTTGGTCGTTACTTTTCATAATAGAGTTGGATTTCGATTCGATTCTTAATCGATATTTTTTTTAGAAATGTAGAATCGATTTTTTTTTTTAAATCGTTCTATTCTTTAGGAATCGAAGTTTTCATCACTATATACTTTACGGACGCATGGGGAAATACATATTCTATAATTTTTGTTTTTATAAATTTAGCTTTATTGTGTTGGTGGCTTCGAGAGAAAGATGAAGAAATTTCTTCGCACTTCTGGCAAGCAATATATTGAACATGTGTTTATCTATTTTGTGGTATGATATTGTGTTCAGTACGAAATGAAAACTAATTAATACTAAATTTTTAGATCCTAGTAAGCCAATTGAGAGCGACTCTGAAGGGGAATTCAATCTTATAAGTAATCCAAAGATTCGCAGATCTGTTGTCTGGAAGTACTTTAGTCAAGTGCAGGGCGATTCTGCGAAATGCGGAAAAAAATGCAAAACAGGTGGAAATACAACCAATTTGTTAAATCACTTGAATCGGTCACATCCAACGTTGATGGAAATGTCTTCATCAAGAGTTCCTATAGAATCCTTTTTTGAACCTAATAACAACAACATAAGCCAGTCTCAGTCTGTAGATGAGCGAAAAAAACAACTGGATTGTGGTTTGATTAGAATGATTGACACAGATATGCAGCCCTTTAGGATTGTCGAAGATAACGGATTCAGATCTTTTACACAATGCTTGGATCCTCGGTATGTTTTGCCTTCACGAGTAACATTAAGGAACACACTTTTAACAAATATATAAAATCAATACTTTTTATGACATAGACAGTAGCGAACACGAAAACAGAAGAGGCAATTTTTATGAAATTTTGTCAATTAAATTCTTTATTCCTTTTTATTTTCAATATATTCAATATATCTATTGAAAACATTAAGAAGCTGCCTAATACCACGAATGTGTGTCTTTTAGCGCTAAATAAAATCTCAAAATAGACACTTCACCATGGGATCCGCTGCTGCTCCACCTGCTACTCAAAAACTTAGATCAGCCAACACGTTTGCGCTATGAGCAATCGTTATCAAAACCCCGTGAAATGCAAACAATTCAAGAGTTTCTGCAATTTCTCGAGAAGCACTTCCAATCTATGGAAGCCATGGGTGTCAAAGCTACCCTCCCTCAAGCAGAGATCTGCATTTCAGTGACCGAAACGAACAACAACGACGCTTGCAGCAAGTGTAAACAGGGAAGCACGAATTATATTACCGCAGAGAATTTTTCCAACAATCTCTCTAAGCGCGCTTTCAGTCCATACAGAAGAAAATGCATTGTAAATCTTACCAAGTAGCACAGCTAACAGCTGACCGCTGAAAAGCACACATTCACACGCACAGGGCTCGACTCAGTTTCAAAAAAAAAGTTTAAGATTATATAGTTTAAATTTCAAAATGTGATAATCCTTACCTATAGATGTATATATATATTAGGGCGGGTTGATTTAAAAATCGCTCATTGCTATGTGAAAATCGTATTCTGGGGATCAAAATAAGAAACTTTGCCAAAGGAACTATACCTCTAAAATGAATTCTGATGTCCCCCCCCTTGGGTCGAACTTTTGGGTAGGGGCAATTTCAATTCTACCTGCTGTGTCTTGTGGTGGCTTGTAAAAACAACACAAGCAATTTTACGATCTGCAATTGTGTCACAGTGATACCTTAATTTTTTAAAACGGTTGAATACAAAACCCACACAACTATGTTTACGACATGCAAATGCATCATTTGTAGTCTGAGTTCAAAACTCACACTTTATGAATCTAGGCTATGGTATGAAGTTTAAACTGTTAGCTTCATTTACGATTTACTGAGTTTGCCACACCGCAAATTTTCCAGCCGTTCCTTACTAAAACCTAACAGCGCTATACTATGTCTTTCACCAATCAAACGTTGTGAACCTAGTTTTGCTTCATTTCAATGAAATAAATAGTATAGCGCTGTTAGGTTTTAGTAAGGAACGGCTGAAAAATTTGCGGTGTGGCAAACTCAGTAAATCGTAAATGAAGCTAACAGTTTAAACTTCATACCATAGCCTAGATTCATAAAGTGTGAGTTTTGAACTCAGACTACAAATGATGCATTTGCATGTCGTAAACATAGTTGTGTGGGTTTGTATTCAACCGTTTTAAAAAATTAAGGTATCACTGTGACACAATTGCAGATCGTAAAATTGCTTGTGTTGTTTTTATAAGCCACCACAAGACACAGCAGGTAGAATTGAAATTGCCCCTACCCAAAAGTTCGACCCAAAGGGGGGGACATCAGAATTCATTTTAGAGGTATAGTTCCTTCGGCAAAGTTTCTTATTTTGATCCCTAGAATACGATTTTCACAGAGCAATGAGCGATTTTTAAATCAACCCGCCCTAATATATATATACATCAATTGGTAAGGAATATCACATTTTAAAATTTAAACTATATAATCTTAAACTTTTTTTTTGAAACTGAGTCGAGCCCTGTGCGTGTGAATGTGTGATTTTCAGCGGTCAGCTGTTAGTTGTGCTACTTGGTAAGATTTGCAATGCATTTTCGTCTGTATGGACTGAAAGCGCGCTTATTTATTTTTATTTATTTATAAATTCCAAACACAACAACCATAAGTTTTATTTACAGTGTTTGGTGTTAAAGTAACATAATATTAAATGTGTTTATGTAAAAATTGTAGAGAGAAAAATATAAGATTTAAGATTTGAAAGGAGAGAAAAGTATTTCAACATGCTAAGCAAGATGACTCAATAGTTTCCTTTTGAAGTGCATTATGTTAGAAATGCTTCTGATCTCCAAAGGCAAAACATTCCAGAGACGTACTGTTATAACAAAAAATTTACGCTCAGAAATTCGTGAGCCAAATCTTGTGTGCAGTAGTTGAGATGACCGCACGGACCGTGCTAGCTGAAGTCTTTCGTATAGATAGGCAGGCTCCTTAAACAACACTATTCTATGAAGGAGTGAAATTCATCTAAATTTAAGCAGATTGTCGAATGCTATATTGTATATCTTATGAGCATATTCAGGGATATGTTCATAAGGACGTATACCATAAATATAGCGGGCTATGTTATTGTAAATTACATTAAGTTTTTTAATACACTCACTGTCACAATAGGCAAAAACTTCGCGCCATACAGCAATGATGGTATCAAGTAAGACTTTGCCAGAAGCAATCTGATTTTAATTGGTGTGAAGTGCTGTGTGGTCCATAGTGTTCGTAACCTGCCATATACTTTGCCTATTGTAGGAAGGATATGATTATTCCAAGTTAATGTTCTGTTAAAAATGACACCAAGATTTTTTGCCGTGTCGACAAAGTTTATCGGAGCATTTTTAAGTGTTATTTTGGGGCACTGATCTATGTTAATAGTTTTTTTATAAATAGCGATGCATTTAGACTTACTTGGGTTTAAGACTAGCCCGTTATCACTAGCCCATTTATTTATGAGACATAGATCGGAATTTAAATTTCGTACGCAGTTATTAATGGAGGCTGAGGGCCCGCCTAAATATACTTGAACGTCATCTGCATAAACGTGCACTTTACTATATTTAAGAATTTCTGGCAGGTCATTTATATATAGAACGAATAACAAGGGTCCAAGTATAGATCCTTGGGGGACTCCCTTGGCTACACTTAGAAAGTTTGACATGGAGCTACCGACGCTTACTGCTTGATATCTCTCAAGAAGATACGTATTTACTAGCTCCAAGGCTGGAGCTGAGAAGTTGAAAAGCGTTTTAAGTTTTAAGCATAGTAAAGTATGGTCAACTGAGTCAAATGCCTTCGAGTGGTCCAAAAGTGTGAGAAACGTTACTTGGTCCATATCCATATTTCTTCTAATGTCATCTGAAACGCTTAATAGCGTTGTGATACAGCTCCTGCTTGTTCTGAATCCCGACTGATGTGGGCTTATCAGGGAGTTGTTATGGACAAAAATATTTATCTGTCGATGCATCACGCGTCCGAAAACCTTAGAAAGAAAAGGCAGAATAGCAATAGGTCGAAAGTCACCATTTTGTTTCTGGACAGGAATAATTTTAGCTTTTTTCCAGCATTTAGGATAAACTGATGTAGTAAAAATGGAGTTGAAAGCGTAAACGATATATGAAAGAATTTTTGGCAGGATGCATTTTACGAGCTTAGGATGGACACCATCAAGGCCAACGGCGCTTGACTTGATTGAGAGAATGGACTCGACCACATCGCATTCATCGACGCATTTAAAGGCAAAACCGGGTAAGGTAACACTTGGACCAGAATTATAACGATTATAGTTGATATTATGCAGAGAAGGTGGGGAATTTGCAAAGGTTGCGTTTAACTCATCTACATTAACCGATTCGGAAATATGTGTAATTTTTTTCCCAATGCCAATGCCAATTTCGCGGATCTGCTTCCACGTCTTCTGTGAGCCAATGGCTGTACTGAACTGATATTCATAATATTTTCTTTTTTGCCTCTTGATTGTTTTAGTCACGTCACTTCTCAGTTTCTTGTAACCATTATAAGCTCTATCTGATCGATTTTGTTTCCAACTCAGATAAGCTTTGTTGCGTTTTCCTATTAGCTGCTTTATAAAATTGTTAAACAGAGAGAGATTGTTGGAAAAATTCTTGCTGCAAGCGTCGTTGTTGTTCTTTTCGGTCACTGAAATGCAGATCTCTGCTTGAGGGAGGGTAGCTTTGACACCCATGGCTTCCATAGATTTGAAGTGCTTCTCGAGAAAATGCAGAAACTCTTTAATTGTTTGCATTTCACGGGGTTTTGATAACGATTGCTCATAGCGCAAACATGTTGGCTGATCTAATTTTTTGAGTAGCAGGTGGAGCAGCAGCGGATCCCATGGTGAAGTGTCTATTTTGAGATTTTATTTAGCGCTAAAAGACACTCATTCGTGGTATTAGGCAGCTTCTTAATGTTTTCAATAGATATATTGAATATATTGAAAATAAAAAGGAATAAAGAATTTAATTGACAAAATTTCATAAAAATTGCCTCTTCTGTTTTCGTGTTCGCTGCTGTCTATGTCATAAAAGTATTGATTTTATATATTTGTTAAAAGTGTGTTCCTTAATGTTACTCGTGAAGGCAAAACATACCGAGGATCCAAGCATTGTGAAAAAGATCTGAATCCGTTATCTTCGACAATCCTAAAGGGCTGCATATCTGTGTCAATCATTCTAATCAAACCACAATCTAGTTGTTTTTTTCGCTCATCTACAGACTGAGACTTGCTTATGTTGTTGTTATTAGGTTCAAAAAAGGATTCTATAGGAACTCTTGATGAAGACATTTCCATCAACGTTGGATGTGACCGCTTCAAGTGATTTAACAAATTGGTTGTATTTCCACCTGTTTTGCATTTTTTTCTGCATTTCGCAGAATCGCCCTGCACTTGATTAAAGTACTTCCAGACAACAGATCTGCGAATCTTTGGATTACTTATAAGATTGAATTCCCCTTCAGAGTCACTCTCAATTGGCTTACTAGGATCTAAAAATTTAGTATTAATTAGTTTTCATTTCGTACTGAACACAATATCATACCACAAAATAGATAAACACATGTTCAATATATTGCTTGCCAGAAGTGCGAAGAAATTTCTTCATCTTTCTCTCGAAGCCACCAACACAATAAAGCTAAATTTATAAAAACAAAAATTATAGAATATGTATTTCCCCATGCGTCCGTAAAGTATAAAGTGATGAACACTTCGATGCCTAAAGAATCGAACGATCGATTCTACATTTCTAAAAAAATATCGATTAAAGATCGAATCGAAATCCAGCTCTATTATGAAAAGTAACGACCAAATATCCATCATTATATTTATTCAAATACTGCATAAAAATAGTGGGTTTCTGGGACTTCGTGCAAAAAATTTTGTTCCGAATAAATTTCGGAAAAAAAATTGAGTCTGGGCGATCGATTTTAGTTTTATTTTATTGGTGTACGAACAATTCGGCAAATTACTAGTGTCGTATTCGTTGTAAAAAGCAAAAATTGTAGGATGTTGCCGTGGTTTCCTATATAAAATTTAAATAAAGGAGACACTTGGCTTTCGTTCAAACTGCACAAATAAAAATAAAGTGTACCTTTAGGTATTACATTTTCAAATTTCTAGGATAAAACTATGTCTTTCACCAATCAAACGTTGTGAACCTAGTATTGCTTCATTTCAATGAAATAAATAGTATAGCGCTGTTAGGTTTTAGTAAGGAACGGCTGAAAAATTTGCGGTGTGGCAAACTCAGTAAATCGTAAATGAAACTAACAGTTTAAACTTCATACCATAGCCTAGATTCATAAAGTGGGAGTTTTGAACTCAGACTACAAATGAAGCATCCTAAAAGTTTCAACTGTGTAATAGCTGAATACCGGTCGACATATCTAACCACTAAAATAAGTCTTTTTTATGAAAAATTAATAACAATGTGTTTTCCCGAACATTCAACTTACTTACTTACTTAATTTGCGCTTAGCCGTTCAAATGATTATGGCCGTCCAACAAGGTGCGCCAGTCGCTTCTTCTCTCTGACAACCGGCACCAATTGGTCACACCAAGTTAGTTTAAGTCGTTTTCCATCTGGTCCTTCCAACGGAGTAGGGGCCGCCCTCTACCGCTGCTTCCATAGGCGGGTTCGGATAGAAACACTTTCTTGGCCGGAGCGTCATCTTTCATTCGCATAACATAGCATAGCCAGTGCAGACGCTGTGTGTTAATTCGCTGGACTATATTGATGTCTGCGTATAGCTCGTACAGCTCATCGTTAAAGCTTCTTCGGTACTCGCCATCGCCAACGCGTAGAGGTCCACAAATCTTTCGAAGAACTTTTCTCTCGAACACTCCCAGAGCCGTTTCATTTGATGTTGTCATGGTTCATGCTTCTGCATCATATAGCAGGAACATTCAAAACTTCCCTTTTTAATGCCTCGCCTAAATTATCTCCCTGGAGAAATGTCATTGTTCTGCTACATTTTACTGAGACAGCAATTTTCGTGGTAAGAATTCCATTGAAGTAAATCGAAAATTATATGTGGGTAAATTATTTGTGGCAAATTTGTAGCAGTATTTTGAATTTTGGTTTCAGTGAAAAAGAAATAAAAGTAATAAAACCGTGCCGAAAAAGAACAAAAATTGAGAAAAAGACCCCAGTGGACCATATGGGGTTGGAAGGGACCATTTTTGGTCCAAATGCAAGCTTCCACATCAAATACATATACATACGAGTAATTCGACATTACGAGATACATTGTCCGGTTGTGAGGCAAAGTATTGTTGCATAAAACCACCACAATACCACAGATTAAGTATAAAATTTCACAAAAACAATAAATTGTTTCGAAAAATCACACCGAATAACTGCAGTCATTGTTTGCGAATTTAGAAACAATGAGAATGGCAAATACGAACGTGTATGAAATGTAATATCAAAACGTATAAGCACATGGTTGTATTTCAATGCACGAAAATGCTTTAAAAACGAATGAAATTGTTTAAAGAAAGTTGAAAAAAATTGATAAAAACGTCAATATAATAAAAAGCTTCTTTTAATAGCAACAAATACGCCTTATATGGTCTATGTATATTAGGCCGGGTCGATTTGTGGGGAGGCAAAAAGATCGCCCATTGCTCTTTGAAAATCATATTCTAGGGATCAAAGTAGGAAACTTTGCCGAAGGAACCATACCTCTAAAACGAATTCTGATGTCCCCCCCTTTGGGTCGTAGGGGCAAATTTTGAAAAATCCCACTTTGATATGCCTATGTTTTTTCTTTTTGGAGTTTATTTTTCTCTTTAGAAATTTATTTAGTCAAAACATATGTAAATGAAAAAATGAATTTAACTTAGTAATAGAAAAGAAATAAAAAAATTATTAGAAATTAGCGTTTTTACAACCCCCTTTTAAAACCAAGGCATCACTGTGATGCATTTGCATGTCGTAAACATAGTTGTGTGGGTTTTTTATTCAACCGTTTTAAAAAATTAAGGTATCACTGTGACACAACTGCAGATCGTAAAATTGCTTGTGTTGTTTTTTTAAGCCACCACAAGACACAGCAGGTAGAATTGAAATTGCTCCTACCCAAAAGTTCGACCCAAAGGGGGGGACATCAGAATTCATTTTAGAGGCATGATTCCTTCGGCAAAGTTTCTTATTTTGATCCCTAGAATACGATTTTCACATAGCAATGAGCGATTTTTAAATCGACCCGCCGTAATATATATATACATCAATTGGTAAGGATTATCACATTTTAAAATTTAAACTATATAATCTTAAACTTTTTTTTTTGAAACTGAGTCGAGCCCTGTGCGTGTGAATGTGTGATTTTCAGCGGTCAGCTGTTAGTTGTGCTACTTGGTAAGATTTGCAATGCATTTTCTTCTGTATGGACTGAAAGCGCGCTTATTTATTTTTATTTATTTATAAATTCCAAACACAACAACCATAAGTTTTATTTACAGTGTTTGGTGTTAAAGTAACATAATATTAAATGTGTTTATGTAAAAATTGTAGAGAGAAAAATATAAGATTAAGATTTGAAAGGAGAGAAAAGTATTTCAACATGCTAAGCAAGATGACTCAATAGTTTCCTTTTGAAGTGCATTATGTTAGAAATGCTTCTGATCTCCAAAGGCAAAACATTCCAGAGACGTACTGTTATAACAAAAAATTTACGCTCAGAAATTCGTGAGCCAAATCTTGTGTGCAGTAGTTGAGATGACCGCACGGACCGTGCTAGCTGAAGTCTTTCGTATAGATAGGCAAGCTCCTTAAACAACACTATTCTATGAAGGAGTGAAATTCATCTAAATTTAAGCAGATTGTCGAATGCTATATTGTATATCTTATGAGCATATTCAGAGATATGTTCATAAGGACGTATACCATAAATATAGCGGGCTATGTTATTGTAAATTACATTAAGTTTTTTAATACACTCACTGTCACAATAGGCAAAAACTTCGCGCCATACAGCAATGATGGTATCAAGTAAGACTTTGCCAGAAGCAATCTGATTTTAATTGGTGTGAAGTGCTGTGTGGTCCATAGTGTTCGTAACCTGCCATATACTTTGCCTATTGTAGGAAGGATATGATTATTCCAAGTTAATGTTCTGTTAAAAATGACACCAAGATTTTTTGCCGTGTCGACAAAGTTTATCGGAGCATTTTTAAGTGTTATTTTGGGGCACTGATCTATGTTAATAGTTTTTTTATAAATAGCGATGCATTTAGACTTACTTGGGTTTAAGACTAGCCCGTTATCACTAGCCCATTTATTTATGAGACATAGATCGGAATTTAAATTTCGTACGCAGTTATTAATGGAGGCTGAGGGCCCGCCTAAATATACTTGAACGTCATCTGCATAAACGTGCACTTTACTATATTTAAGAATTTCTGGCAGGTCATTTATATATAGAACGAATAACAAGGGTCCAAGTATAGATCCTTAGGGGACTCCCTTGGCTACACTTAGAAAGTTTGACATGGAGCTACCGACGCTTACTGCTTGATATCTCTCAAGAAGATACGTATTTACTAGCTCCAAGGCTGGAGCTGAGAAGTTGAAAAGCGTTTTAAGTTTTAAGCATAGTAAAGTATGGTCAACTGAGTCAAATGCCTTCGAGTGGTCCAAAAGTGTGAGAAACGTTACTTGGTCCATATCCATATTTCTTCTAATGTCATCTGAAACGCTTAATAGCGTTGTGATACAGCTCCTGCTTGTTCTGAATCCCGACTGATGTGGGCTTATCAGGGAGTTGTTATGGACAAAAATATTTATCTGTCGATGCATCACGCGTCCGAAAACCTTAGAAAGAAAAGGCAGAATAGCAATAGGTCGAAAGTCACCATTTTGTTTCTGGACAGGAATAATTTTAGCTTTTTTCCAGCATTTAGGATAAACTGATGTAGTAAAAATGGAGTTGAAAGCGTAAACGATATATGAAAGAATTTTTGGCAGGATGCATTTTACGAGCTTAGGATGGACACCATCAAGGCCAACGGCGCTTGACTTGATTGAGAGAATGGACTCGACCACATCGCATTCATCGACGCATTTAAAGGCAAAACCGGGTAAGGTAACACTTGGACCAGAATTATAACGATTATAGTTGATATTATGCAGAGAAGGTGGGGAATTTGCAAAGGTTGCGTTTAACTCATCTACATTAACCGATTCGGAAATATGTGTAGTTTTTTTCCCAATGCCAATGCCAATTTCGCGGATCTGCTTCCACGTCTTCTGTGAGCCAATGGCTGTACTGAACTGATATTCATAATATTTTCTTTTTTGCCTCTTGATTGTTTTAGTCACGTCACTTCTCAGTTTCTTGTAACCATTATAAGCTCTATCTGATCGATTTTGTTTCCAACTCAGATAAGCTTTGTTGCGTTTTCCTATTAGCTGCTTTATAAAATTGTTAAACAGAGAGAGATTGTTGGAAAAATTCTTGCTGCAGGCGTCGTTGTTGTTCTTTTCGGTCACTGAAATGCAGATCTCTGCTTGAGGGAGGGTAGCTTTGACACCCATGGCTTCCATAGATTGGAAGTGCTTCTCGAGAAATTGCAGAAACTCTTGAATTGTTTGCATTTCACGGGGTTTTGATAACGATTGCTCATAGCGCAAACGTGTTGGCTGATCTAATTTTTTGAGTAGCAGGTGGAGCAGCAGCGGATCCCATGGTGAAGTGTCTATTTTGAGATTTTATTTAGCGCTAAAAGACACTCATTCGTGGTATTAGGCAGCTTCTTAATGTTTTCAATAGATATATTGAATATATTGAAAATAAAAAGGAATAAAGAATTTAATTGACAAAATTTCATAAAAATTGCCTCTTCTGTTTTCGTGTTCGCTGCTGTCTATGTCATAAAAAGTATTGATTTTATATATTTGTTAAAAGTGTGTTCCTTAATGTTACTCGTGAAGGCAAAACATACCGAGGATCCAAGCATTGTGTAAAAGATCTGAATCCGTTATCTTCGACAATCCTAAATAGATAAACACATGTTCAATATATTGCTTGCCAGAAGTGCGAAGAAATTTCTTCATCTTTCTCTCGAAGCCACCAACACAATAAAGCTAAATTTATAAAAACAAAAATTATAGAATATGTATTTCCCCATGTGTCCGTAAAGTATATAGTGATGAAAACTTCGATTCCTAAAGAATCGACCGATTAAAAAAAAAATCGATTCCACATTTCTAAAAAAAATATCGATTAAGAATCGAATCGAAATCCAGCTCTATTATGAAAAGTAACGACCAAATATCCATCATTATATTTATTCAAATACTGCATAAAAATAGTGGGTTTCTGGGACTTCGTGCAAAAAATTTTGTTCCGAATAAATTTCGGAAAAAAAATTTAGTCTGGGCGATCGATTTTAGTTTTATTTTATTGGTGTATGAACAATTCGGCAAGTTACTAGTGTCGTATTCGTTGTAAAAAGCAAAAATTGTAGGATGTTGCCGTGGTTTCCTATATAAAATTTAAATAAAGGAGACACTTGGTTTCGTTCAAACTGCACAAATAAAAATAAAGTGTACCTTTAGGTATTACATTTTCAAATTTCTAGGATAAAACTATGTCTTTCACCAATCAAACGTTGTGAACCTAGTTTTGCTTCATTTCAATGAAATAAATAGTATAGCGCTGTTAGGTTTTAGTAAGGAGCGGCTGAAAAATTTGCGGTGTGGCAAACTCAGTAAATCGTAAATGAAGCTAACAGTTTAAACTTCATACCATAGCCTAGATTCATAAAGTGTGAGTTTTGAACTCAGACTACAAATGATGCATTTGCATGTCGTAAACATAGTTGTGTGGGTTTTTTATTCAACCGTTTTAAAAAATTAAGGTATCACTGTGACACAATTGCAGATCGTAAAATTGCTTGTCTTGTTTTTTTAAGCCACCACAAGACACAGCAGGTAGAATTGAAATTGCCCCTACCCAAAAGTTCGAGCCAAAGGGGGGGACATCAGAATTCATTTTAGAGGTATAGTTCCTTCGGCAAAGTTTCTTATTTTGATCCCTAGAATACGATTTTCACAGAGCAATGAGCGATTTTTAAATCGACCCGCCCTAATATATATATACATCAATTGGTAAGGATTATCACATTTTAAAATTTAAACTATATAATCTTAAACTTTTTTTTTGAAACTGAGTCGAGCCCTGTGCGTGTGAATGTGTGCTTTTCAGCGGTCAGCTGTTAGTTGTGCTACTTGGTAAGATTTACAATGCATTTTCTTCTGTATGGACTGAAGCGCGCTTATAGAGATTGTTGGAAAAATTCTCTGCGGTAATATAATTCGTGCTTCCCTGTTTACACTTGCTGCAAGCGTCGTTGTTGTTCTTTTCGGTCACTGAAATGCAGATCTCTGCTTGAGGGAGGGTAGCTTTGACACCCATGGCTTCCATAGATTGGAAGTGCTTCTCGAGAAATTGCAGAAACTCTTGAATTGTTTGCATTTCACGGTTTGCATTTCAGGTAGCCTCGAAGTTTTCTTTTGTCGAGGCGAAATGTTAAATGAGGCTGCCCCACCACGTGAGTCTTCAGGTAATGCATCTTTTGGACTTTTGATAGTGATTTATTTATCCCAAGTTCCGTAAACAATTCATAAAACTCTTGCCAATTTAAAAATTTCCATCGAATTTTGGAATTATTATCTTTGGTAATGATGGATTTTTTTAGGGGCCTGAACAGTGCATTGCATGCATCCTCCAGGGCCAGGAATCGATTAATGTTGCCGACCTCTTGAGTTGGAAATGAATATCCTCGATGTTCGTTCATAGTTTGTCAGCTGAAACTGTGTCATCTAATGCCCGTTGCAATGGCTCCATCATTACCCCTTGCCTGCGTACCTATTTGATGAAGCGTTTGCTTCTGACTGTGGTACAAACGGCTGCTGGGGTTGTTTTTGCATTTGGACTACTTGGGGTTGGGTTTTTGCCAACTGAGTTTGAGCCAACTATCGGTATTCGGAAACCACATTCATTATGGAGTTGTAATACTCCTTTATGAAATAGCCGTGTTCCATAGGCAGGTTTTCAATCAAGCGAATTTGGTTATCTGTGGACTCAAATTTCGCCCATTCATTTTCCAATCTTCTCAGCCTTTCTTCATAGTACTCTGCATTCTTTCTTGATGCAGAGTCCTTCTTATAGTTGCGAATAATGGCTTCTATATTGATGGCGGTTGCTTTTTGTTAACATACTAAATCACTGAAGGCTGGCATTATTTGTTCTCGGGGTCACCAGAATGTTAAGTTCAACAACATTTTATTGAATAGTTGACTTAAAACTAACATCGAATGAAAATATGTGCTTATTTACATATATTAATTCCGCGTGGCTTCAGGTGCAACAAAGTACGTGACCATTGCTGTATGTATGTATGCTCCATTCACACGATTTAATAGCAACCTAAGACTAAATTAAAGTCACACGTTTGATGAAGAATGCAGCCGAAATTAAAGATGCATGTATGCACACATGTATGCAAATTAAGCTCGCACTTTGGTGCGAAGCGTTTTTAAAAAAGAAACACATCAACTATTTGAGTCATACTCTAAGACAAGACTGACTTTATTTTTCCTCTTACTATTACTTATAATCAATTGTAAATTTAATTTCACAATTCTTTTGCGGATGACATCATTCTTACTACTACATATATATTTGTTATTTATAAATTTCCAAAGTGTGTGACTTCCAAAGAAAGGATGTTTACATAATAAATTAAGAATGCGTTCAAAGTGATTACAGCCAAAGTGATGCTATGGCTGTTCATAAAAATTTTTACAGATGTAAATGTAAATTTCCAATTTGAATTATGTTTATATTTTGGATTAACCTGTCTAATGATTGGTGCTGTTAACTCCCTTTCTAAAATTAATCGCCACCGATTCAACGATATGTTTTGACAGCATATTTATTCTATTTTGCAGATCAAAGTACAATTTTTCTTGACTTTCTTTTAAGTTTTCTTGTTTCTTTGTTTGTATAAACACGATCAATTTATGAGTTACATAAACGAATATTGCTAGTGACAATGGTCAACAATGACATTGTATTAGGATTTTCGGTATACGTATTTTTAATCTTTTCTAGAAAATTAATATTGGCCAATTTTAACATTTCATCATTTGAATTTACAAATTGAAATATTTCATAATTTTTGAAATGATTTTGTTTTAGAAATTTTGTAATCTTGTATTTTGGAATTTTTTTTACAAAAATATTACTTATTTCTACTTTGCATTGTTCAATAGGTATAGATGTATTAATATATAGTGCTACTTGATTTCTAAATATGTATTAATTTCCAATCATTTTGTGATATGGGTCTGCTCTCAAATACTGTGCAAATTTTTTTTTTTATTTTCGGATATTTAATGTACAAAATAATAAGGTCTACCTATTGTAAAATTTTGAATGTCGAAACGTCCAATAAGTCATTTAAAGTTATTGATTGTAATTCGTTCTGAAATATTTCTTTTGTTTCGTCTGTATTAAGTACATGAAAATTCAATATTCCCCCTTTTGCTAATGTTATGGTTTTCAAAATATTTTGCAATTCGTAAACTATCATTTTAATTCATTGTATGCGGACTATTTTCTCATGTGAAATTCCTCTTATATTGTTTACTAAATTTGTCAGTCTACGTATTTCATTGAATATTTCTGAATTTGTGGTTAATTTTTTATTGTTATTTTCTATTAAATCATTAATTTTGTTTGAAATAAAAGTAGAATCATCATGGTCGGGTGTACCTGCCAAGGGCGTAGCCAAGATTTGATTTTGGAACAATCAGGGCCCTCCCCCCCCTGTCAATCCAATCTAATGTTATTTTTTTACGAGGAGGAAGCATCGAAAGCCTCAAAGTTAGTGTGGGACTTTAACCGCACTAAACCTCCTACTGTCTGAGAACCATATACCCCCGGTACCACCGTCAAGTATTCCGTCGGGAGGTAGGTTGAGCACTAAGCTCCACGACTGTCGGGGTCAGGTTGCGCAATTCCATCCAATTTAATGTCAAGAAACAAGAAGCACTGAATTATACAAGTGCCAAACGGCGTGGATCTTGTGCAAATCGTTCTAAAACTCTGAGTACCATATCCTTTCCTTTATCCTTGACCATTTTCCTATGTACACTCATCATGCATGATTCTAAAAAAAAATCAATCATATTCATCATTACAATCCGAGAATAACTTTTGGATTTTCATAACTTTTCTTACCATTCAAACGATTTTTGACCATCGTATAGCAAAGCCAAGTCTTTACTCTTCTCAACGTGCTAAAGTTCCGTTCTATGGAACTTGTCGTACAAGGTAATGCGATAGCGATATACAAAGCAAGTTTCGTCGTCTATAAAACATTTCCGTTTCTTGAAGGACATCACGCATGTCTAACTTATGAAGATCTTCAGCTTTTAAGATTTTGTCCTTCCAATGAAAATACCACAATTCGGCCTCCGCAACAAAACTTGTAAGACCGTAAAACTGAATAAAATTTTGTGTTGCTTTCTTGAAGTCTTGGAAATTCGTTTTCAATATGTTAGCTGGCTGCAAGTGAAACAATGTATACGCTGGCAAGTTCTCTTCAGGAAATCTTTGCTCAAGTGAGGCGACAAATGAATCTAAATACGGAATTAAAAGTGATCTCTTCCAAAATTGAGCGTCATCAGAAGCAGGATGATTCGAGCGATGCTTTTGACGGTCCACGGTCCTGGGTTCTAATCCTAGTTGTTCAGCAATCAATTTTGAATCTGTCAAAAGTTCATAAATTCCAGAATCCGCATTCATTCGATGATCTTTTGCTAATTGAATGATCCGTTGGATTCGTTTTCTGCACGAAAGAAGTTCCAACTGCTTTGATAGTAAAATATTAACCACTGGCTCAAGATAAGACGAGTATTTCGAAATCAAAGAAATCATATGATGAAAGTTTATTGAGGGACAGCTGAATGCAGCTGATAGGCAGTTGTTTTTACTTATATGAGTTAACCGGGGATTGCCCGTATCGCTTTAAATGTATGAAAACATTTATTTCAAGCAATTTTTAATTTTATAATTTATTTAATAATTTGGGAAAAATTTAAACAACGTGACATCAGGACGGATAAGGCGACAGCTGTTTCGATTATACCTTGTAAGTCTCTTCAAAGCCTTTTCTCCCGGGAGTGGGAGTCGAACCCGCACTCCTACGATAGTTGAAATGGTTATAAACGTATTCAGCTACGTCATACCTTAGTTGTAAAGTTTTTCCCAATTGCCTTCTTTCGCATATATTATCTTCCACACATCACATAATTCGTATGTAGTTATGTGTTGAAGTTATGCATGTTTGTAAGGCGGTTTTCAGAGAAACTTGGTATTTGTTGTTGTTTTTGTTCTATTTATAGAACTACAACGAATTAACCAAATGTTGTCTACTTATATGAGTTAACCGGGGATTGTCCTTATCGCTTTAAATATATGAAAACATTTATTTCAAGCAATTTTTAATTTTATAATTTATTTAATAAATTGGGAAAAATTTAAACAACGTGACATCAGGACGGACAAGGCGACAGCTGTTTCGATTATACCTTGTAAATCTCTTCAAAGCCTTTTCTCCCGGGAGTGGGAGTCGAACCCGCACTCCTACGATAGTTGAAATGGTTATAAACGCATTCAGCTACGTCATGCCTTAGTTGTTGTAAAGTTTTTCCCAATTGCCTTCTTTCGCATATATTATCTTCCACACATCACATAATTCGTATGTAGTTATGTGTTGAAGTTATGCATGTTTGTAAGGCGGTTTTCAGAGAAACTTGGTATTTGTTGTTGTTTTTGTTCTCTTTATAGAACTACAACGAATTAACCAAATGTTGTCTACTTATATGAGTTAACCGGGGATTGCCCGTATCGCTTTAAATGTATGAAAACATTTATTTCAAGCAATTTTTAAATCTATAATTTTATTAATAATTTGGGAAAAATTTAAACAACGTGACATCAGGACGGACAAGGCTACAGCTGTTTCGATTATACCTTGTAAATCTCTTCAAAGCCTTTTCTCCCGGGAGTGGGTGTATAAAATACAGAGTTATTGTAATGCTAGCTGATTATCACACATGTGAAGCAACCTTAAGAACGTTACTGAAAATACAATACGCAACAATCGACAATCTGGCAACCATCGTATCTACATTCTCTATTTTGGTTTTTCTTGCCTCCTTTACTTCAGCTATTACTCATGTTTTGTTTTGCTTTACTATAAAATTTGTATGTGACAATAAAATGAAATAAATGAGATTAGAACACTGCATTTTTGAACGTCAACGGCTGTGAATTATTTTGGAGGTGTAATTTGTTCTCTTCCTTGGCAAATTCTAGCTTGATCAATCATCCAACATTTTTGGTGCCGAAACCCGGAAATTACTACTGTTCCCATATCTACAAGGAGAAGCAGACGCACAAACAAATAAGGTTATGCATTTTTTACAATACGTGCCTGTTAACATGTTATTTTCTTCTCTCCCCATATTGCCGCTTGTTCATTCAAGCGATTGGGTGCATGTCAGTGTTTTACGTGTAATGTTGGAGTTGGTCGACCTGGGGATGGACTCTGGCTCTGCGCCACGTTTTGCATTGCGCTATGATTATTAATTTGTAGGTTTCTGCACTTAAATAGGATCTTAACTCCCTTCTGTTGCTACAGGGTTAGAAATTATAACGTATATCGGGAATCAAGTGTTGTGGACACCAAATGCCCATACCTTGAACGTTACGTTGGCGCAGAGCTGGAAGTAAATCCCTCGAGGTGAGGATTTGGCTTGATCTCAAGGACCGACATGGCCAAATGGACTGCTGATGACAGGCTCCTTGTACAGGTTCGGTTGATGTTCCCATTTGACTGGCTATTGTAAACTCATTGCGCTAACGTGTTCATGTGGCGATGTAGTGGCGTCGAATAAGATACATCACTCACACGATTCATATAACCAGTCGTGTGGTGATGTGGTGGCGTCGAAAAAGATACATCACTCACACGAATCATAATCAGCCGTGTGGCGACGTGGTGGCGTCGAATGAGATACATCACTCACACGACTCATATAACCAGCCTTGTGGTGGCGTCGCATAAGATACATCACTCACACGAATCATAATCAGCCGTGTGGCGACGTGGTGGCTTCGAATGAGATACATCACTCACACGACTCACATAACCAGCCTTGTGGTGGCGTCGCATAAGATACACCACTCATCCGACCTATATGACTATCAAAGCGCTGACGCTTCAGTGGGGTGATTTGCTACCGTCAAATGAGGTGCATCACTCCTGCAATGACTATGAGTACCAGCCAGTGGCGTGGTTTTTCGGTGACGTCGCACGAGATACACCGGTCTCCCATTTTATTATATGACCAAAGAGTGATGATGCGCACTGTGATGCGACGGCACAGTTAAATGAGGTTAGCTGTGGCACCTAGCAAATACATTCCTTGCATGGTCGTTGGCCCGGATCTCTTACTGTCCGCAAACACGCGCTCTATGGCACTCCACGATCTTGTCTTGTAGAGATTATCATTCGGCAGCGTGCGAACGGTTGCCTCGTCCTGCGTCCTTCCATGAGCAGATAGGCGGCTCTATGTTCCACGGCCATGGAAATCTCTTCCTTTGAATTGCAGCAATATTTAGGCATGTACAGCAGATGAATGCACAGTAACTGTAGTTTATATTTCAGGATTTTACGATGTCAAGGGACGGCAAATCTCAGTATTTTTCTTTATGCGAAAGCAATCGAAGCAATATCCAACTACACCGGCCATAATTTCAGTCATATCATATTATCAGACGGACAATATAACATTACGAAATGGCAGATTCATATGCGGAATTGGTGAAGGGTAGGACGCTTGCAACCAAGCTTATCAAACGACTACAAGCTAAGTGCCAGGCGGCTGAGGCTGAGGCCTGGAACGAAGCAGTCGTCAACATGCAAAAATCAGCTCTTGAGAGGCACTGGACCTCATTCCAAACCAAGCAGCTGTCCATCGCGGAACTCGTCAGCATCGGTGAGAGTGCGCGTGACCGAAATGAGTCAGTGGCCATTAAAGTGGCGAATTTGTACCATGAAACCAAACAACGATTGGCTGCGCTCATGGTTGTAGCTAACCCTAATCATAATCGCCCATTGCCCAAAACATCGGAAACTAAACTGGGTAAATTTGATGGAGACTATACTAAGTGGGTTTCCTGGCGGGCGCAATTCCTAAACAAGGTGCTTGAAACGGAGCTGCCTCCAGGCTCTAAGATTGGCCTTTTACAATCTGCGTTAGAATGCGATACGCGCAAATGTGCAGGCAAAGGTAAGCATCGTGACGTGCGTGATCTGGACAGAATTTTGAATAAATTGGGAGAAACATATGACAACCCATATCAGATAGTTAGTGCGCATGTTAGTCAGCTGATCGATATTCCCACTATGGAGTACGGCCAAGCGAATAAGTTGCGTTCGATCATCGATACAGTCGAGCAGGAATGTAGATCGCTTAACCGATTCGACTGCAACAAGGACTCCTGGAGTCCATTCTTGGCCGTGTACATACTGTGCAAGTTAGATAAGTCTACTCGGGCTGCGTGGGAAATGGACAGGAATCACACTGCTCCCCCCTCGCTAACAGAGCTATTGCCATTTTTAGAAAGGCGCATTTTCGCTATGCGCAATTTAAGGGGAAATAACCATGACCATGCAGGGGCTCAGGAGAATGGGGAATCAGGCGATCCACGAGGTAAGAGACATATGACTGATGGGGGTTATCATAACACCAAGCGGCCAAGGCCCACCAACGAGTCTGCGGGTGGCAAGCAAGTTGCAAATCCACTACCGAACGGTCAGACTGCAGATGTCTGTTCAAATTGTAATGGTGGGCACCGCACTTGGAATTGCGAGAAATTGGCCAGAATGCAGTACAATGACCAGCTAAAGAGGATCAAAGAGCTAAATTTTTGTGGGTCTTGCCTGTCAAGTCTGCATCCTACCCATAGATGTACGTGGAAGGGTTGTAAGGCTTGTGATTATGCAAAGCACAACTGGATGGATTGTCCCATGTATCCGATGATGAGTGTTAACATTACAAATTGTTCATTAGGTCATAGGTCCAGCAAAGGGAGAAACCAACGACGGTCACTTCGTACACCGCGCTGCCACGCTGTTACGTCGGGAAATGAGCAGACAGCCAGTAAGGCGATCGAATCATCAGATGAGGGACTACCAATCATCGGAACGGCTTTGTGCCGTCTTCATCAAGACAATGGGACATTAACCGGAAATATTCGTATCTTGTGCGATGGCGGATCACAGGTTAACCTCATTACGCAGGAATGTGTGCAGAAATGGAATCTTGTGCGGAAACCATGTATGATATCAGTAGCCGGAATAGGCGTTACGGAACCTATACGATCATATGGGTATATCGATTGTCTCCTATGCCACAGACATAATTTGACAGCTGCCGAAACAGTGCGCTTTGTTATTGTCAAAAGAATATCCGGCACAAACCCGCAAGCAGCATTTAGATGCCAGCTCAAGAACCAGTTGCACCAGGATGAGTTTGCTGATTCAAAATTTACTCAGCCCGCCCATATTGAAGGTCTCTACGGCATCTCGACTTGGGTTGCTGTGATACGCGAAGGCATTATCCGTTCCGGCACAGGTGTGGATCGTTTTATTTCGCAAGACTCCATGCTGCGCTGGGTCAGTGCTGGTCATGCGGGAAACCCTAGTCTGTTACGGCATCTAACATTTCATGTTGCTGAGTCGAACGATACTTTAGATATGCAAATGGAACCATTCTGGGCAGTCAATGACAAGGAAGATCACGTACCTCTGTCCTTGGAGGAACAGCGTGCGGAAGACATTTTCACTTCAACACACTCTAGGGATGAGAACGGACAATACATCGTAACCATACCACTAAGGGAAGATACAATTAAGCTTGGGCGCTCAAAAGAAACGGCGTTCAAAAGATTTGTTGGGTTGGAGAGTAGACTTAAGAGGAATCCGGATGTGGCAGCTGCATACAAGGATTTTATGCTTGACTATATTAAAGAGGGCCATATGGTACCGGCTCCTCCCGCTCCAGAGGATCCAAGCCTATCATACTATATACCTTACCAAATTATATCCAAAGAGAAGTTTCGGGTGGTTTTTGATGCGTCCTGCAAAACGTCATAAGGAATATCGTTTAACGAACAGCAGTTGCCTAGAGGAAAGCTTCAGGCCGATCTATATTAAACCCTTTTATTGTTTCGTACGTACCGATTTGCATTAACAGCCGACATCTTTAAGATGTTTCGGCAGGTCAAGGTACACAATGACCAATGGAATTTCCAGCGGATCTTCTATCGCCCTGAAATCGACCAGCCTATCGGTGAATACTTTATCACTCGGGTAATTTGGGGTTTCAAATCATCGGGATTTAATGCGGTCAGAGCACAACAGCAATGCGCGGTTGACGAAGCCGAGAAATTTCCTATTGCCTCGAAGGCCACGCTAAGAAACTTTTATGTGGACGATTTCCTGGGCGGTGCAGAGTTTGTTGAGGAGTTGAAAATCTTGCACGAGCAGATGACAGGCATGCTGAAGGCGGGCGGTTTTCAGCTTTCAAAGTGGGCAACCAACAACATGGAATTTGCTGAGACCCTCACAGGTGACGAACCAGTCGAAGTTCAACTCCAAGGGGGCTCAGGAATTTTGGGCATGATTTGGGAGCCGAGATCAGACAATATGTATATCAAGGTGTATGAGTATCCGGTGGATAACACCAGGCCACTTACCAAGCGACAAATCATAAGCAATATTGCCCAGGTATACGACCAAACCGGACTGTATACCACGGTTATAGTTGCTGGGAGAATTATCATACAGGAGATATGGAAACTGAACCTGGGCTGGGATGATGTGGTACCGAAACCCATAATGGAGCTGTGGTCATCGTTTCAGAAGAGCGTGATTGGGTTGGCTAACATCCCTGTGCATAGATGGACGTCATTCTCTAAGACATCAACAATGCAGCTCCACATATTTTCGGATGCATCGAAGTTGGCATATGGAGCTTGTGCTTACCTCCGATCAACGTAGCCAGATGGGACAGTAATGGTACGTCTGATCACGTCTCGAAATAAAGTCGCCCCAATTAAGGCGCAGACGATCCCTCGACTGGAGGTAATGGCTGCAGTAATGAGCACAAATTTAGGCAAACTTGTCACAAAGGCGTTTATGTTAAGAGAGATTCTATTCTATCTACATTCTATTGGTGCGACTCCAGTATTGTGCTCTACTGGCTAGGAACTGAGTACAAGGTAATACCCCTTTGTGCTTCTACTGATAGGGGCTTTGTACCTTCACAGACAAATCCAGACATCGGGGGTTCTTCGTTAAATAAGCTACTTCGGACAACAGCCTTCGTGTTTCGCTTCATCGATGACGCAAGGAATAAGAGCCGTAATGTTGCTTAACATCCTGCACATTTTCAAGAAGTAACACCGGTGTCGCCCACGGAGCGCGATCCGGCGACTAAGTATTGGGCACGCCAGGCACAGACAGAGTTCTTTTCGGGGGAGTGGAAGGCCCTTCAGGAGAAGAATGGAGTTCCTCCTAATTCAAAGTTGATGCAACCCTGTCGATTTGTAGATCCGGACGGCGTAATACGAGTTGGAGGACGACTGGGTAAATCAAATCTGCCTGCAGAAACCAAGCACCCAATTATAATCCTTGCGGCATCAGCATTCGCAAAGCTCATCATGTGGGATACTCATAATCGGGCCATGCACGGGGGCACACAATTGACAATCTCCATCATCAGACAGAAGTTCTGGATTCCGAATGTTAAGGCTGCTGTGAAAAAGTTGATCAGAAGCTTCGTCATATGTGCACGATTCAGAAAGGATATTGCTCAGCAATTGATGGGTCTGCTGCCGGCCTCCAGAACGGAGCTAACCTTCCCATTCGCTGCCGCAGGAGTTGACTTTGCAGGACCCTCCGAGGTTCGAAAAGCTCCAGCTGCATCAATGAACCTGCGACTAGCCGCCTCAAGGACTTACAAACCCCCTACGACCATCAAATGCTGGGCGGTGGTTTTCGTGTGTATGACCACACGAGCGCTACACTTGGACCTTTCACATGGTCTTTCCGTTGAAGCATTTCTCGAGGTGTTTACCAGATATGTTAGCCGACGTGGGCATTGTTCTAAGCTCCACAGTGATAATGGAACTAACTTTGTTGGAACAAACAATGAACTATAAAGGGTTCGTCAAGAATGGAAGAATAAGATGCCCATAGCGGAACTGGTCAATCTCGGGACAACCTGGCAATTTAATTCTCCCGCTGCACCTCACCAAGGTGGGTTATGGGAGGCTTGTGTAAAATCAATGAAGTACCACCTCCGAAGGGTGATGGGTCGCCGAATACTGTCAGCAAATCAGCTATTTACAATCCTTACGCAAATTGAATGCTGTTTAAACTCGCGGCCATTGTCACCCCTGAACGACGGTCATAACGACCTGCAGATTTTGACGCCCGGCCATTTTCTGATTGGAAGATCCTTGATGCATCATCCTCCAGCAATGATAACCGTCTCACCTTATGGGGTCAACAGCAGAAACTAACCCAAGCGTTTTGGCGTCGCTGGAAGAACGACTACTTATATCGCTGCAAAAGCGCACAAAATGGTACCGTCCTCGTGAGAATATCAAGCCTGGTGACATGGTAGTGGTCTTAGAGGAAAATCGTCCTCCCGCTATTTGGCCAGTAGGGCGAGTCGAGCAGTTTTATCCTGGCATGGATGGATTGGTAAGAAATGTAAGCGTCAGAACCTCCACAGGTATTAGAGACCGACCGATCCAGAAACTTTGTGTACTACCAGTCGAACACCAGTACGTTATCGGGCCCCCGCTGATCCGGGAGGGGTTTTTTCGCCTGCCTCTTCTAGGAAGGTTTTTCCCTGTCTTCCGTGCACGAAAGTGGGATCAGCTTTGCGAGCTTTTTCAATTGTTGGAGGGGGGAGGATGTATAAAATACAAGTTATCGTAATGCTAGCTGATTATTACACATGTGAAGCAACCTTAAGAACGTTACTGAAAATACAATACGCAACGATCAACAATCTGGCAACCATCGTATTTCCATTCTCTATTTTGGTTTTTCTTGCCTCCTTTTCTTCAGCTATTACTCATGTTTTGTTTTGCTTTACTATAAAATTTGTATATGACAATGAAATGAAATAAAAAAGATTAGAACACTGCATTTTTGAACGTCAACGGCTGTGTATTATTTTGGAGGCGTAATTTGTTCTCTTCCTTGGCAAGTTATAGCTTGATCAATCATCCAACAGTGGGAGTCGAACCCGCACTCCTACGATAGTTGAAACGGTTATAAATGCATTCAGCTACGTCATGCCTTAGTTGTTGTAAATTTTTTCCCAATTGCCTTCTTTCGCATATATTATCTTCCACACATCACATAATTCGTATGTAGTTATGTGTTGAAGTTATATATGTTTGTAAGGTGGTTTTCAGAGAAAATTGGTATTTGTTGTTGTTTTTGTTCTATTTATAGAACGACAACGAATTAACCAAATGTTGTCTACTTATATGATTTAACCGGGGATTGCCCATATCGCTTTAAATGTATGAAAACATTTATTTCAAGCAATTTTTAATTTTATAATTTATTTAATAAGTTGTTTTTGTTGAAGTGTTTCCTTCGATGGACAGTTCTTTTAATCCATTAACGATGCTGACAAAGTGCTGTATAAAGATCGAAATACTCCTGTATTTCTCTCATCATCGTGTTTCGCAAAAAGCAGGAATATGTGGAACATGTTTGCTTCCGGAAAGAGAACTACGATAAAAATTGATGACGTCCTTGATTGTTGGAATAGTGTTACGAATTTCGGTGACTTCATTTAAATCATTTACTACTAAATTCAATTTATGACTTGCGCAATGAAAGTATAAAGCTTGAGGAAACCACACACCATTTTCTTTTCCTGACATTGTTGAACAACCGTCATACCCTTGTCCTTTAAGTTTCATAGGATCAAGTCCTGTTTCAGTGATAAAATTATCTATCGCGATGGCAATTGTTTTGGTATCCATAGCGTCTAGTTCAACGAAACCTACAAATTCTTCTCGAATAACTTGCTTTTCTTCATCGTAGAGTCTGATACCAATTGATAATTGTTCATTTCCTACTATATCACGGCTTTCGTCCCCCATAAGGCTGAATGATGTACCTTTTTTTTGCATCGTTTATAATGTATTCTTGAATAACCTCTCCACAAAAAGTGATGATTTCATTCTGGATTTGGGGCGAGGTGTAAGAAGCATTTTTTGCCCCTTCTTCAAAATGCTGCTTAAGATGCTGCTCACCCGCTTTGATTTGGAGGCCGAGTAGGTCATAAAATACGCCTTAAAGCATAAAATAGTTTTCGAAGTTTGCTCCAAATCATGAGATATGAGGATAGAAGTAAACGTTTTGAAACGATACGAAGTAACAAGGCAAATTAAACAAGGTAGAATTGACAACTGAAAAATTTTAGTTTTGCGTGAATTGTTACTTCAAAAAATTGGAAACAAGCACATTACCCCCTTGGTGGCCTAAGCATATATTTTGGATCCTACACATGATTAAACTACTGCAGGTTTGCTCACACGAAACACTCGAAATCAAAAATCAGTACGGGTTGCTTTTACTTAGCATGGAAAACGGGTATAAATTATATCTTTCTCAGCAGAAATTGTAATAGAAAAGGACTTAAAGTAGTATGCAGTAGTAGTAGTGCAAGCAAATTCGTAAATGCGAGTAGGTTTTCAGAAAATGTAGATTTCAATCTAAATATTTCGTCACATTGGCAACCAGGTTTCGCAAAAAAATATAACCAGCTCGGTCGGAAATATGCGAAAACTTCCTTGGAGTCGCTTTTCTTCCGAACTAGATGCCTTAAATAATTGAACAACTGATATTCTGAGTAACTCCGTAAACAGCACAACTTATGAATGTCTTCCCACACTGATTTATTCCAGGATATCACTTATTACGGATGCGCGTTGTTGTTTTTTTTTTTTCAACAAAAGTATTCAAATTGAAAACTTCGTGTGTTTACAAAAAAAACTAATTTTTCGGAAGTCAACGGGTTAAATATTTTTTTCATTTGAAACAACAATTCATACAACTGAAAATGAAAAGTGATGTTTAGCTGAAGTGATAAAATTACACAATTCTGTATAAATCTGTAATTTACGAAGCTTCACTGGATGAGTCTTGATCTCCATAATACAAATGCATTGCAAAGTGCGCATTACTGAACAGGATAATCAAAATGCGCTTAATTTAGAACAACCGAGTCTCAAATGATACTTGTAATTTTATTTGTTTGCGAAAAGCGTGCTTATGTATACTGTCACAATCAAAATTTTAGATATGATTTTAAAACTGGTGCTAGTTTAAAAATAAATACTTCTACCTTATACATAAAATTCAAAATGTGAAAGTAATATCATCATTGTTCTTTCCTCTCAGTGGCAGCTCATGGACGCCACAGAATATAACAGTTTCTATAATAGACGATATGAATTTTCTATTCTCCCCCACTATTTTTTCGTGCCCAACAGGTTAATTGATGTTATTTCAAAAAGTTCTTTGCTTCTCTGACTGCTCTCAGGTGCCATTGATTTGTAGAGTGCTTATTGCAATATTCATGAATGTTTTTATAACGTTGGAAAGGTTTTTTTATTAATGATCCTAGAACACTTTTAACATTTTTCGGCGGAAAAAGAACAATATAAACACAATGCTCCCTTCAGTTTTTTCGAATACTGAAGTCAAGTAGAATACATTTTCAGATTTTCAAATTTAAATTTTCGGCCTAAGTCTTCGACGTCGTCATTAAAATTGTAATTTCCTGATGGTACCCAACATCTCTTTAGAAATTCCATCTTGTCAGTAGTTGATATCTGTGATGATCGTACAACACAAAAACCTAAATCGTGTAAGTGATATTCTTCCAAACTTGTTTCATTTAAACATGATGATGCTTAAGTGAAAGAACTTGTTTTAACACGATCGGAGGAATTTGTAGGTTGATGACTAGAAGTCGAAGTTTGGCCTTTTTTTTGTGTGTACAACAAAAACACAACAACCACATAAAAACTTCAAATTAGTTTTGCAAATATCTCGAGAATTATCAGAGATATCGGGTTTATGGTTTCGGATTCGAGATCCTGGGGTCAAAACGCGTTTTTGGATACCACTTTCTCATTTTTAGCTATTTTTTTAGCACTCGGCCACTGTCCTAGAACATTACCTGCGTATACATGCTAATAAATATTGTGATTGGTAAAAACACAACAAATTTATATCATTCATTCAAACCTTTTGAACATGTAAGCTTCTCTTGCAGACTCAAACAGGAAGCAGCATTTTCTTCAACCCGAGTCGTGGCGGGTTCCACAATCTTTCGTTTTGTTGCTGTGGAGACACAAGTATACAATTTGAGTTGAAGCAAGAAAAAAAGTTTTTGAGGAAGATAAGATTTAAATGAGAATCCCTTCAATTTGAATAGTTTTGTGATTATGTGTGGAAATGCATTTTATACTTTAACTCTTTCAGCCCAGCATATACTTGAAAAATTTTAATTGGTAAAACTTATTTTGGTAATATTCTAGAACAGGGATCAACTTCAAAAGCATTTCCAAAAATATCTGGAAAGTTGTCGAAAGACGCGTTTTGACTTCAGTATTATTAATCCGAAGGCGGGAGACCAAAATTTTGCTTTGTCAAAAGATACTCACCAAAAAAAAAAACACAAAATAACCCCGGATATGTATATTTGTATGCGCTAGTGCACATATGTATTATGGTGGATGTCAAACCCGGCTAAGTGCCAGGTCCCTGACAAAGTTCAGGAAGATTTTGTAGTATCACCGTATAATATATATTTGTACGCGCTAGTGCATATATATATTAAGGTGGATGTCAAATCCGGCTAAGTGCCAGGTCCCTGACAAATTTCAGGAAGATTTTGTAGTATCATCGTAATATATATATTTGTACACATTTGCGCAAATATGTATTCTGGTGGATGTAATTTCTGGTGCCCGCTGGTAATTTGCAATTTTCTGGACTTCCCGCCTTGCGCCATTGCGATTTTATGAAATAGAATAGATTTATTAATTAATACAATATCTCGAAACAAACAATAATACATCACAAAAATATGTAAAATGCATTTCAAAAGCGGGCAGCAGAAAATTCAGCATCCACAATTTCAGCAAACTCTGCCCGAATAACGTGTTGGCGCCTGTTTGAGGCCAAGGTTAATTACAGACTGGAATTTTATAGAAATCTGACTAAGTTTAACTAAATGGTAGCCACTGTGGTTAAAAGTGCTAAGGTTATCAGTAGTAAACATCTTACCTTTAAAAAATTTGCGTATGTCCATCTTTGTAATTTATTATTAAACAAGTCAACTTTTTTTGTTTCTTTTTTTTGAACTTTAAATCAATGGCAGAGAAACTAAGTCTCCATAAACCAAATGTATTCCAAGAATGTTATATTCAATTCCAAGTAATTGTAGGTAAACGAATCCAAGTATAAATGTATTCCAAGAATGTTGTATTCAAATCCAAGTAATTGTAGTAATCACACACTTTCCACTTCAAGAATAGAATTTAATTGTAATAACGACTTGATAGAAGATCAAAAATTGTGACATATATTGGAGTGGCCATGCGAATAAGCGCAGTTTCGGCGTCGGATTCGTAGTGGGAGAGAGACTTTGTCGCCAAGTGCTGGCGTTCACGCCTGTGGACGAGCGTCTCGCCGCTATCCGAATAAAAGCAAAATTTTTTAATATATCATTCATCTGCGCCCATGCGCCGACAGAGGAGAAAGACGATGAGGTGAAAGACACTTTTTATGAACAATTAGAACGCACATACGAGCGCTGCCCCCGTCATGATATAAAAGTCGTGCTTGGCGACTTTAACGCCAGGGTGGGCAATGAAGGTGTTTTTGGCCCTACAGTCGGAAAGTTCAGCCTACACAATGAAACTCCTCCTAACGGACTGAGGCTGATTGACTTTGCCGGTGCTCGAAACATGGTCATATCAAGCACGAGGTTCATGCATAAAAAGATACATCAAGCTACATGGCTGTCTCCTGATCGAAATACTCGCAATCAGATCGATCACGTTGTGATAGACGGACGGCATGCCTCCAGTGTTTTAGATGTGCGCACGATCCGAGGACCTAACATCGATTCGGACCATTATCTCGTTGCAGCCAAAATACGCACCCGCCTCAACGCGGCTAAAAACAAGGAACAAAAAACACAAGGAAAGCTAGACGTCGAAAAGCTTCAATCACAACAGACTGCCAATGATTTCGCAACTCTACTCTCACACCTGCTCTCTGAGGGCACAACTCATCCTGAAGGAATACAGGAGCAGTGGGAGCATATCTCCAAAGCACTTCGTACTGCCGCCGAGGAAAAATTGGTTACCGGCGGCCACGAAAAAACAACTGGTATGATGAAGAATGCCGCGTTGCAACCGAAAGAAAAAAAGGCTGCCTACAGGGCTACGTTAAAAGCGAGCGCGACAAGAGGAGTGTGTGAACGCTATCGTGAGTTGAAAAGGGAAGCGAGACGCCTTTTCAGGAAGAAAAAAGCAGAAGCAGAAAGGCGTGAGTGCGAGGAGCTTGAGCTGCTAGCCACCGGGAATAACGCCCGAAAATTCTACCAAAAAATACGGCGACAGACGGAAGGTTTTAAGACCGGGGCAAACTCCTGTAGGGCGACCTTGTAACTGATGTCCAGAGAGTGCTAAGATTATGGAGGGAACACTTCTCTGCTCTCCTAAATGGAGGCAGCAATTCACCGCGCAGAGATGAAGAACCCGATCCCGCAATCGATGATGATGGAATATATGTCCCCCCGCCCGATTATGACGAAGTTAGAATAGCAATAACCAGATTGAAAAACAACAAGGCCGTGGGCGCTGATGGATTGCCTGCGGAGCTATTCAAGTTCGGCGGCGAGGAGTTGGTAAGGCACATGCAGCAGCTTCTTAGAAAAATATGGGCGGACGAAAGCATGCCCGACGGTTGGAATCTAAGTGTTCTTTGCCCAGTCCACAAGAAGGGGGATACTGCAAAATGCACCAATTATCGTGGAATCAGCCTTCTTAATATCGCATATAAGGTCCTTTCAAGTGTATTGTGCGAAAGATTGAAGCCCACCGTGAACCGGCTGATTGGACCTTATCAGTGCGGCTCCAGACCTGGTAAATCTACCACCGACCAGATTTTCACAATGCGCCAAATCTTGGAAAAAACCCGTGAAAAGAGAATCGACACACATCACCTCTTCGTCGACTTTAAAGCCGCCTTCGACAGCACGAAAAGGAGCTGCCTATATGCCGCTATGTCTGAATTTGGTTTCCCCGCAAAACTTATACGGCTGTGCAAGATGACGTTGAGCAACACCATCAGCTCAGTCAGAATTGGGAAGGACATCTCCGAGCCGTTCGAAACTAAACGAGGTTTCAGACAGGGTGACCCCCTATCGTGCGATTTCTTTAATTTGATGCTGGAGAAAATTATACTAGCTGCAGAAATTAACCGCACTAGAACAATATACTATAAAAGCGTGCAATTACTGGCATATGCTGATGACATTGATATAATCGGCCCAAACACCCGCGCTGTTAGTTCTGCTTACTCCAAGCTGGAAAAAGAAGCGGTAAAGATGGGTTTGATGGTGAATAAGGGCAAAACGAAGTACCTGCTGTCATCGAGCAAAGAGTCAGCGCATATGCGCCTTGGCCACCACGCTACTGTTGGCAGCCATAATTTCGAAATAGTAAAAGACTTCGTTTATTTGGGAACCAGCATCAACACTAGCAACAACATCAGCACTGAAATCCAGCGAAGAATCAATCTTGCCAATAAATGCTACTTTGGACTAGGTAGGCAATTGAAAAGTAAAGTCCTCTCTCGGCGAACGAAAATCATACTCTACAAGTCACTTATCGTACCCGTTCTGCTATATGGGGCAGAAGCATGGACCATGACAACAGCAGATGAAGCGGCTTTGGGAGTGTTCGAGAGAAAAGTTCTTCGAAAGATTTATGGACCTCTACGCGTTGGCGATGGCGAGTACCGAAGAAGATTTAATGATGATCTGTACGAGCTATACGCAGACATCAACATAGTCCAGCGAATTAAAACGCAGCGGCTGCGCTGGCTAGGCCATGTTATGCGAATGAAAGATGATGCTCCGGCCAAGAAAGTGTTCCTATCGGAACCCGCCTATGGAAGCAGAGGTAGAGGGCGGCCCCCACTCCGTTGGAAGGACCAGGTGGAAAACGATTTAAACTCCCTTGGTGTGACCAATTGGCGCCGGTTGGCGGAGCGAAGGAGCGACTGGCGCGCCTTGTTGGACGGCCATAACCGTTTAGACGGTTAAGCGCCAATTAAGTAAGTAAGTAACGACTTGATAAAAACTATTACTCAAGTAGTCATATTTGGACTTGAAATACTACAGGGTGATCAATTGCATTCAACTTCACCAAAATTTGGTACTCCAAATAAAAAGTTGAACCGATAAAAACATCTGTAAACTTTTGCCATTTTTTTTTACTCTTTTTTCGATAAATTGTTATCGCATTTAGGGGGGGAGAGGGGGGGGGGGTTTCAAGCGCAAAAAATAAAAAATTCATCTCACTAAAATTAAAAATGGCAAAAAAAAATAAAAGTAATTGTAAAAATAAAAAAAGTTATACGACTTCATGAATTTAGGGGTGGGCACATGTCCCCCTGTCCCCCCTGCCAACGCCCTTGGTACCTGCTATCCGCTTCCACACTGTACCTTATTTCATTAATCCCTCTTTTCGTTCTAGTTTTTTCTAATTGCATTAAAGAAGATTCTATAATATTAAATTCTGATTCTATTTCCAAATAGTCTGTATGAATGTGTATGAATATGAATGCTTTGCTTTTTCTTGTAAAAAATACTACAATATTTTAATTCCAAAAAGGGATAAACACAGAGGGATTGGTTAAAATTCACAACGTATTTTGTTTATTTGGAATGCGGGTAGAGTTCGTGAACAAAAGTAAAAACCTTAAAATTAGATAATTTATACAATAGCAAAATATTAGATATTGTTTCATTAATATTATTATTATTATTAACAATATATTAGCGTCCACTTTGTCAATGTACAACTAAATATTGCTAAATAGCTTCATTTGTAGTTATTACTGCTCAACAGTATTAGCGACCACTTTGTCAGTGTTCTATTAAATATTGTTGAACAGTTATATTAGTGCTGTTAGTAACATTACTAGCGGCCTTTTTTCAAAGTCCAACTAATTAGTTACAATGTTAATATAGGATTCTTTCCTCACGAGTGCATAGTACAGGTCTACAAGTAGGATATGTAGCAGCACGCACATACACAGTCACGCTCACCTGACAAAATGCTTGTTCTTGTTCGTTTTTTTTTTTGTGGATGCTATTTGGCACTGTTGTACTTCTTAGGTCCAAGAAAAGTGTAGTAGCTACTAACGAAAACTGCGTAAAATTTTTATCGTAAAATTACAAAGAAATATCCTTGTTTACTTTCAAGCGAGCACTTAATTACATCTATCTTTAAAATCCATATGTTTTGGACAATTTTAATTAACAAACTGTGATACTTTAATACCGGGGACGCGTGCTAAAACACGACCAACACCGTCGAGGGAGGTATTAATAGACGCGTTTTTGCCTCGCTTCCAATAATTCGAATACCTTTTCGCCTTTGGACTACTGATAACAGGACAAAACCCGTTTTTTCATTTCTCTTTCCACATTTTTGGACGGGTTATTGGAGTCAACCTCGGTTTCAAACTGTTTTTCGCGGAGAACTTTTGAACGGGTAAAAAACTTAGCATCCGTGTTTGTATTCTTAATACTGGAATAACTACGCGTCGTCAGATACCCCAATACAAGACTTTTGTATAATTTTTTGTAGGACCCATATAGTTTCATTACATTTTAATACTAAATTCGTTCAAAAAATTTTACCATCACAGAAACCCATATCTGATATTCTGCTCCTTTTTTTGCTTCCCTGCGTTGCTTTCGACGAAGCAACCCGGGTAATTTTGACACTTCGTTCAGTGTCAAACTCATGACCCACGCAGGTTCCACTGCGTTCTACGCTAGTTTGACACTGACCGAAGTGTCAAACTGCAGTGTGTTAGAAAGAGAAAGGAATTCTTTCCTTCTCATACATATCATACTTGTAAACCTGTACTATGCACGAGTGATTGCCCAAAGTGAAAGAGCAATCACTAGAGAGCAGCGCTTTTAAAGCTGCTAGCATAGAGCTTTTGCTTACAGTTTACTGAATATTGAAATTATTGTGGATTATATTTAACAGAATGTAGAAGGAAGAAATGTAAAATGTAGCTTTTCATTTAAAATGTTGCCACTACTAGCTAATAGTATATACTTATGATACTAAATTATACGTATGCTAGGTATAGTCTCCCCCCCTTGATGAACGTGAAGGGAACGTAGCGGACATCACATATCATCATTATATCTTCTTCTTTGGTCTTCCTCTCTTTCGTATAGGTTGGACTGGTGACGGATCTTGTATGCGTTTGTACCTTTATACAGTGTTAGGGCGGATACGTGGTATGTTCCAAAGTGGTATTTTTGGATCAACTTTGGATGCGATTTCATACATGGTCGCACCAATTTTACGTATCACAATATAAGGCCCATTACGTTTTGCTATGAATTTGGAGGTGATACACTTCGCCGCTTGACTCAATACATGCGTTGTAACTAATGCCCCTATTACCGTTTACAGCTCAATTATGTTTCTGTTGAAATTTTGCAATTTGGTATTACAGATTACAACTCAACCTGTCAAACAAAATGTCGGTTGAGTTGTCTAGTCTTACAACTTTTTGTAGCATTACCGTATACAACATTGTGTTGGTGTAGTTGTCAAAGACATCAAAATCTGATAACTGATTACTAGCAGTTGTCTCATACAATTTTGCAGTTGTTTGGAAAAAAGGTAACGTTGTTTTTTTTTATTTACAAGACGGTTCACCACCTAATTTTTAACAAAAATTTTCAAAGTTGGTATTAAAAGACACGTTTCGACCTCCGTTTTTAGATTCCGAAAGCAAAAATTAAAAATTGTATTTCTATCATATCATTTCGTTTCGAATTTTCATGTGGTTGTTGTATTTTGCCAGATTTTTTTTACACACCAATGCAGAAAGGTATTGGACCCAAAAAAAATTATAATTAATTAAACAATAATTAAACCTTTTTTAATTCATTTAAACAATCTTTATAATCAGAAATTGTGTACACATTTATAGAAAAAACAAGTTTTCAACCAAAGATTACATTGAACATCTTTTTGACCTTCTGGAGCGACATCCCGAAGTTGGACGAGGCAAGGCGCAGCTCGGATGCAACCAAAATAGGTGAAATTATGCGAATGTGAGTCCCATAGATACTACCCACTTCTCCTGGGAATCCTGTTTTAGAGTAAAATGCGGTTTTTGCAGCGCTTTGCTCTGGAGTCATATGGGTTTTAATCCACTTCGCACAAATATGCTTGGTGCTTGGTAGTTCCAAGGGATTGAAATGATCATGCCAATTATTTCCGTTTTCGCGACATGTAAATTTTGTCACCAATAAATTTAATATTATTTAATTGATATCCATTTTGCTATTAATAAAAAAATCACTTTTGCATATGCTTAAATTTCCGCTACAAATTGATTATCTGTTCATTTATCTGTCAAAACCTCAGTTTTTTAGGTTGGTAACATCAATTCGACTTCAACTGAAATAAGGTGTAATTCGTAATACCAAACAGGAGTTGAGTTGTCTTAAAGTTGGGTTGTTTTAATTACAACCCAACTAAGTTGATTTGTAAAGGGTAATAGGGGCATAATACGTCGTCTCCCACATCGATTTTAGCCTGTGGTTGTCTATGTTTATCAACATACGTTTTGTTGCGATCTTGGTTCTTCTGTTCTACCTCTCGAGCGTTTTTAAAATTTTCTGTGATTTGCGAAATGAAATTTTCATTTTCTGCTATAGAGCGTATATCATGCTCTACGTCATCGAAGGTGCGCAACTCTCTTCCAAAAGCGAGGTAAGCTGCTGTATAGCTGGAAGATTGACACTTAACTGAGTTCATTGCAAATCATATAGAGGGCAACCCTATGTTCCATACGTTGTGTTGATTTTGGACGATGATGGCTAGTTGAGCCTTAAGGTCTCTATTTTTCCGTTCGACTGGATTACTTTCAGGGTGATAGATAGTTGTAAAAACTTGGTTAATTCCCATGCAGTAAATTATTTGCTGCATTAATGCTGACACGAACTGCACTCCATTGTCTGATTTAAGGCGTCTAGGAAGTCCGTATCTTAAAAAAATTTCATCAATCAATAGTTTGGCGCAATTTTTGGCAGTAGCTTCTTTTAAAAGGGAATAATTCAACCCATCGACTGGCTACATTCTCTGCTATCAGGATCCATTGACAACCATCCTCCGTTTTTGGTAAGGGACCAAATAGATCTATAGCCACAATTTCGAACCGTTGTTTGCTACTTGTAGTTTGAAGCAATCCCATTGGTTTCATATTGTTTGACTTGTATCGCTGGCATTCAATACAGTTTCTTACGTACTTAGTAATTTCGGCTCTCATTCCTGGCCAGAAGTAACGACTCAAAATACGTATTATTGTCCTTTCTGCTCCGTAGTGGCCAGCTGTGATGTCGTCATGATACGTTTTAGGGATAGTATTGCGCTCGTTGTTAGGTACGACGAACTGTGTATCATCAGAATCCTCGTTTGCGTAACAATACAGCGCACCATTATTTAAAACATTATTTAAACCATACCCACGAGTATACCATAAGTTGGCGTTATCGTTGGATTCTTCTAATGAATAGATTATATTTTTCAGATAACTATCTTTTACTTGCTCTTTTCGCAGCTCAATAGCTCTTTTTATGGGAAATGTCGTCTTGAAAAGCGCAAATGTCACACGGAGGCCTTGACAACATGTCGGCAACGGAATTCGTTCTACCTGGCGTATAGTCTATTATAAAATTGTATTGTTGTATTTGCAATGCCCACCTTGCTAGGCGGCCTGTCGGTGATTTTATGGTGAATAACCATTTCAGCGGTTGGTGGTCAGACACCAACAAAACTTCGGCTCCTTCTATATAGCCTCTGAGCTTGGAACATGCTTGCTTTCTATGATTTCAGCATAAATTCGCCAGTTGGGATTGGGGGGAGAAAAAACTCCACGCAACATCATTAAAAGTGTTGGACTTTTGCTGTACACCGCGCCACCATTCTGCAGCATCACCCTCTAAAATCAGGGGCATACCAGTGATAGCGTCAGCGTCACTTATTTTTTCGACAGCTTTAAAAGTACCTGCAGCAGCAATGAACTCCTCAACTTTTGTGGAATCGCGTTCACCTGCATAACGCGCAGTGCAATTGCTTAACGAACCACTTCGTGTGTTGTAATGGCCGACAGCTTGCATGAGCTGTTCAAACTGTTCGGTAGTAAACTAAGCCATATTATAATTTTTTTTTTTTTTTGCAATTCTTCCGCTTCGGCGATAATTATTTAAATTACTCGAGATGCTTGCGAAGATGTTGGGCCTCAACTAAAATTTTAATTCCAAAAAGGGTAAATACAGAGGGATTGGTTAAAATTCACAAAGTATTATTTTTATTTGGAATGCGGTTAGAGTTGCTAAATAGCTGCATTTGTAGTTATTACTGCTCAACAGTATAAGCAACCACTTTGTCAGTGTTCTACTAAATATTGTTGAACAGTTATATTAGTGTTGTTATTAATATTATTAGCGGTCATTTTGTCAATGTCCAACTAATTAGTTACAATATTAATTAGGATGCTTACCTCTCGAGTGATTGCGCAAAGTGAAAGAGCGATAACTAGAGAGCAGCGCTTTTATAGCTGGAAGCATAGAGCCTTTGCTTACAGTTTACAGAATCACGGTTGCCAATTCAGTCCATTTGGACCAGAAATAGTCCCTTCCAACCCTATATGGTCCGCTGGTCCCTTTTTTTAATTTTGGTTCTTTTTCGGCACGGTTTTGGTACTTTTATTTCTTTTTCACTGAAACAAAAATTCAAAACACTGCTAAAAAAATTTGCCGCAAATCTATTACCCACATATACATAATTTTCAATTTACTTCAATGGAATTCTGGAAATCCCTGCCTCATCGATTTCCACCAATACTTTTTTGGACATGCTTTTGCAGATCCTCCCATTTTCTGAAAATAGATATTTCGTCAATGGTTTTGCAATCATTCCATAATCCCTTATAAACTTTCGGTAATAATCCGTAACTCCCAAAAAACTCTCTTAGTTCTCGTATAGTTTTAGGCAAAGGATAATTCAGAATCAATTCAATTTTATTTGGATCTGTTTTAATTGTATTTTGAGCCACTATATAACCCAAGAACTCTATTTCCGTTTTGAAAAACTTTGACTTCTCAAGAGAACTCTCCATATTAGCTTTTTTCAATATTTCAATTATTTCCTTTAAATCTTTAACATCTTGCTCTAGACTACCAGAGAAAATTATTATGTCATCCATATATACATGACACATCTTCCCTATATGATCGCGCAATATATTGTTCATTGCTATGTGAAAAATTCTCGGAGCATTTTTCAAGCCAAACGGCATTCCTAAAAATTCATATTTCCCGTTATTAACTGAAAAAGCCGTTTTTTCTATGTCATTTTTTGACATTAAAATATGAAGAAAACCTGAGTCCAAGTCAATGCTTGAGAAGTATCTCGATTAAGCCCAAATTTGACAAAATTATGTTCTTATCCGGGATGGGATAGCGATCAGAAACAGTATAAGGATTCAATTTCTTGTAATCTATTACCATTCTAAATTTTGGTAAGCCATCCTCATTGGTACCTTTCTTAGATGCCACCCAAATGGGTGAATTATAAGGACTCTTGCTAGGCCCAATAATATTTTCAACTAGCAATTTTGGAATTTCCTTATTGACGAAAGAGTTCACGGATAAAGGATATGGGTACTGTTTACACCATACAGGCTTCTCACTTTCTGTTCGTATTTCCGCTCTTGCATCTGTTCGAAATGGAAAATTTGTATCAATATTTGAGTGCAATTCCTCAATTTTCTGTTTTATTAAATTTCTGTACTGCTCAAGGCAGGGCCGTAGAAAGAAAAACCGGGCCCAAGACTAAACAATTTACGGGCCCCTTATAAAAAATCCACTAATACATTTGATTAACTTGAATTAATGACGTCTCATTCATGTACCATTATTGATGGATTACATCAAAAAAAATTTTTGCCACATCAACTAAATGATTTTTGGACTAAGAGCTGACAAGAAAATTAAGACAGCATATTTACTATTTATACTATATTGTAACGTAGAAATAAAATTCTCTTTTAACAGCCACATATTGTTTCAAATATTCTTTTCTAGTTATTTGGTAACATTTTAATATATTTCTGATAAATTTAATAGTGATTATAAATTTTAATTATTAAATATGGAAAGTTCGGATATCAAAGACTGGCTTTACTTGCATTTTTCGCTGCAAAATTTTTATAATAATATCAAAATTTAACTGTCTTGCCAGAGTTTTTAACGAACCTCTGACCGATACGGACGTATTTGCATCGAAGCAGTTAATCAAGTAAACCATCAAGTGTATATTTAACTACCTCGTTCCCTTGAGGGCAGGAGTGAGAAACACTTTTCTCTCTTCTCTTTTTTTGTGTAATAAAATTTGTGCAAAAATTAAAACAAAAAAACAAACAAAACAATTCTAAACTATACAACATAAACATACATCATGGGCAAACCGCCCGCCAAAGCAGGGCACCCATCGTTTCCGAGTTTTGAATATGACAAATTTCCATTGATAGTCATATATAAGACCAACTAAACCTTAATCAGGTTATGCTGCCCCTCACATTTTTAGAAATTTCACGCGCCCAACGCTTTTATTTAATTGTGTGATCAACGCCCTAGATTGATGAGGAGTGTGATGACTAGTACCTAGGACCTACCTAATTATTTTCTAGCTTTTAGTATTATTATTATTTCATGTAAGTAATGTTTTCAATAAAACCGATTAACTTAAAATTTTTTTTTAATTATTTTATTATACGCAAGAGCGTATAAAAATTGAGCACATGGTCATAACAATGGACTTTAGAATTCCCCAGTGGAACATAAAAGGTTATCTTAATCACCTCCTTGATCTTCAACTTATTATAAAAGAGGAAACCCTAGCTTTATTTCTCTTCAGGAAACTCATTGTCAGTCAACTTTTACTCCATTCCCACCACATAATTATGTAAGTTATTTTCAAAATTGCCCTGCAAATGATTATGCAAAACAAGGAGTAATTATTAAAAAAAATATACCGCACAAACTTTGCCAAATAAATACGACTTTGCAAGTCATCGCAATCGAAGTAAAACTAAACATTCCTTTCACAATTATTTCCATTTATATACCTCCCTCACAATCTTTTTCTCAACTTGAGCTAACCAATATTTTTTCCTATTTCAACATCATTAGTCGTACTTGGAGATTTCAATAGCTGGAATACCATATGGGGTTCAGCTAAAAATAATAGTCGTGGAAATATTGTCGAAGGAGCTCTAATGTACTCTAACTTTTGCGTTTTAAATGACGGCAGACCAACACATTTTTCCACACATTGCACATTTACTCATATTGACATTTCCTGTTGTTCTCTAACACTTGTACCAATCACTTCGTGGTTAGTACTCGAAGATTTGCATCACAGTGATCACTTCCCCATAAAAATATCAATTAACCTACAACAACGTCAACCACAGCCAAGACCCACTCCCAAAAAATGTTTGCTGATCCAAGCAGATTGGCCAAAATTTTCAGCATAAGCTGATATTAGAGCTGTGAACTGCATCCGGATTTTTCAACTATACGGATAAACCGTATATCCGGATAGCTAAGCAAAAAATCCGGTTATCCGGATTTCCGGATTCATAAATGGAAAATCCGGATTCCCGCTGTCCGGATATCCGGATACGTAAACGGAACATACGGACATCCGTATGTCCGGATACTGGAATATAAAAGTTGAATATCTGCAAACATCGAAAAATTATTTACAAAATATGTTTGTAGATTATTAAAATAACGTCAAAAATGAAAAGGCTACAATTTTTATAAGCAAGTGAAAATAAGAACAATGCTATTTTTTATATTGTGAAAAACGCTACAAAACAAAGGATCGACATCAAGTCTATGGAGCCACTATCGGGGTTTCCATCTTCATGAGAATGTATGAACCCAAATGCTGTTCGGGGTATGAGCGCTGACATAACCAGTCATCCATGCAGTGCAAATACACTTCAATTGAGTGCTAGTTTAGAAACGAAACTACCGGAATGTTGTGGAGGCATCCAAAAGGCTTCAAAACTGGTGATGAGTTTCAATCATTGGAGTCAACGTACATATGCTCTCGAGAAACATTTAATACAAACTGAAAAGACAGTTATAAAACTAATCCAAAGTTGCCAACTAGATGGAATTCAGTTCTTTTTACGTTGGAAAGAGTTAAAGAGCTTAGATCTTCTATTGTTGCAGTAATTGCTGATCGTTCAATTTTCAACAACAAGGCCTCTCAAAATATTGGAATTTCGGACAGTGACTGCAGTTGATGTTCTAATAGATTTACTCACCCTTTCGAAATTGCGACAAATGTGCTTAACAGTGACAGCGATATTACATTTTCAAAAGTGAAACCCATCATTCATAAAATTGTTAATAAGCATCTGAAATTTAAAATAAACAAGTAAGGAAGGCTAAGTTTGGGTGTAACCGAATATTACATACTCAGCTGAGAGCTATGGAGACAAAATAAGGAAAAATCACCATGTAGGAAAGTGAACCTAGGGTAACCCTGGAATGTCTTTGTATGAGGTATTAAAGAGTATTTTAAGAGGGAGTGGGCCATAGTTCTATAGGTGGATGCCATTTAGGGATATTGCCATAAAGGTGGACCAGGGCTGACTCTAGAATTTGATTGTACGATATGGGTATCAAATGAAAGGGGTTGATGAGCATTTTAAAAGGGAGTGGGCCTTAGTTCTATAGGTGGACGCCTTTTCGAGATATCGGCATAAAGGTGGACCAGGGATGACTCTAGAATTTGTTGGTACGATATGGGTATCAAATGAGAGATCTTAATGAGAATTTTAAAAGGTGTGGGCTTAGTTCTATGGGTGGACGCCTTTTCGAGATATCGCCATAAAGGTGGTATGGGTATCAAATGAAAGGTGTTAATGAGTATTTTAAAAAAGAGTGGGCCTTAGTTATATAGGTGGACGCCTTTTCGAGATATCGTTATAAAGGTGGACCAGGGTTGACTCTAGAATGCGTTTGTACAATATGGGTATCAAACGAAAGGTGTTAATGAGTATTTTAAAAGGGAACAGGCCTTAGTTCTTTGGGTGGACGCCTTTTTGAGATATCGCCATAAAGGTGGACCAGGGGTGACTCTAGAATGTGTTTGTACGGTATGGGTATCAAACAAAAGATGATAATGAGTATTTTAAAAGGGAGTGGGCCTTAGTTCAATAGGTGGACGCCTTTTCCAGATATCGACATAAAGGTGGACCAGGGGTGACTCTATAATGTGTTTGTACGATATGGGTATCAAATTAAAGGTATTAATGAGGGTTTTAAAAGGGAGTGGTGGTAGTTGTATATGTGAAGGCGTTTTCGAGATATCGACCAAAATGTGGACCAGGGTGACCTAGAACAAAATCTGTCGGGTACCGCTAATTTATTTATATATGTAATACCACGAACAGTATTCCTGCCATGATTTCAAGGGCTTTTGATTTCGCCCTGCAGAACGTTTTCATTTTCTTCTACTTAATATGGTAGGTGTCACACCCATTTTACAAAGTTTTTTTCTAAAGTTAAATTTTGCGTCAATAAACTAATCCAATTACCATGTTTCATCACTTTTTTCGTATTTGGTATAGAATTATGGAATTTTTCGAAATCGAAAAAGTGGGCGTGGTCATAGTCGGATTTCGGCCATTTTTTATACCAATACAAAGTGAGTTCAGATAAGTACGTGAACTGAGTTTAGTAAAGATATATCGATTTTTGCTCAAGTTATCGTGTTAACGGCCGAGCGGAAGGACAGACGGACGACTGTGTATACAAACTGTGCGTGGCTTCAACCGATTTCGCCCATTTTCACAGAAAACAGTTAACGTCATAAAATCTATTTTTGTTCGACTTTTTGGCGGCCACCGTGGTGTGATGGTAGGGTGCTCCGCCTACCACACCGTATACCCTGGGTTCGCACCCCGGGTAAAGCAACATCAAAATTTTAGAAACAAAGTTTTTAAATTAGAAGAAGGTTTTTCTAAGCGGGTTTGCCCCTCGGCATTGTTTGGCAAGCGCTCCGGGTGTATTTCTGCCATGTGAAGCTTTCAGTGAAAACTCATCTGCCTTGCAGATGCCGTTCGGAGTCGGCATAAAACATGTAGGTCCCATCCGGCCAATTAGTAGGGAAGATCAAGAGGAGCACGACGCAAATTGGAAGAGAAGCTCGGCCTTAGATCTCTTCGGAGGTTATCGCGCCTTACATTTATTTTTATTTTTTTATGGCATTAAAAGTATTCTAGACGAATAAAATGAAAAAGGGCGGAGCCACGCCTATTTTGAAATTTTCTTTTATTTTTGTATTTTGGTGCACCATATCAATAGTGGAGTTGAATGTTGACATAATTTACTCATATACTTTAAAGATATTAAACTTTTTGTTAAAATTTGACTTAAAAATTTGCTTTTAAGTGGGGGTGGTCGTTTTCCGATTTTGCTAATTTTTATTAAGCATACATATAGTAATAGGAGTAACGTTCCTGCCAAATTTCATCATGATATCTTCAACGACTGCCAAATTACAGCTTGCAAAACTTTTAAATTACCTTCTTTTAAAAGTGGGCGGTGCCACGCCCATTGTCCAAAATTTTACTAATTTTCTATTCCGCGTCAGAAGTTCAACTCATTTGCCAAGTTTCATCGCTTTATCCATCTTTGGTAATGAATTATCGCACTTTTTCGGTTTTTCGAAATTTTCGATATCGAAAAACTGGGCCTGTTTATAGTCCGATTTCGTTCATTTTAAATAGCGATCTGAGATGAGGGCCCAGGAACCTAATACCAAATTTCATCAAGGTACCTCAAAATTTACTCAAGTTATCGTGTTAACGGACGGACGGACATAGCTCAATCAAATTTTTTCTTCGATATTGATGTTTTTGATATATGGAAATCTATATCTATCTCGATTCATTTATACCTGTACAACCAACCGTTATCCAATCAAAGTTATTATACTCTGTGAGCTCTGCTCAACTGAGTATAAAAATCATATGGAAAAAATTGCAATAAAATGGGTACTGCTGAAATGAATGCCCAAGAAGAAGCTCCAGAAAATAGTGACCTCACAGCCATGGATATACTCCTAATTGATAATGAGAGTGACACAAGAGAGGAAGGACGAGAAGACGAGACCTACTTATTCGAAGAACAAATAAACCACAATCTCAGTGCCAGCATTTGGTGGCAAGACCATGAAAAAATATATACCAATCTGTCGAAAATCTCCAAAAGATATCTTGCGGTACCTGCCACCTCAACAGCTTCTGAAAGGGTATTTTCAAGTGCTGAAAATGTAGTTCGTCCAACATGAAATTGTTTGAGTCGGGAAATGATATCGACACTTGTTTTCTTACACAAGAACAAGAAGAAAATAGTTTAACATTGTATTACATATTTCTCAATACGAGCCTTTTTTGTTAATTGAATTTATTGTTATTAATGTTAAATAAACATATATGGTACATCAATTTGTTGCTTTCAATGGATATCCAAATATATGGTTATTAACAGGATCTTCATAAATCCGGATATCCGGATAGTTTCACAAACGATTATTAACCGGATATCCATGCCGTTTGGATTTTATTCGGTCAACGGATATCCGTATGGATATCCGGATATTCGAATATGCGGATAGTCCCAGCCCTAGCTGATATCGAGCTCTCGAATAGGCCTTTGAGTAATCAAAGCAACAAAGACGTGGCATTATTTACTAAAGCCATTAAAATTTCTGCAAATTTGCATATACCCCAATCAAACAATAAAAACATCTTAAGCGTAGCATGGTGGAATGTTGATCTAACTAAATTGAGAAAAGAAAAAATGGATGCCTGGCACCTATTTAAAGCTAACTCTGTACCTAGTAATTTGTTAAATTTAAAAAAACTCAATGCAAAGTTCAGGTTCGAAGCAAAAAAGCAAAAAGAAAGAGATTTGAAGATTTTACTATATCAATAATAAAGACTATCCTATAGCAGTATTATGGAAAAAAAATTAACAGATCGTCAGGCAAATCGAGCAGCTATTCAATCACTGCAATAAAACTCAGAGCGAAACACTTGTCGAAGCTGAAAAGATTGCGAATTACATTGGTTCCGAATTGTCCCATTATGCATCAGATAATAACTTTTCTCCCGCATACAATCAGTTAAAAAACCAACAAAATAATTTTACTGTCGTGGTTACATATAACAAAAAAGCGAAAAATATTGAAGCACCTCTTTCTCGTATTGAGCTAGATAGCTGCCTTCGTAAAGTTAAAGGCAAACCTTCGGGTATAGATCTTATTTCATATCAAATGTTGAAAAATGTATCGCCTTTTGCGAAAAAACGCCTAGTTAACTTGTTTAATACATTTTTCAACTCTGGAATAATTCCACATGCATGGAAGCTTGCAACGATAATCCCTATTCCAAAACCCCAGAAAGATATGTCGAGCATTAATGGGCTTAGGCCAATTTCACTGCTCTCATGTATTTCGAAAATTCTTGAAAGAATTATAGCAAACAGATTGTCATGGTTTCTGGAAGACCAAAAATGTATTGCTAATAATCAAGTAGCTTTTAAACCCGGAAAAGGATGTGATGACGCTCTACTGCATTTTGATTTTTATGCTTCAAACGCATTGTCAGCAAAAAACCATGTTACCGTGTTATCACTAGACTTCGAAAAAGCATTCGATAGAATCGGATCATTCTCTAAAGCTTGGACAAAACATTTTCAATTTTGTAAAATCATTCCTATCAAAGCGTTGTTTTCAAATAAAAATTAACAATACATATTCGAACATCTATCCTTTGGAAAATAGCATAGCGCAGGGTTCGCCTCTATCGGTAACTCTTTTCCAAATTGCCTTCAACAAAATAAGCAGTATTATACTTAGAACACCACATGTTGATCACTTTCGTTATGCAGATGATCTTTACATATTGTGCAAACGAAATGATAATAACGAGGCCTGTAACATTTTAACGTCAGTTTTACGTGATATAGCAGTCTGGTGTGATACGTCAGGTGCTAAAATATCATTTCAAAAGTGAAAAAAATTCCATATTTGTAGAAAAAGTAATTGTGGCTCCCAAATATAAATATAAATGTTAACAATTTTGCTATAGAAAATGTAAATAAACTTAAAATTCTTGGAGTCACATTTTTACAAAGATACTACTAGAAAGAACAATGCCTTGAATTAAAAAAGTCACTATCTAATAGAGTAAACCAAATATGTTACTTATCAAAGAAAACTTTCACTCACATTAACACATTAACGTATTTAGTAAAAACTTTAGTTTTAAGCAAAATCGACTACGCGCTTTACTTGTATGGCCGAGCTACACCACCTAATCTTAATCTTATCAAACCACTTTATCATCAAGCTGTAAGAGCTAGTATTAATGCTACCGTATAACTGCTACTACGAATGCACTCACGGAAGCAGGGCTTCCTTCAATTGAAAGACGAGTTACGGAGATGGTTGGCAGACTATTGCCAAAAATTCTCTTTCCTAATAATTCAATTATCGAAGAAGATATAAAACGTATACAGTCATGGAAAAGGGAGCGTAGTATAACATCAGCTTTATCCTCGTCTCTAAACAATGCTGCCAAACTTGATATACCATCAAATACAACAAAGATTCATCCCATTACTCCGATATGGACAATATAAACAGAAATTTGCAACACTACCTTATCAACACTACACAAAGACATAACCACAAAATAAATATATCTAAGCTCTTTCAATGAGATAAAAAACTCACTTAAAGAAGAAGGCTGGAACTTTCTCTACACAGACGGGTCTAAGGAGAGAGAAAGTTCTACTGGCTATGCCATCGTAAACGATGAGGAGGAAGTGGTAGCGTTAAGTCGTCTCCACGACTCTGCATCCATATGCACTGCAGAAGCAAGTGCTATATACACATCACTAAAAATAGCAATAAACAATTGCCAAAAAACTGTAATTTTCACAAACAGTTTTCGGTAGTAAAATCTATTTTTTCATATAATTGTGTAAAAAAAATTTTTAAAAGTAATACCTCTATTTTGTTGTTCTGGACACCAAGTCACGTTGGAATAAAAGGCAATGAACAAGCAGACATTGCAGCGAAATACGCATGCTGTGCACCAATCACAACTGATCCAGTTATTGAAAAAATAGATATAAAATGATTTGTGAAAGAATTTTTTAAGGAAAAAAATAAAAGCAATTTCTCCAACTATATCCGCCATGACTATCTGTTATCAATAGAAATACACAATACCCAACTGATGCAAATAAATATCAAATACGAATATTTTTAAGACTGCGCCTGGGACACACAAAAGCAACACAAAGATATCTTTTTGACAGCAGTAAAATTGAATATTGCGTCGCTTGTGGAGCGCGCTTAACTATTTCTCAGCTCGCACCTGGCTGATGTCAGAAATGGGGTTTTGGTAACAACAGCGCAATCGAAATATTAACAAATCCATCATATAAAAGCATCAACGACGTACGTAAAGAAAATCAGGCTAAAATTGTAACCACAACATACGAATACATATTTTACTCTTTTTATAAGAATATGTATACATTAAATTGTATATATTAAAAAATAAAAATTATTTAGTTCTAAGTTGTAAATTGTAGGTATTAAGATATTTTTCAAAGCTGTAAGTTGTAAATATTTAGTGTCTTAATAATAGCTATAGTCTTTAATTTTAAGTAGAGCTGATAGCCATAGCAGCTAGTGCTCTCTTTTGTTAGTCTTAAAATTTATTTTAAGCCTAAATATATAATAATAATAATAACTGTCTTGCCAAAACGGATTCAACACAAAGCGTGGGAAGTCCTGAAACTCGCTCTTGAGATGAACACGATCTATGAAAGTTTTTGATTCTTGCAAGGACGCTGAAAGCACGTTCTGCACTAGCTACGGTGACAGGTATAGTGCAAAAGATACGTAAAACAACACAAATGTTGGGGAAAATTGTATACAGATTTTGAACATAGATGGCATTTAGCAATTCCAATGGTGACAGACCTTTATCAAAATTTGCTTCGTAAATGTGTTTCAAGTGAATTATTTGGCATTCTAAGCTTTGAGAAACGCCCGACTTGTATTTTTCGACCAATTTTGCTGCACTTGCCCGAACCGTAGTTGCATCCATGTCTTCAAATTGTCACAAAAACGAAAACGTCTCGTTCAAATTTCTCATAGCTGCAAATTGTTTAGTAATGCCAGTGAATACCGAATCAACGATTCGAATGTCCGGAAACTTTTGCGAGATGTTCAATTGAATAGCAACTGTTTTGCATTCGTTTAAAATTGTTTCCCATTGGTTCCTGATCAACTTCAAATCAGCTAATAGGGCATCTAGATGTCGGACCTCAACATCTATGGCGGCTTCTCTAGCTTGGAGTACCACGTTTCTTTCAGTATTTTGAACCAAATTGACGACAGCAAGATTCATTCGAACTTGTTGATGTACTTGATAATGCCGGTAACATCTCCGTATGCTTGTGCAGTCAAATTTAGCTTAAGTAATGCGTTTAGTGCTTGTGTTAATCCTGGAATATGGTTTGCGAATGGTGTGATTGCCTCAATTCTAGCCGACCACCTAGTGTCTGAAAGACTGTGAAGAGAGCTCGGTAATTTTTTATTTTTTTTGAGGATGCCCCATCGTTGTGGACTGCTGCTGAAAATAGTAAAACATTTTTGTACAACTCCGAAGAAAGTAATTGCAGCCGTACAACATTCCGCAGCATCAACAACACATAAATTGAGACTGGGTTTCACAAAGCGAGTAATCAGCATTCGAGATTTTGTCGAGAATGTGACGTTGTGCTCCGTTGTAAGCTCATTTCATATTGGCGCCGTTATCGTACCCTTGTGCACGATAATCCTTTAATGGGATTTCATGTTTACCTAGAGCATGGCAAATTAATCTGCGATTTCCTTACCAGTTTTTTGGTTACAATCCACGAAATCCAAAAACCGTTCTTGAATTGTAAAATTTGTTGATTTCGAATTGAAATGGAGTTAGCGCAAAATTAACGTAGTCAACGTGACTAGCATCAGGCATAGCATCAACGATAATAGCAAAATACTTGGCTTTCTTGCCTTGATCTAATATAGTTTCCCTCACGTGCTTTGCACAAATTTCTATAAACTCGTTCTGAATGTCTGGGGAATGATAGTGAACTTGTAAACGTTTGTGCTGCTGTTTTGAAATCCTAACTTTCTCCAAATGATCTCTAAATATCGGATCATATTGGCTTATCAGATCTTAGATACCCAAAAAATGTCCATCGTTTCGTTCGCCAAGATATATACTTTCGCTTTAAAAGCTAGGCCTCTTTCACCCAAAAATAAAATAGTGTCCAAAATTCTATATAAAATTTCTTTCCACTTTTGACTTTCAGTGATTAGGTGGTCATTGATAAGTGTATCAATTGTAGCCTCCTTTTGAATTAGATTTTGTAAAAATCGCCATTGAATATAACATTTAATGTGATCTTGGGTATTTTCGTGTGATGGCAGTTTATCGTATAGCTTCTTCCATGCCTGGAATTTCGAATATCCGCAGAACAAATTTTAGGTCGACTTAAAGTATTGGTGCTTAATAGACGAAAAGGTAGGCAATAAAAAGCATTGCTACTGGCACTCCACACTAACCAGTCACGCTCCACTTTCTCTCCATTTGGCAAGATTCTGTTCTGTGATTCTAGAATGCGTTTGTAAAATATGGGTATCAAATGAAAGGTGTTAATGATTATTTAAAAGGAAGTGGGCCTTAGTTCTATAGGTGGACGCCTTTTCGAGATATCGCCATAAAGGTGGACCAGGGGTGACGACAAACTATGGCAGTCGGTTCTATGTAACGGAGCGACTCGGAATTTTTCCCGACCAAGGACTGTCATTTCAGTGTGACACCATCTAATTTGTTTCGTCCCTCCCACAAATTGTCATCCTCCCAGCAGCTCCTTGCAGCAGGGCTGCTCCATATTCTCTTACTCCGGGAAGGCATCGAATCCAATCCGGGTCCGTCTCCTGAACCCGGTCCTGAGAAATTGTTTTGCTGCATCTACCGGAAAAGAATCTTTTTAGGACGGTCATACTCTGTTCAGTGTGTCTCGTGCAAGGGATGGTTGCATCGGACAGGTTGTTCTGGGCTTGATCCCAAAACCCGACGTCCACGTAACTTTTATAAATCTTTTGTGGCTCCTTGCTGTTCACGCCCAAGGGCGTCCCGTAGTCTACGCCTAAGCGCCCCCCACTACCTTCCTGCAGCCCCGCTGCTCAGCAAGCCACAACAAGTACCCCCTGCTGCTCGCGCCCCACGGCGCCAACAACTCAAACAGCTGATACCACTCATAACTACTACCTTCGTAGTAGAGTTGGTAGCAATGCTGAGCATCAGCCCCTGCCCCGTCTTCTCCCCCCCCCCCCCTCTTTTCGGGCAGCAATCGTTCTGGTCAGGGAAACAGACTCTTAGTCCCTACCTCCGTTTGCACCGTCTGCCAGCACAGAATATATAGGTTTGTGACATCCGCCCAATGCAGCTCCTGCCTTGGGTGGTGCCACTTTCCTAGATGTTCTGGTCTCCGCGACGGCAACCCCCCGACGGGTTTCATCCCGCCATGTTGTCAGGTCGCAAACCCAAATCATCCGGGTACCCCAATGCTTGCCCAAGGACGCCCAGTCCCAGGGCCACAACAGCAATTGCGTCCTGGCCTTCCACAACCCCCTGAGTGGCGACGTCTCCCCTTATGCACTTCAGAATTCTGCAGTTAAACTGTAATGGACTAACTGGGAAGATTACGGAGATAGTCGATTTCATGAAGCGGCACAACATCCGCATTGCTGCGGTTCAAGAGACTAAACTCACAGCAAGATCTGCATTGCAGACCTGCTCTGGGTATAATGTCCACAGGAAAGGCCGCGAGAGCGGAAATGGAGGCGGTCTCGCGTTTATCATACACCACTCTGTGCAATATTATATATTTGATCCTGGCATCGACCGCAGGGACAATGTCTTAGAACGTCAAGGCCTATCTGTCCGGTCAGGCGATGCAAACCTAGAAATCATCAACATCTACATCCCTCCTGCCACCTGTTGCCCCAGTGGATACCGTCCCAATATCAGGGCCTTACTCACTGGCAACAATCGCATTATCTTAGGCGATTTCAATGCCCATCATGATCTATGGCACTCAAACTTGCGGGCGGACAGTAGGGGTGAGATGTTGGCGGATCAAATAGAAGAAACGACGTTCTGCACAATAAACGGAGACGCCCCCACACGTATGGTAGGAAGCTGTCACAGCTCGCCAGATATCTCAATCGTGAGCGCAGAACTCGTAAACTGCGCCAACTGGCAGCCGATGGTAACATTGGCGTCCGACCACCTACCCATACTTATTTCGCTTGAGCGTACCGCCGACTTCATCGTCACTGAAAAACGCACTTTCATAAACTTCAAAAAAGGAAAGTAGGAAGAATATAAATCCCTTACAGACAGCCGCTTTGCTGCCCTCCCTATCCCGACTGATGCCCGCCAAGGGGAGCGTGCCTTCCGTAAGGTCATTAAATCCACCTCGGCACATTTCATTCCCGCCGGGAGAATTCCCGAAATCCGGCCCACTTCCCGGCGGAGGCCGCAAACTTAGCGAGAGAACGTGACCTTATAAGACAGCTTGATCCAGGCGACCCCCAAATAAGGGATATAAACCAACGCATCAGATTGCTTGTGGATGAACACAAGCGGGCGAAATGGGAGGAGCACCTAAGAGGTTGTAACCTCTCTACCGGTGTGGGTAAACTTTGGTCCACCGTAAAGTCCCTATCGAATCCGACTAAGCACAAACACAAAGTTTCCATCGCCTTTGGCGACGAAGTGCTGTCGGACGCGAAAAAATGCGCGAGCGCTTTCTGCCGACAATATATAATGCTTCCTACGGTCGACAAAGTTAGACGGAGAGCCAATAGACACGCACATAAACACAAATTCAGCGCGTCATCAATCACCATCACCGCTAAAGAGGTTGAGGACGCCATTGGTCGTGCTAAACCAACCAAAGCAGTGGGCCCAGACGGCATAGCCATGCCGATGCTTAAGAGCCTAGGGAAAGAGGGTTTCAAATATTTAGCGCATGTCTTCAATCTGTCTCTTTCCACCTTTGTCATACCTGAGAAATGGAAAATGGCCAAGGTGGTCCCGCTACTAAAGCCTTGGAAACCAGCTAACATAGGTGAGTCGTATCGTCCGATATCTCTCCTATCGCCAGTGGCAAAGACGCTTAAAGCCATTTCGCTCCCTTATTTCCAAGCAAATTTGCAGCTAGCCTCTCATCAGCATGGCTTCAGAAAACTCCATAGCACTACCACCGCGCTAAATGCCATTAGCACCCAGATAAATTGCGGTTTAAATCAATACCCCCACCATAGAACAGTACTCGTAGCGCTAGACCTATCAAAAGCTTTTGATACGGTCAATCATGGCTCGTTACTGCAGGACCTGGAAGGGTCTACCCTTCCCCATGTCTTAAAAGGTGGACCGCAAATTATTTGGGTGGTCGGCAGGCATCGGTGCAATTTAGAAACGAGACATCAAAACCAAGGAGAATTAAACAAGGGGTGCCACAGGGTGGTGTCCTATCCCCACTTTTGTTAAATTTCTACATATCTAAGCTACCTTCACCACCGGAAGGAGTCACAATCGTTTCCTACGCCGATGACTGCACAATAATTGCCACAGGCCCAGGCCCAAAGATCGATGCGCTATGCAATAAAGTAAACGGCTACCTCCCTCATCTCTCCAGTTTTTTCGCCTCGCGAAACCTGGCATTATCACCGACTAAATCTTCCGCGACCTTATTTACAACATGGACGCCCCAAATGTCGACCATTTTGAACATCCACGTCGATGGCACTACGCTACCGACTGTCCTACGCCCCAAAATCTTAGGTGTGACGTTTGATCAGGATCTACATTTTGGTGAGCACGCAGCCGCAATTGTTCCGAGAATTCAGAGCCGTAACAAAATCCTCAAATCCCTCGCTGGCAGTACTTGGGGAAAAGATAAACAAACGCTCATGGCTACATACAAAGCAATTAGCCAGCCGATTACGTGCTACGCTTCACCCATATGGTCGCCAAGCCTAAAAATCACCCACTGGAAGAAACTACAGGCCTGCCAAAATACTGCTCTCAGAATCGCCACGGGCTGTCTTCTTATGTCCCCAGAACACCATCTGCATAATGAGGCGAGAATACTCCCCATCAGGGAGAGAAATGAGATGCTGACCAAACAGTTCCTGTTGAATACCCAGAAACCTGGGCATCCCAACAGACATCTGATTGATGAACCAGCACCGCCTAGGGGCTTAAGGAGTCACTCCGTAAGCATTTTGAGGAAATACGGCACCTGAGAACCCAGCTGTATAAAGTGAAAAAACACAAGCAGGTCCTTGGTGAACTCCATAAACAGGCGTCGGACCTTTATGCCGGGAATTGCCCGGTGAATCCAGTACTTAACGAAAATTATCCAAAACTTGCGGAAGAGGAACGCATACTCGCCAGGGAAACGCGTGTCACTCTTGCTCAACTTCGTTCTGGATACTGTAACAGGTTAAACTCTTACCTATCCAGAATCAACCCCGACATACAAAATGTATACCCCGCTTGCAATGTGTCCCCACATGACACCAACCATCTCTTCAATTGTAATGTGGAACCAACGCCTCTAACGCCCCTTTCCTTATGGTCCACCCCTGTTGAAACGGCAAGTTTCCTTGGACTCCCGTTAGAGTATATTGATGACAATTTGTGATCGGTCGCGGCTATTAGGTGGGGCGAGCATTGCTACAACAACAACAACAGCAAGAACAAACTATGGTCGACTGTATAATATAAAATATATATAAATATACAACTCAAAAGTTAAAATTTAAGATATATCGATATTTCAACAATGTTATATTACAAACAAAGATATATTATTGAACATTACAGTTTAATTTCAGAATATAATAATAAGAAATATGAGCAGAAATAAGATCTTATACCGAGATCTTATACTGGCGGAATGCATCAGATTCCGCTCAGCATAATTTCGGAATACAGTGGATTTCAATCTTGCTGTTGGAATGCAACAAGATTCCAATCAGCATGTCATGGGAATCCGGCAGTGCTAAGAGTAGTGTAATGAGGATACGCCATCACAAGGCATAAAAAAGTAGCATGACTTGTGTTGTTGGAATGCACTGGATTCCAATCAGCTCGATGCCTGACCCATAAGATTATACTGCCGGAATGCATACGATTCCGGTCAGTGACTCACGAAAAAGCATGTTTTTAACGTTGCTGGAATGCACCAGATTCCAATCAACACAGTACTGTCTTGTACCTTCTTAATGATACATGTTGATAAATGTTCCTCCATCCTTACACGAGATAGAGCCTGTTTTTTACGGAAGAAATAAATGTCGGCAAATTAAATTAGCTTGTATCTCTTAGATTAGATAGGCAAGTATTGCACTACGTATAGTGGCAAAAGTACATTCAATACAGTTAATCAAGTCATTGTAGTGTGCGCACCAGATAAGAACAGGATTATTTTTAGCAAAGTTTCGTCGACAAAGGGGTAAATAAAAAGGAACGTAGTGTCTGGATACCCTAGAGGAAACCGCAAAAACAAGCGGCTGAGAAGGTCCCCAGAATCAAGTTTTCCAATAATGAGCTTATGGATGAACAATACCTACCCCCAGTAATATCCTCCGATTTTCCAGAGTGGGTAAGTTGATAAGAAGAAGTCTACTTCTGTATGGAGGAAGGTGGAGACTTGAGTCCCAATTAAGGCGGCGCAATGCGAATATCAAAAATTGCGTTTGAACTGACTCAAGACGCTCTATATGCTTTTGAGAAACAGGGCACCAAACGCATGAGCAATACTCGAGTATTGGACCAACCAGCGATGTGTAAAGTACCTTAGTGAGGTACGGATCATCGAACTCTTTGGCCCATCTTTTAACAAATCCAAGTACACCCAACGCTATGTTGGCAATAGATGAAATGTGCATGCTAAAATTCAATTTCGGATCAAAAGGACACCTATATCATTTGCAATAGATATACGCTCCAAAGGCGTACCATCTATTGCATAAGATTTCAATGCTGGCTTCACTCGGTGAAATGTCATATGCTTACATTTAGAGCAATTTAAAGCTAGTAAATTTGTTGTGCACTAACATTGGAACGACTCCAAGTCGGCCTAAAGAAGATCCAAGGAACTCAAATCGGTAGGACAGTAAGCGTAGCAAAGTCTTACATCATCCGCATACATTATGGTATGGGAATAAGATGGGCAAAGAGCAAAGGGCCTAGATGACTTCCCTGAGGTACGCTGGAGGAAACTCCAAACGATTCCGACAGAGTGCACTTGAACAGGACTATTTGGGTCCGGTTAGAAAGATAGCTTTTCAGCCACATTAATAGATGAAACGGAAAGCCTAGTAAATCAAGCTTATGAATAAGTAACTCATGGTTGACGGTATCAAATGCTTTGCTGAAGTCCGTGTAGATGAAATCCGTTTGCTTGTTCGCTAAAAACCCTCCCATAACTATAGAGGTGAATACAAGCAAATTTGTAGTGGTTGACCTTTGACGAATGAAACCGTGTTGGCATGGAGATAAAAGACTAGAACACTGATATTGGAGTTGACTGGTAACAATCTGTTCAAAAACTTTAGGAATGGCTGAAAGTTTAGCAATACCCCTGTAGTTTTCAACTTTTGACCTACTACATTTTTTATGCAGGGGTATAATAAAAGACTATTTCCAAAGTGGCGGGAATGACGCAGATCCCAGAGATAGCTCAAATCATTTTAAAATAGGCACATACATGTTTTCGGCGCAGTACCTAAGCACGCAACTAGGAACACCGTCTGGTCCCGGAGAAAAGGTGGTCTTCAAAGATTGAAGACTCTGAAGTACAATTTCACTATCAATAGCTGTATTAATAATGGAATTCGAGTTATCTAAGCGATACGGTTATTGACCGGAATGAAAACCGCAGGAGGAATAGCTCTGCAACATCGCCATCAGTACAAGCTTTTTTACATCCAAAGGTAAATGAGGAAGAATACCCAGAAGTTCTCCGCTTTGAATTTACGAAACTGTAAAATTTTTTGGGATTTTTAAAAAATTGGACTTTACAACAACTTAAGTACTTTTTATAACAAAGCTGATGAAATGTTTAATAGTAAATAAAAGAAACTCTGACTTTGGAAGTCGGATAATTATTGATTTTATTAAAATAAATTCTTTCCCAAATTTTGATTTTTGGCGACCTTCAGATTTAACAATTATTTCTTCAAAATGGCTCTAGGTCAATAAATTAAACAAGTTGTTGTTGTTTTTGTTCCAATATATTTCGATCTCCAACGGAGTTCGTCATCGGGGACTACAATAATAAATAAATAAACACTTTATTTTATACAATTTATCACACGCAAATGTATATATATGTATATATAATCATATTAGGATTACTGGAACCATACATACATGAGTTCAAATGTTAGGTGGGCAGCGTCTGTTCGAGATGCTGTTGTTGAACTGATTTTCGCGAGTCAAATAAGTGGCGGTAGATGTGTGCACACATTTCAGAGTCTTTCTTGTGGTTCAATCTTTTGTTCTCATCCGTGTCTCTTATGTGGAGCATCTCCAAAGTAAAGCGTTTGTTGTAATGCTGTTCTTGCTGTAGTATACTCACAGCGTCAAAGTCTGGTTTATGCCGCAAGTGCTGTTTTATGTGTATTGCTTGATTGTAAACATTTGATGTCGGATCAATGACCTGCTATTCTTGTTTTTAACTTATTTTTCGTTGTGCCAACATATTCTTTCGTACAAATGTTATCTCCGTCTCCTGCACATGGTATCTTGTATACAATATTGTTTTTCTCCATCGTTTCTAATTTACTTTTCATAATCTTGAAAAATATTTGGTTTGTGTACGCCGGTTTGTGCGCTATTCCGATTCTTTCTTTATCATAAATATCTGAGCATTGTAATCTTTCGGAAAAGCCAGGTATATATATAATAGGTTTATATGTGATCGGTTCATCTTGAGAATGTGCTCGATACGTTTTTTATTCTCAGGGTGAAAAATTGAATCACTAGTATATAAAACTCGCCTGATAAAATTTTTCGCTGTATTAAAAATTATATTTTTCGGATGTTTAGATAAATAATTTATAATACGTCCTGAAGATGTAGGCTTTTGGTACCAATCTACTTTAATTTTATTGCTTATTTTACATACCAAGGAATCTAAAAATGGTAATTTGCCATCTTTTTCCAACTCCATCTTGAATTGTATGTCTTTGTGGTATGAATTTAGCAAATCTAAGGTTTCGTCCAGTTTATCCTCCTTTACTAATGCAAACACATCGTCTACGTATTTACTAAGTATTCTCGTGTTGTTTACAACTTTTCCTAAAATTTTTTCCATAACAATGTCGGCGACAATCGGTGATGCCGGAGATCCCATTGGAAGACCCTTTAATTGCGTATATATTCGTTCCTCGTACTTAAAATATCTATTTTCACAAATACAAAACGTCACTATTTCCATAAAAAGATTTTTAGGCATATCCGTATATTGTTTAATCTCCTCCCATTTCGCCCGAATTGTCTGTATAGCAAAGTCTGTTGGTATACTTGGAAATAGTGATATAACATCAAACGATACAAAATGCTCATCCTCACATATATAGTTGTCATTGACTTTGTCCTTAAATTCTATTGCACTTTTAACATTGAACACCGATTTCATGATGACGATGACGATCTCCGTTGGAGATCGAAATATATTGGAACAAAAACAACAAAAACTTGTTTATTTTATTGACCTAGAGCCAGTTTTAAGAAATAATTGTGAAATTCTTTCCCTTTTATACATAATTGTTTAACCTATACATCCATAATTATTCTAATAATAAAGATATGTAGATTTGTATTAGTGGTGTGTATATATGTAGACTTTTATTAATAGAATGCATATATGTAGATTTGTATAAACGGTATCCATACATGTAGATTTGTATGCAAAGTCAGCAGATTGCTATTCATGTAAAATGTTTGTATGTGAATATTTGGTTAATACACATTATTGGTTGTATGTAAATATTTTGGTGGCAAACTAAAATTGACGATGGGCAGTGTATTGACCGGAGTGAGTGACTAAGCAAAATTTGTAATGTGTGAACTTACAAGGGTTTCATATTCGGCATTCCATTGATGTTGGCTTACCGCTGTGTTAGGTCAATGTAATTTATGTCGCATAATATTGTAATATGATTATGCTATTACAAAAATGTATTGGCATAGAAGTTCATGATGCGTAATGCCGCAAATGTATTGCATAGCTGGGAATGACGCATAATGCTACACCATCGTTTTGTGAACAATTGTATAAGACTCTTTGTTCGAATTTTAAATGATTTTGATATTTTAATGTAACTTGATATTCTAGTGAAAGAGTTTGTGTACTTTGTTTCTAATTTGCTGACCTTTATATTTTTATTATTATACATTTTATATATATTTTTTTTAACAATGTTTTGTACAAATCTTTTTTTATAAAATTTTAAATTTAACGATTATTTTACTTATTTTATTTATTTTACTTCTTTTATTTATTTTCTATATTTTACTTTTTTACAGCCGGATTTTAAATGTGTCGACCTACCTAAAATCTTCTTGTTTCTAAAAGTTTTTATTAAATAACCGAGTAAATTGGAATGCTTATTTTACGATTATTTGCTTTACATTATTAAAAGGTGTTTCAAATGTGTTTAAGCCTATTCTTATGAATTACTAATTCCTTATCTTTATTGTTCCTATTACTAGTTTCTTCTCTATGTGGTATTAAAGTAAAATTGTTATTTTTGTCAATTTTCTTTACCTTATACTTTCCTTTATATCTACTGTCTAGCTTCTGGCTAGCTTCTTTTCTAACTAATACTAGATCACCTATTTTTAGTTCCTTACTGGTGCTACTTTTATCATAATTAACTTTTTGTTTTTCTTTAGCTTCTTTCACTAATTTTCTAACTCTTTGTTGTGCTATTTGAAGTCTATATTTAACTTCTTTATCATATGCTTCGTGATTATACACTGGGCTTATTTTATTCTCATCTAGGAATTCGTATGTTGGTAGATTTTTCGCAAATATGGGCTCGTAAGGGCAATACCCGTGTACGGTCGATGGGGTCGTGTTGTAGCAGTACGCGAAATACTTGAGATATTCATCCCAATCATCTTTGTCACTGGATATGTATGAACGTACATATTCGTTGAACGTTCTATGATTGCATTCTACGGTGCCCAAAGTTTGATGATGGTATGGTGTTGAGGTTTTATGCTCAATTTTTAACAGTTTGCATAGTTCTTCGGATAAGCAATTTTTGTATTCGGTTCCCATATCTGTTAGGACTGTTTTCATGCAACCATAAATCAGAATGAAGTGTTCGAATACAGCTTTAGCAACTGTTATCCCGTGTTTGCTCGGAACTGGAATTGCTACTAAATATTTGGTGAGATCGCATATGATGGTCACTGCGTATTCGTTTCCATTTATCGATTTCGGTAATGGTCCGACCGTATCGATCTGTACTATATCAAAGGCCTTCGGAGGTGTCTCCGTTATTGTCATTGGTTTCTTTATATGCTTATTAATTTTATTTTTCTTGCAGTGGATGCAGTTATTTACGTATTTCTTTATGTCACCTCGCATATTTTTCCAGCTATAGCTTTGTTTGATTTTCTTTATCATACCATTTATTCCTGGGTGGCCACCACTGATAGGATCGTCATGATATTTCTGCAGAATTTCTTTAATTTTTCCGGGATTAGCCACTACATAACCTCTGGGGTTAGTGCAATTGTTAGTTTTTTGAGAACCCCATTTCCTATTTCAATAAATTTGCCTACTCGAATATAATTACTTTTAAACAATTTGTCCCTTAAGGACAACTTTATCTTTTCAAGTCCTGAATTGGCGGCTTCTTTTTCGAGCCTGATAAAGAATTGTCCTAAGTAAATTTTATCATCTACAATTAGGTTGCTTGTGTTTATAGTGCTACAAATTTTCTTTCCCTTTTTGAAATATAATTTCGGAGGATTGAAAATGAGCCTGACATGTCTTATTACTTCAAATTTAACATTATTTTTGATATCTTTAGCTGCTGACCAAGTTGTGACTTTCATTATTTTGCATGCTTCCACTGACATTTCTTTTAAATTTGTAATGTTAATGCGAGACAATGCGTCCGCTACATGATTTTCTTTTCCAGCAATGTACTCCACTTCGAAATCGTATTCTTCTAAATCAAGTCTTACTCTTGTTGACTTAGATGAAGGGCTTTTCATCGAGAAAAGGTATGTTAAAGGTTTTAACTAGGAATTTCCTGCCATAAACGTATGAAGAAGGTTATGGCCCAATGGATTGCTGCTAATTCTTTTTCTATTGTAGCTTTGTTTGTTTCACCTTTTGTGAATGATCTAGAGGCGTAAGCAATTGGTAACTGTTTGCCATCGTGCTCTTGGCTTAGGACTGCTCCGCAAGCATACCAACTAGCGTCTGTTGTTATGCAGAATTCTTTATTGAAGTTGGGGTATTGCAAAAGTTGTGGGCTGATTAATGCTTCCTTTAAGTAGACGAAAGCTTTTAGACATTCTTCTGTCCGGTCGAAGGAAACATTCTTTTTGCAAAGCCTAGTTAATTTTCTTGAGTACTCTGCGAAATTCGGTACAAATCTTCTGTAATAGTTGCAGAACGCTACGAACCATTTAACTTCATCTGCTGGTTTTGGTGTTGGGTAGTTTTGAACTGTTTTAAATTTACTTGGGTCAGGTAGTATTCCCTTGCTTGTGCATTTATGTCCTAAATAAGTTACTTCTTCACTGAAAAATAGGCATTTATCTGGATGTAATTTTCAATTGTATTTCCTACAAGTCGAGAAAACATCTTTTAAATTTTTCAGCATGTGTTTTTCTGAACACCCTAGTACAACTAAATCATCCATATAGAGAAATGCTTGGGATGGTTTGAGGCCCGCAAATGCCAGTGTCATCATTCTTTGGAATGAATTTGGTGCTACTTTTAACCCATAGGGTTTTTGAATCTATATGTACCATTTTCTGCTGTGAATGAGGTTATATCTCTAGAGTCTGGGTGTAATTCTATTTGATGAAAACCTGACATAAGGTCTAGGCATGAAAAATATTTTGCTCTTCCAAGTTGGTCTAAAATATCATCGATTCTTGGAAGTGGGAATTTGTCCGCTGTTAGTTTTTTGTTTACTTGTCTGTAGTCAACTTCCAGTCTCCATCTCTTTTCTGTATTACCTGGTAGTGATGTTTTAGGTACCAGTAAAATTGGACTGTTGTATTCTGATATCGAAGGTTCTATAATGTCATCTTCAATCAATTTATTAACCTGTTTACTTATTTCTCTTTTTTGTGTCTCGGGTAATCTATAGTTTTGTATGTATACTGGTGTGTCATCTTTCATGTGTAGTTTTTGTTTATAAAAATTATTAGTGGAAATTGGTTCTGTTTCTAGTGCAAAAATGTCTATGAATTCTGTGCATAATGAAGTTAATTGTTAATTGACAAATTTTGGGAAATTTTTGGTTAATCTTTTTAATTTTTCTGTGTCATTACTCTGTTTATTGTGTGTTTTTGTTTTAATTAAATTATAGTAATCTAAGTTTTCAGTATGTATTTTGTAATTTTGAATAGTTGTATTTTTATGTGTGGTGTTAATAATTCTGACGAAAGTTTGATCTTTATTTGTGATTGTGTTTGCTACAAAAATGCCTTCAGCCAGTTGTTGATGGGGTATGAATATGGATTTATTATCAGTGTTTACTGCTACCTGTCTAATAACTTCAGATCTAGCAGGGATTGTAATTGTGTTAGCAGTTAGGTAATTTTTTAGATACATTGTGATGGTTTGGGGAAAAACATATGGTCTTAGGATTAGTTTATCCTCTTTTTTGCCATAATCTAGAATACAATTATATTTCTTTATAAAATCCAAGCCTATTATTCCATCGCACGGTATGGGAAAGTCGTCTGCTACTACGTGAAATTTATGATAAATTAGAAGGTCACCGCCTTTTAAATCAGTTTTGATTGTGCCTAATGTACTGGTTATACCTTGACCAATGCCCTTTAAGTCTGTTATTTGTTTTGTACTTATTTTTGTATGATTAATTATTTGATTCTTTTTAATAATGGAGATATCAGCTCCTGTGTCTACTAAGAAATTTGAAATTGAGTTATTTAGAGATGTTTTTGTAGATATATAACTATTTAAGTGTAGATTTAGTACACATTATTTTCCTATCTACTGATTTTGAAGTGGAGTTTCCTGGTTTTTCTGCTGATTACAGCTACGTACATTGCTATTTTGGTTTTGCAATCTTCCTTGAGGATTATTATTATTGTTAGTATTCGCTCCAAAGTTATTGTTATATCTTGGCTGTGGTCTAAATCTCCTACCTCGGTAACCTTCATAGCTGTTAACTTGGCAACCTCCACGGAAATTACTTTGGTATTGGTTTTGTTGACGTATATTTAAAATTGTGTTCGAGCTGCCTGTTATTTCCGTGCAGCTGTTTGTGAACTTTGAGATTGCGTCGTTCATTGTTGTGAACGTTCTCGCCTGCATAATCATTTTCACTTTTTCATTGGAGCAGTTCTTACACATAGCTTTGACTGCTGCTTGGGTAGCATCATATCTCATTGCCAAGTCTGGGTTTAATCCGCCCGAGATATATGCTCCCTCCAATGACCTAGTTATCTTTTCTATTTCTGCAGTATACTGGTTTGCAGTTTTGCTGCGCTATTGGATATTTAGTAGTTTTGCTGTTAAAACTTCTACTGATTCGCCTTTATTGCTGTTCTTAATTTTAATTTTATTTGCTCAATTGTAGTTGCGGTGCCCTTTAGCTTGGTCTTTATCATGGTTATCGCTAAAGCTTCATGATTTTCCTTGATTTGATCTAGAATACCAAGAGCATCTAAGAAACTATGCAAATTTTCGGGCTTGTCATCGAATCTGGTAGCACTGATGAGGCAGTTTTGATGAATTCTACTACTGTTTGCGCCATTGTGACGTTTATGAGGGGTACATGTAGTGGTTTATGTTCTTCCCCTGATGAAGTTTGACTCAATGATGGTGAAGGGGTACGGTTTCTTGAAGGTTCGGTTAGAACGGAGTTAAAGTCAATTTGGAAACTTTCTTCTATAGTAGTTGGTATGGGGATTTCGATGTTATATCTTGCTAATAAAAATACTAATTTATCCCGTACTGTTGAAAAAATTTGTTGAGCCTCTTTTTGGTGATCGTTAGTAAGTATGTGATTTACTTTACTGATAAACATTTATAACATTTAAGGTTTCTAAAATTATGTTCAAATGTTTTACTATCGTTTCTATTTTTATGATAATATTTTTGTTTATGCAGGATCGCCATGAAATATTTAATAGTAAATAAAAGAAACACTGACTTTGGAAGTCGGATAATTATTGATTTTATTAAAAGAAATTCTTTCCCTTTTATACATAATTTCTTAACCTATACATTCATAATTATTCTAATACTAAAGATATGTAGATTTGTATTAGTGGTGTGTATATATGTAGACTTGTATTAATAGTATGCATATATGTAGATTTGTATAAACGGTATGCATACATGTAGATTTCTATTAATAGTACACATATATGTAGATTTGTATAAATGGCATGCATACATGTAGATTTGTATGCAAAGTCAGCAGATTGCTATTCATGTAAAATATTTGTATGTGTATTTTTGGTTAATTCTCATTATTGGTTGAATGTAAATATTTTGGTGGCAAACTAACATTGACGATCGGCAGTGTATTGACCGGAGTGAGTGACTAAGCAAAATTTTTAATGTGTGAACTGACAAGGGTTTCATATTCGGCATTCCATTGATGTTGGCTTACCGCTGTGTTAGGTCAGTGTAATTTATGTCGCATAATATTGTTATATGATTATGCTATTACAAAAATGTATTGGCATAGAAGTTCATGATGCGTAATGCCGCAAATGTATTGCATAGGTGGGCATGACGCATAATGCTACACTGACTAAGACGGTGAAATTTAGAACGAGCTGTTAGAACATTATCTGTTGGGTACCGCTAATTTATTTATATATGTAATACCACGAACAGTATTCCTGCCATGATTCCAAGGGCTTTTGATTTCGCCCTGCAAAACTTTTTCATTTTCTTCTACTTAATATGGTAGGTGTCACATCCATTCTACAAAGTTTTTTCTAAAGTTATATTTTGCGTCAATAAACCAATTCAATTACCATGTTTCATTACTTTTTTCACATTTGGTATAGAATTATGGCATTTTTTTCATTTTTCGATATCGAAAAAGTGGGCGTGGTCATAGTCGCATTTCGGCCATTTTTTATACCAAGATAAAGGGAGCTCAGATAAGTACGTGAATCAAATTTCACCGATTTCTTTACGTATATAGCATATATTGTTGTCTGAAAAAATCATAGAGATCGGTTGTATATATAGTATATATCTCATACAACCGATTGTTCAGATAAGAAACTTTTCGCAATTTCTACCACATTTTAACAGCTATAAGCTTGAAATTTCACCGATTGCTTACGTATATAGTATGTATTGTTGTGTCAAAAAATCATAGAGATCGGTGATATATATAATATATATATGATGGTATATATAGTATATATATATAGTATATATATATTTTTTTTTTGCGATTTCGGCCTCATTTTAACAGCTATAAGCTTCAAATTTCACCAAATGCTTACGTGTATAGCATATATTGATGTCTAAAAAAATCATTGAGATCGGTGGTATACATAGTATATATCTCATACAACCGATTGTTCAGATAAGAAACTTTCCGCAATTTCTGCCCCGTTTTAACAGCTAGAAGCTTCAAATTTCACAAAATGCTTACGTATATAGCATATATTGTTGTCTGAAAAAATCATAGAGATCGGTGGTATATATATTATATACTTCATATAAACTCTCATTTTTACCCCTTTTTTACGGCTAGAAGCTTCAAAATTCATCAAATTTCATCAAATAGTTACGTTTACGTCATATATTTTTGAAAGACGTGATTCGTAGTCATAGTTTTTACATGCAGACCACAAAAAACGTAAAGCTTTGCATCCTCACACAGATTACCTACCTATTTTTTATTTTATATTTATCTTAAAAATCGTTTAGATATGTTCAAATTTCACCAAATGCTTACGTGTATAGCATATATTGTTGTCTGAGAAAATCATAGATACCGGTGGTATATATAGTATATATCTCATACAACCGATTGTTCAGATAAGAAACTTTGCCCAATTTCTTCCCCATTTTAACAGCTAGAAGCTTCAAATTTCACCAAATGCTTACGTGTATAGCATATATTGTTGTCTGAAAAAATCATTGAGATCGGTGGTATATATAGTATATATATGGTGGTATATATAGTATATATATATAGTATATATAATGAAATGGTATATTAATTTCGTCACGAAACCGAAAATTGTAAGTCCTTAAAGGAAAATAGATAGACCCACCATTAAGTATACCGAAATAATCAGGTTGAAGAGCTGAGTTGATTTAGCCATGTCCGTCTGTCCGTCTGTCCGTCTGCCGTCTGTCTGTTTGTATGCAAACTAGTCCCTCAATTTGTGAGATATCTTGATAAATTTTGGTGAGCGGATGCATTTGGGTGTCCGATTAGACATTTGTCGGAACCGACCGGATCGGACCACTATAGCATATATCCTCCATACAACCGATTTTTCAGAAAAAGAGGATTTTTGTAATATCTTACCCAATTTAACAGATTGAAGCTTCACACTTCACCATATACTTTCGTATATTGCATATATTGTTGCCTAAAAAAATTGATGAGATCGGTCGTATATATTGTATATATCCCCCACAACCGATTGTTCAGATAAGGAACTTTTCGTAATTACTGCCCTATTTTAAGAGCTAGAGGCTTCAAATTTCAACGAATGCTTACGTATATAGCATATATTGTTGTCTGAAAAAATCATAAAGATCGGTGGTATATATGGTATATATATGGTGGTATATATAGTATATATATATATAGCATATATATATATATTTTCGCAAAGTTTAGCCCCATTTTAACAGCAAGAAGCTTCAAATTTCCCCGAATACTTACGTATGTAGCATATATTGTTGTCTGAAAAAATCATAGAGATCGGTTGTATATATAGTATATATCTCATACAACCGATTGTTCAGATAAGAAACTTTTCGCAATTTCTTCCCCATTTTAACAGCTATAAGCTTCAAATTTCACCGAATGCTTACGTATATAGCATATATTGTTGTCTGAAAAAATCATAGAGATCGGTTGTATATATAGTATATATCTCATACAACCGATTGTTCAGATAAGAAACTTTTCGCAATTTCTACCCCATTTTAACAGCTATAAGCTTCACATTTCACCGATTGCTTACGTATATAGCATATATTGTTGTCTGAAAAAATCATAGAGATCGGTTGTATATATAGTATATATCTCACACAACCGATTGTTCAGATAAGAAACTTTTCGCAATTTCTACCCCATTTTAACAGCTATAAGCTTCAAATTTCACCGATTGCTTACGTATATAGCATATATTGTTGTCTGAAAAAATCATAGAGATCGGTTGTATATATAGTATATATCTCACACAACCGATTGTTCAGATAAGAAACTTTTCGCAATTTCTACCCCATTTTAACAGCTATAAGCTTCAAATTTCACCGATTGCTTACGTATATAGCATATATTGTTGTCTGAAAAAATCATAGAGATCGGTTGTATATATAGTATATATCTCATACAACCGATTGTTCTGATAAGAAACTTTTCGCAATTTCTACCCCATTTTAACAGCTATAAGCTTCAAATTTCACCGATTGCTTACGTATATAGCATATATTGTTGTCTCAAAAAATCATAGAGGTCCGTTGTATATATAGTATATATCTCATACAACCGATTGTTCAGATAAGAAACTTTTCGCAATTTCTACCCCATTTTAACAGCTATAATCTTCAAATTTCACCGATTGCTTACATATATAGTATGCATTGTTGTGTTAAAAAATCATAGAGATCGGTGATATATATAATATATATATGATAGTATATATAGTATATATATATTTTTTTTGCGATTTCTGTCCCATTTTAACAGCTATAAGCTTCAAATTTCACCAAATGCTTACGTGTATAGCATATATTGATGTCTGAAAAAATCATTGAGATCGGTGGTATACATAGTATATATCTCCTACAACCGATTGTTCAGATAAGAAACTTTGCGCAATTTCTGCCCCGTTTTAACAGCTAGAAGCTTCAAATTTCACAAAATGCTTACGTATATAGCATATATTATTGTCTGAAAAAATCATAGAGATCGGTGGTATATATATTATATACTTCATATAAACTGTCATTTTTGCCCCTTTTTTACGGCTAGAAGCTTCAAAATTCATCAAATTTCATCAAATAGTTACGTTTACGTCATATATTTTTGAAATACGTGATTCGTAGTCATAGTTTTTACATGCAGACCACAAAAAACGTGAAGCTTTGCATCCTCACACAAAGAACCTACCTATTTTTATACCTTTCATGAAAATGAAATGGTATATTAGGAAAATAGATAGACCCACCATTAAGTATACCGAAATAATCAGGTTGAAGAGCTGAGTTGATTTAGCCATGTCCGTCTGTCCGTCTGCCCGTCTGTCTGTTTGTATGCAAACTAGTCCCTCAATTTTTGAGATATCTTGATAAAATTTGGTAAGCGTGTGTATTTGGGTGTCCGATTAGACATTTGTCGGAACCGACCGGATCGGACCACTATAGCATATATCCTCCATACAACCGATTTTTCAGAAAAAGAGGATTTTTGTAATATCTTACCCAATTTACCAGATTGAAGCTTCAAACTTCACCATATACTTTCGTATATTGCACGTATTTTTGCTTGAAAAAATTGATGAGATCGGTCGTATATATAGTATATATCCCCCACAACCGATTGTTCAGATAAGGAACTTTTCGTAATTACTGCCCTATTTTAAGAGCTAGAGGCTTCAAATTTCAACGAATGCTTACGTATATAGCATATATTGTTGTCTGAAAAAATCATAAAGATCGGTGGTATATATAGTATATATATGGTGGTATATATAGTATATATATATAGTATATATATATATATATTTTCGCAAATTTTAGCACCATTTTAACAGCTAGAAGCTTCAAATTTCACCGAATACTTACGTCTATAGCATATATTGTTGTCTAAAAAAATCATAGAGATCGGTTGTATATATAGTATATATCTCATACAACCGATTGTTCAGATAAGAAACTTTTCGCAATTTCTACCCCATTTTAATAGCTATAAGCTTCTAATTTCACCGATTGCTTACGTATATAGCATATATTGTTGTCTGCAAAAATCATAGAGATCGGTTGTATATATAGTATATATCTCATACAACCGATTATTCAGATAAGAAACTTTTCGCAATTTCTACCCCATTTTAACAATTAGAACTGTGATATAAACTGTAAGGTTTAATAATTTAGTTGTAAAGTTTTAATATTAAAAATATATAATTATGTACAATATAAAATTCTTTTGTCGCAGACGAAAAAGCCTAATTATCTTTAAAGCTTGCAATGAACTTATAAAGTGTTATATTTCTTTAGAGTCAATTTATTGTTTACTTTTTAGTTAATTTTATTAACGAATAATAAAAGCTTATTTTTAAAAAAGTTTTTTTTTTCTTTAATTTTATTTTTTACTTTTTAGTTGGTTTTATTAACAAGTAATAGAAGCTTGTTCTTAGAAAAGCCTTTTTCTTAAATTTCATTTAAATAGGAATTTTTTTAAATTTTTAGTAGGGTAAAATATTGTTTAAATTAGTTACGTAATCTTTACTTAGTTATTTGTAACGTTTCTCATTCTATCCATTTCTTTTAATGCATCAACTTACTTTTTAGTTAATTTTATTAACCAATAATAAAAGCTAATTTTTTAAAAAGTTTTTTTCTTTAATTTTATTTTTTTCTTTAATTTTATTATATCATAATCCGAATATATTGGGGCATATTCATAATCGAAATAAAATGTGGCTAAGTTAGTTGAAGCATTTTTGACAGAGAGCACATTAAAATTGTGTCAAACAGTGTTAAATAACTTAACTTTGCCTATGCCGCGTTCAGTTTACAACTACTTATTGCAGATCTCTCATCGGTGGGTTAAATCTGTTTTAAAATAAAATTCCTATATGTTTAAGTGACTAATGCTTTTGTTGTTTTATGTTCATGTTTTCGATACGAAATCCAATAGTGTAAGTGTTTCTTGTTAAAAATTTTTACTCATTTAACTATCTTGTAATTTTAACTTTTGTTTGTGGCAGGGATTTTTTAAAATAAATGCCCCCTGAAGATGCTAACAAAGATTAGCGAAACGTTAGGATAATAGTGGAATAATTTAGTTTTATTTGCACGCTGGACTTAGATCAGAAAAGCCTGTTATTGATAAATTTTATTTTAAAAAGAGAACTGATCGGAATATACAATTAATACAATTAATAAAATTCCTACTTTCGCTTAGCTAAAATTCCATTGCCAAAAATCTGTAAAACAAAATCAAGTGCGCAGAAAAGTATGCAACACTTACCGATAACAGCCTAACGGCGTTAGCGTTCGTTGTATCTCAGAATTTTTACACTTTGAAAATGACGGCTGTTGTTTGCAAGGTTGCATTCCTTTGAGTCTTCGTTTTCACCATCTGGATTAACAAAGTCATGAGCCTGGACATTCGTGCAATTTTAGTGATGTAAATTGCATGGCGCCAGCGCCAATGCGGTGCCAGCTCAATGGTGTCTGTACCAAAATTATGGCATTTTTTTCATTTTTCGTAATTTTCGATATCGGAAAAGTGGGCGTGGTCATAGTCGGATTTCGTCCATATTTTATACCAAGATAAAGTGACTTTAATTAAGTACGTGAACTAAGTTTAGTTAAGATATATCGTTTTTTGCGCAAGTTATCGTGTTAACGACCAAGCGGAAGGACAGACTGTCGACTGTGTATAAAAACTGGGCGTGGCTTCAACCGATTTCGCCCATTTTCACAGAAAACATTTATCGTGATAGAATCTATGTCCTTACAAATTTCACAAGTATTGGTAAATTTTTTTCGACTTATGGCATTACAAGTATTCTAGACGAATTAAATGAAAAAGGGCGGAGTTACGCCCATTTTGAAATTTTCTTTTATCTTTGTATTTTGTTGCACCATATCATTATAATGTTGACATAATTTACTTTTATACTGTAAAGATATTAAATTTTTTGTTAAAATTTGACTTAAAAAAAATTTTTTTTTAAAAGTGGCCGTGTTCGTCAACCGATTTCGCTAATTTTTATTTAGCACACATATAGTAATAGGAGTAACTTGCCTTCCAAATTTCATCATGATATCTTCAACGACTGCCAAATTACAGCTTGCAAAACTTATAAATTACCTTCCTTTAAAAGTGGGCGGCGCCACGTTCACTGTCCAAAATGTTTCTAATTTTCTATTTTGCGTCATAAGGTCAACCCATCCACAATGTCTTGGCCGGGCCACAGCTCAGGGATGGTGCCGGTCAAGATATAGTGCAGAAAAGAAGAAAAGTTGGTCTTAGTATTAACAATCAAAAATAGTCTTTATTGAACATAAAGATTAAACACAAAAATTTATATATATATTTGCAGGTTACCTTTTAGTTGATTTTGGAATCGCTGGTGGGATACGTCCGAACACGATGATGTTAAAAAATCCAAGAAACAAAAAGCAATAACAGAATTTGTTAAGCCCGCTTGCCAGTCGAACTGTTTATTTATTCCTGCGATGTTTATTTGCATAGTTAACATAAACGGTTCGACTGGCTCTGTTAAAAAATATAAAGCGATTGCGAGGGCGACCCAATATGTTTGAGGGTTTGGGCTGTTGGCCTAAACATGCCGCCCCCCTTGCGAAACGCAAAATCTATTCGGACATATCCCGCCGTTGGTTCGCAGAGTTTGCTTAAATTAAGCTTAAACTAGTTCCAGCTTAGGTTCCGCTTGAGCCACCTAAAGGAGAAAATTGCAAAATAATAAATGAAGGTACACATGGTTCTAATTCAGTGGCACATTTATTTTCAAGTTTCATGTATGTAGGTGGGTATAAAACGTAGTTAAATTTACTGTTTCGTATAAAAAAACATTTGTATATAAAGGAAGTTCATTTTATGAATAACTTTACAATGATTCCAAGGTTTCAAAAACCAAGTATGAAAAATATTTAAAAATCCATTTTATGTATGAGTATGTAAGTATACATATATAAAAAAGTATGTAATTACTCCTCGATAAAAATATGAAAAATAATAAATTTAAATTGACATATATAAAGCCAATTTAACAGGCGCCAGACAACACCCATCCAAAGATGGTGTTCTGTGCCAACAGGGGCCCCAAAGTTCCGGCTGGTATGGCGCCCAGCATAACCTTTGGGACCACGTCGGCACCGAGTACCAATTGGACTGGGGCGGCGATGTATAACCGCGGGTCTGCGAGCCTGATGTTGGCACATGGCGTGGCTACCGTTGCGTCCAGGCTTGTTAGTGGGGTTTGCCTCCGGAAATGAGGCAACGCCACGGCATAAGTGGTGACGGTTGCCATCTGCCCATGCTTGCCCCGCAGCTTGATGAAGCACCCACGCCGATCCCCCAGAATCGTCACATCAAGGCCGAGTCGGTGGATGAGCTCTTCCGCGATGATGGACGTTGCAGCGCATGGATCGAGTATAGCTCGAACCAGGTGCAAGCGCCCACCCTACTCAATCTTAACAACGGCCGTAGGTGCAACCGACGTGAGGCACTGGATCAGCTGTGGCTGCGCACGTGAGCTGACAACCGTCCCAGCCCGGAAGGCACTCGTTGGATGGAGGTGGAATGCAGGTGATTCCACTCTCCTTGTGGCGCGACAATGATGCGCTTGCTGCTTGCGTCGATTCCTTTTGCTTTTCCCTTGGTAGCGTTGAGTTGTTCTAATTTCATCGACGTAGCGAGCGTATTTCGGTTGGCGAGCAATTCTGACAAGGTAATTATAGACGTCACCTTATAAGGGGTTGTTGGTGGAAGCAGGGTAAAACTGGTGATATATAAATCCGCTATGGATGTATCGTATTGTAGAATAATTGATATTCATTTGTTTTGCAAATGATACCCTCGGACCCCCAAGACAGAAACAACGCCAAACCAAACATTAACAGGAAAGATTTTCTAAAACAATGTCTCATTTATATATTTCCCAGCATTTATAGCATTTATTTTTGATTACTAACTAGTTTCTCAAAAATAAATGTCTACGTCATGCTTTTCCATCTGTGACGCATGTAGCCTTACGGATAATTGATGCTGTGTCAACACCCTTATGCTACCGTTCTAGTGAATCGATGGTTTGCAATATCGATATATTGCATGTTTCACTAACTTCAGTTCCGGATTAATTAATGAAAACGAAAAGAAAAAAAAATGTGCGGGAGTGAATTCCTTCTTAAAATTGTAATTTTAATTAGTTCGTGTGCGGGCGAGTAATGTAAATCGCGGGCATTTAACTTTTGCGTCGTTAATTTGTTGTTAGTGAAGTGTTTTAGTGGAAAAAAATATACATATGTGTATATATATTGCAACTAAAAAAGAGAGGAAAAAAGATATGATAATGAAGACCTATGAAAGGTCAAGCAAAAAAAAAACCTCCACCAAAGCAGAGTAACTAGCATAGTGAAAAGTGTGTGATTGTGTTTTTTTTTTGTTTTTTGCAACGATCCGCAATAAAATCATGCGATCGTGGAGTGAAAACATACATATGTAGTAGGGTGTGCAGGCTTTTTTTTTTTTATTGTGAGAGAGAAAAAAATTTTTTTTTTAAGTGTTTTTTTTTTTTTGTGTTGGCTTTTGCTTCGAAAAGCAAAAACTTAATTGCAATATGTTGCATTAGGGTGAACCGAGCAAGCCGAAATTTCTCCTCTGTTTTTTTTTTTTGTTGTTAGAACATTTTTTTTTCTTTTCTTTTTTGTTTAGTATTTAAACTTAAAAAGGAATTGTGATAAGTGCCGTGCATTATATTAGGGTGTCCTTAATTTAAAAATTTTTATTTCCGTAATTTTTGTTTTTTACTTATTTTATTTTTGTTTTTATTTTTATTTTGATAAAAACGGGTGTATGCAATGGAATTGGCTGCGCTTTGTTTATTTAAGTAACGTTGCCTTTGCCATTGTACTATCCTTTTTTCGTTTCTTCGTAACAAAAATAAAAAAATTATGTTTATGTGAGGACCCCTATATATATAATGCACTAGGCGAAAGAACAAGGAAAATATTTATTTGAGGGAAATTTCATTTTATAATTTATTTAATAATTTGGGAAAAATTTAAACAACGTGACATCAGGACGGACAAGGCGACAGCTGTTTCGATTATACCTTGTAAATCTCTTCAAAGCCTTTTCTCCCGGGAGTGGGAGTCGAACCCGCACCCCTACGATAGTCACGTTGTTTAAATTTTTCCCAAATTATTAAATAAATTATAAAATTAAAAAATTGCTTCAAATAAATGTTTTCATACATTTAAAAAAAGCAATATGGGCAATCCCCGATTATTAAAAATCATACAAATTTCATTATTTAATAGGTATGTGGTTTGCGACACCACGAACTTTTTTTTTTTTTATTGCTTAAGCTGACCCGAATTTTTTTTTTTTTCTGATTCCATGCAGTCCAATGCACATAGCCATTGTGTATATGCCGGCGCACATGTTTTCGGTGGCGACTACCTGACAACCTCACTTATTGAGTGTGTAAAAACGCATAAAAAAAAATATGAAAATTTAATAATAAAATGTGTTCATAAACTGTAGCAAAATATTGTTGCTTTTATAAATGAAAATCACCACCCATGTGCGCAAGCATGTACATGTACATATGTAACATTAGGCTGCATCAAAACAAAGAAATTTTTGTTTCCACTGTGAGTTTGTTGAAGTTGCTTCGTTTTGGTTAGGAGAAGTTTTGATGTTGTGTGGAGATTTTGTAACTCCAATTGTAGCGTTACTGCTGAAGATTAGGGTCTGACTTGTTTTCGGTTTCCGCGGTATAGGGTGGTAGTAATATTAGTTTGACAAGTGGTCTTGTTATTTGCCCCCTTTCAGTCCTTATATCTACAACGCGCACCCGGTTGTCTGAACCAGGGTGTAACCTTATCACACGCCCCAATCTCCATTCGTTGGGAGGAAGATTGTCTTCCCGTATAACCACCATATCTCCGACTTGCATATTTGATTTAGGATGCTTCCATTTTATCCGTTTCTGTAGTTCCGAAAGATATTCTGATTTCCATCTTCTGCAGAAGTTTTGATGTAATGCCTTGAGTTTCTGCCAGCGATTGACTATTGAGGCAGTATTTTCATCAACGCTGATTTCCGCTGGTGCTAATAGGTGTCCTCCAATCAGAAAGTGTCCTGGTGTTAGAGGCTCAAGGTCAGATGGTTCATTTGAAGCGGGGCTATGAGGGCGAGAATTGAGACACGACTCAATTCTACATAACAATGTGTTAAATTCCTCAAAAGTGAATTTGTTGTGTAAGGCCACTTTTTTGAAGTGGCTTTTAAAGCTTTTCCCTCCCGCTTCCCATAGTCCTCCCATGTGTGGAGCTCCTGCTGGTATGAAATGCCAACTTAATGCCTGATGGGAATATTTTGACAGGGTTTGGTTTCTTGCATCGGCAAGAAATTCCTTAAATTCAGTTTTTAATGCACGTGATGCACCGATAAAGTTTGTTCCATTGTCCGAATAAATGTTTCTTGGACATCCTCGTCTAGCTACGAATCTTGAAAGAGCGGCTAGAAATGAGGAAGTGCTCAAATCACTAGTGGCTTCAAAATGTATGGCCTTAGTAGAAAAGCAAACGAACAGACAAACGTTACCCTTTGAGGTACGACACCCGCGCCCACTGTAACTCTTAATATCGAAAGGCCCTGGGAAATCTACCCCTGTATTGGTAAATGCACACGAAAACGTGGTGCGTTCTTGGGGTAGAATTCCCATGAGCTGATTTTGAGATCGTTTCTTGAAGATCGTGCAGATCTTACAATTATGAATTACGGATCGTATCATGGTGTTGTTGTTGTTGTTGTAGCGATTAGGTTACTCTCCGAAGGCTTTGGGGAGTGTTATCGATGTGATGGTCCTTTGTCGGATACAGATCCGATACGCTCCGGTAACACAGCACCATTAAGGTGCTGGCCCGACCATCTCGGGAACGATTTATATGGCCACATTGAACCTTCTGGCCATCCCTCCCTCCCCACCCCCAAGTTCCATGAGGAGCTTGGGGTCGCCAGAGCCTCGTCTGTTAGTGAAACGGGATTCGCCGCTCGAAGGTGAGGTTGACAATTGGGTTGGAGAAGCTATATATTGCGCTACACAACCCCTTGAATCCCATCGTATCATGGTCTTAACTTTTGGTATCCAGTATTGCGTTCTAATGATGCGCGGCATTAATTGATTTTCACCATGGAGAGACATTTCATGGACAAACTGAACATAAAGACGTGTAAATCCACAATTGTACGTAAGTATTATGGGATGGCGTTCAGATTCGGTAGTATCTTTGGATGCACCAAGTCGTCCACCCGTTTTCACTACTTTGTCTTCATCAAGATATGGAGTGAGCGAAAGTATTTCGCTTTTCGATCCAATTGGTGTTTTGGATTGCAAACTTGAAATTTCTGATTCGTAATATTGCTTCTGAGCAAGTTTTATTAAACGGGTTGTTGTAGCTTTAATTTCATCTGAGGAAATTAAATAAGATTCATGTTGACTACAATCTTTCGTTTTAGAATGCGTTCTATGAAAAAACCTGAGTATATATGAGATAACTCTTAACGCCCTAGGAAGATTTGAAAACCTATCGAGAATATCATTAATATTGCTTGAAATTGCGGTTGCATGTGCTTGTACGCGTTTTTCTTCAATATTCGTGTTAAAATCCAAATCTTGTGTTGGCCACTTTTCCTTCTCTTCTTGGAGTCAAGAAGGACCCTGCCACCACAGAGAATTGTTGACTAAATCCTCGGCTAGTATTCCTCTACTGGCTAAATCTGCTGGGTTTGTACCTGAATCCACATGATACCACGATGAACTTCCAAGTTTGTCGACGATTTTTGTAATTCGATGCGCAACGAAAGTTGACCATGAGCACGGAGGTTTTCGTATCCAAGCCAGTACGATTGTCGAATCTGTCCACAGGTGGATGTTTTGTTGACCTAAATCAAGGTTAGCGCAGATAGATTCGGTTATCTCCGCTAATAATACAGCACCGCAAAGTTCCAGTCGAGGAAGTGAGATGGTTTTGACTGGAGCTACTCTTGTTTTTGCCAAAAGCAGATTCACAAATATGCCGTCGTTGGTTTCCACTCTCAAATACACGGCTGCACCATACGCTTTCTCGGAGGCGTCGCAGAATCCGTGGATTTCGACCTTTTCTGTTGGAGAAAAGGCTACCCATTACGGTATTCGTATTTAGTCGATCTCCTTGTACGTATTGGTAAAATTTTTCCACCTGTCTAATGTTGAAGACGAAACGGTTTCATCCCAGCCAGTACCCTCTAACCAGATATTTTGCATGATCATTTTTGCCACGATAATTGTTGGAGCTAGCCACCCTAATGGGCAAAGAGTTTTGCGATAGTAGATAGTATCGCTCTTTTTGTGGGCTCGGCGTTTTCTTCTATAGGGTTTGCTATGAAGTAAAACTGATCGGAATGACCATTCCACCTAATACCTAGCGCCTTTACACTACTTGAGTCTTCAAATTCTAAGAAATCTTCGCTCAGTAGATGAGCTTTGGGAATACCCTGTAATATATTACTGGAATTTGAAGTCCATTTTCGTAATGGAAAACCAGCTGAACTTAAAACCCTGGAAATTTCATCTCTTGCTCTGATCGCAGATGCAATAGTATGCCCTCCCGAAAGAACGTCATCGACATACATATTTTTTCGTAGGATATTTGAACCGATTGGATGAGATTTTTCGGAATCATCAGCCAGTTTAAGTAAAGTCCTTATTGCTAGATAAGGAGCACAATTGATACCAAATGTCACTGTTTTGAGCTCATACAGACTGATTTGATCATCTAGACTTGAGCGGAAAACTATTCTTTGGCATCTTGTATGATTATGATCTACTAGGATTTGCCTATACATCTTCTCAATATCGCTATTGAAGACGTATCTGAAAAGTCGCCAGCGAAGAATTAATGTTGGTAGATCAGCCTGAAGCACAGGACCAGGAAGAAGAACATCGTTCAGGCTGACACCATTTGAAGAGCGTGAAGAAGCATTGAAAACAACTCTATCTTTGGTAGAGATGCTTTCTTCTTTTATTACTGCATGATGTGGTAAATAGTAATTATCGACCGCATTGGCCGATTGAATTGAATTTAATTTTGACATATGCCCCATAGTCTCGTATTCTAGTATGACTCTATTGTACTCCTTCTGTAAATCGAAATTTTTTCTAAGTCGGGTTTCATTTTTATAGAATTGAGAGCACGCTATTCTTAATGATGGACCTAGATTTATCTCTCCTGGGAATTCTGACCTGAACGGAAGCGACACAATGTATCTTCCGTCAGAATTCCGCTGCGTTGTACGTTGATACCATTCCTCAAAAAATGTATCTTCTAATGTGGAGGCTTTAGCTTTCGGCGTGTCTTCGAGCTCCCAAAATGACCTTAGCTGCTTGTCCAAAGCCACTTTATTGTAAAAGGATACCCGATTATGATTGGTTGGACTGGCTGCATCAGCACGACCAGTCAGTATCCAACCAAAGACAGTTTCTTGAGCTAAAAGAGTGCTAAGAATATTTTTTTTGATACCGTCTAATATGATTTGCGGATAAATATTCCCGCCCAGAACAAGATCAACCGGCTCATTCACGAAGAAAGGTTTATCCGCAAGCACGAGATCAGGGAATGCTTGTTGTGTTAATGCACTAACATCGCATGTTGGCAAATTACTTGTAAAATGTGGTAGAACTAGAACTATAGCGCCAATAGAAATTAGTGGGTCAACTGGGGACCGCAACTGAATGGCGCATGCCTCTTTTACCTGCGCAGAAACTGAATTATTGATGCCCGAAACTTGAGCATGCATCTTTCGAGTTGGCAGGTTGATTCTTCGTATGAGTCTTTCAGTGATAAAAGAGCATTCAGATCCCGAATCTATGAGAGCTCTGGCCGAAAAATCTGTACCATTATAATGAATGGTGACGCGAGCTGTGCCTAGTAAAACCCCTTTACTGGTATTAATAAAATTAGATTTTACAGTAGTTTTATCTTTCTGCTTTTCTTGTTTTGCAGATTCGTTTTGAGATTGAGCTTGCGTTGAAGTGCACGGTTGCTTATCCGATAAATCTGCAGAATTATTTGCCTGTGTAGGTTTTGCCTTACTTATCTGTAAATGCAGAAGGGTATTATGTCTTAAATGGCAGTTGCTGCAATTGTGCGCACTTGTGCATTTTGACACTGAATGCCCCGATGACAGACAGTTTAGGCAGAAGTGATTTCTTTTTATGAAAGCAAGTCTTTCATTGGTGTTCAAATTTTTGAACTTTGAACACGCATAAATTTTGTGATCATTGCTTTGACACATTTTACAATTGCTTTTAGCTACACTTGCTTGGAAAGCGCCAAGTTTCTTTGGGGGATGTTCAGAGGCCTGCTTTGAGTTTTGTACCTTTTGAGGTTTTGTACTCTGTGTACCTCTTAAACCTGAGACTGATTCTAACGTTTGGAAACGATTTGTCAGAAATCGGTCCATATCCGCCCACTTGGAAGTTTCTGCCTTGTTTTCCACGGACTGTTCCCATAGCGAGAGGGTCACATCAGGAAGCTTAGTGGAACATAAGTATGTAATAATTGGATCCCAAGTAGATATGTCAATATGATGACTTACTAACGAGGATATGCAATTATTTATGTCCCTTTGTAATCTTTTTATTGAATTACCGCATTCAGTTTCGACTGATTGAAGGTTGAAAAGAATCTTTAATTGGGTGTTGACTAATATTCTTTTATTTTCATACCTGTCGCACAAATTTTTCCAAGCTATATCAAAACCATCATTCGTCAATTCGCATTTCTTAACGATTTCTCTGGCTTCACCTTGAGTTTTTTGTATGAGATAATATAATTTTTGTACTGGCGACAGGCTTTTATTTAGAATATAAATGGCCGTGAACATGTCACGAAAAGTTGGCCATGACAAATAATCACCTTTGAATATATCAGTATCACAAGGTGCTAAATGAAAATTGCGTGGCGTGAAGGCAGCATCGTTTTCCTTCTCCGCCTTTTCAAGTTTTTCTTCCAAGTCATTTATTTTTGTCATACACCGCACAAAAACAGTATAGCACGACTTGTTTTTCTTTCTAATTGCCGTGACATTCTTCTCAGATATATTTTCGGATTGTAATAACGCATCAAAAGCTTCTTTAGCTTTTTCCCACATCGATTTCAACTCCTGCTGCTGAATTTTCAGCGAATTTTTGGAGTGTTCGCTAGTGGCTATGCTTAAAAATTCGATGTCGAACTCAATAATTGTGTCGACTAAGCGGTTATATGCTTCCATATTGAAAATTTAAAAAAACCGAAAGAATTGATTTTTAAAATAAATTACGTACACAGAGACAGAATCTGTGGAATTACCCAATTTGCTAATATAAAAATTAGAAAACGCTTTCCACCAACAAAGGGAACCCAACAAATCGAATAAAATTCTTATAAATTTACAGTACAATTTCGTATGCAAAATATTTATTTTGAAGCAAATAAACTCAAATTTAATAATTTTCAGAGTAAAAAACCAGTGGACTGTTTGATATATATATATATATATATATACATATAAATAAATGTGGGAAAACCAAAAGTGATTGCTCGCCAACCAACAATGTGCTTGTGTGTATGTATATATGTATAGCACAGTATCTATTTAAATCAAACGCAAGTGAAAAAACTGAGCAGAGTTGGAGGAAAAATGTTCCGTCCACTAAATAAATGCTCAAATTAAATTGTATTTGTATTTAAAAAATGAATTGGATGTAAAAGCTGCGTGATTTGCGAAATAAATTTTTCTTAAATTCAACTGTGATGAACCAAACCCAAAAGTGAGGTTAATTACACAGTGCAGTGTTGTTGTTGTGGGCTGTTAATAACATAGAAGTGCAAGTAATATAAATTTAAATTGAATTAATTAAATTTTGAAAAATTACTTGCACTTTCCTATTAAAATATTCCCAAACACTGTTTGTACAAAAATTTGTGTGCGATAATGCTACACTGAAGACCCATAAGCCGTGTCAAATATTATTTACCGTCGCTGGCCAGCAACACTCGATGGTCAAATGGGCTATTTGTACAAGAAAACTTTGTATTTTATTTTTCACAAAATCACTCGCGCACTTTCCACTTTCACTAATTTATAATTAAATTGTGCACACTGAATAACCACGTACCTTTTTATAATTTTTAGAATTTCCAAAGTGATGAAATCAATATGAAGTTGTTGTTGCTTGTAGCACAAAAAAATCTCCGCAAATCAAATACCAAGTACTATAATTGTTGATGGAATTCACGACGTGTTAGTCCTCGCAAAAATGAAAATCCGCTGCTATTGGCACGCAATCTAATATTTACACAGTGAGTTGTTGGTTCGCAAAATCCGCTTCTTTAATAATATATAAACAGTGGAATTGATGTGGTTCGCAAAATGGTCGCTGGATGAAAAAACGGTTTAAGGACCAATGTCTTGGCCGGGCCACAGCTCAGGGATGGTGCCGGTCAAGATATAGTGCAGAAAAGAAGAAAAGTTGGTATTAGTATTAACAATCAAAAATAGTCTTTATTGAACATAAAGATTAAACACAAAAATTTATATATATATATTTGCAGGTTACTTTTAGTTGATTTTGGAATCGCTGGTGGGATACGTCCGAACACGATGATGTTAAAAAATCCAAGAAACAAAAAGAAATAACAGAATTTGTTAAGCCCGCTTGCCAGTCGAACTGTTTATTTATTCCTGCGATGTTTATTTGCATAGTTAACATAAACGGTTCGACTGGCTCTGTTAAAAAATATAAAGCGATTGCGAGGGCGACCCAATATGTTTTAGGGTTTGGGCTGTTGGCCTAAACAACCAAGTTTCATCGCTTTATCCGTCTTTGGTAATGAATTATCGCACTTTTTCGGTTTTTCGAAATTTTCGATATCGAAAAAGTGGGCGTGGTTGTAGGCCGATTTCGTTCATTTTAAATAGCGATCTGAGATGAGCGCCCAGGAACCTACACACCAAATTTTATCAAGATACCTCAAAATTTAGTCAAGTTATCGCGTTTACAGACGGACGGACGGACATGGCTAAATGAATTTTTTTTTCACCCAGACCATTTTGATATATAGAAGTCTATATTTATCTCGATTAGTTTATGCCGTTAAGAATTACCGTTATGCGAAGAAAGTTAATATACTCTGTGAGCTCTGCTCAGCTGAGTATAACCAACTATGATAGAAGTAGCAGTAGGGAAATAGGTATAAGTGATCTAGTATTAGTTAGAGAAGAAGCTAGCCATAAGCTAGATAGAAGATATAAGGGGCAGTATAAGGTAAAGAAAATAAACAAAAATAACAATTTCACTTTGATACCACAATGGGTAGAATATAATGATAAGAACAATAAAATTAAGGAAATAATAATACATAAGAATAGGCTTAAACAAATTTAAAATACCTTTTGATACCTTAAAGCAAATAATCTTAAAGTAAGCATTCCACTTTACTCATCACACTTTAGATATTTAAGCAATGAAAAACGAAAAAAAAAATTTTTTCTCATGTTGGTATAAAAATTATTATAAATATATTTGTAAAGGCAAGCGGATTTAAGGTGGGTCGATACTTTTAAAATCCGGCTTATAAAATAATTGTTAAATAAGAACTTAATACAAAACATTATTCATAAGTATAATAATAATAAAAAAAAATATAAGCAAAGACAATATGTAAAAATAACAAAAACATCAAGGTCAGCATATTAAAAACAAAGTACACAAACTCTAAAGCAATCAAAATTCAAACAAAGAGTCATATACAATTATCCACAATTATATACGCCTCTTTTTTCTAAGGCGGATGGTGTAGCATTATGAATTATGCCCTCTATGCATACATTTGCGGCAATATGCATTATGAACTTCTGTCCCCATGCATTTTTTATGAACCTGCCACACACAGTCATAGTGCAGTCATATTACAATATTGATCCATATAAATTATATTGACCCGACACAGCGGGAAGTCAACAGACTTTTGCCCAAATTAGTCACACCGATCAATGCACGTGCCGATCGGAATGTCTAATTGTCAGTGTGAACCACCAAAATATTCACACACAACTATTTTACATTGTTTCCATAAATAGGTCAATGAAGTAATCTGCTGACTTTGCATACCAGTATTACAAATGTACATATTTTTAGTTTGTTAGTTTTAGCATAATTATGTATGTGTAGGTTACGAAATTATGTATAAAAAGAGAAAGAATTTTCTCAATAAAATCAATTATTGTCAGACATTCAAAGTCGACTATTCTTTCCAATAAAATTAAATATTTCACTAGTCACCCAGGGGTATGAGAATTACCCCGTACTACAGCACTCATCAACAGCTTTCATTTGTTATCCATATTCTATAAACACATTCGAGGGGTACTCGGGTCCACGTTTCGGCCTATATCTCGAGACCCTGTACTTCGATTCCAAACAAACCTATGTATTAACCACCACGTGAGCTTTACGCAACTTGTGTGAAAGTTTGAACAAAATCGACCGACGCATCTCTTCAAATACCGGCGATAAACTAACACACACTTTAGCATTTCTTTTTATATATATAGATTTTTATTTTTCACACTTCACTATAATATTAAAACGAAATGCAAATTTTCGTTGCTTTTGAAATTCGGCTTAAAAATTGCACATGGAACAACTGAAGACTCTCTTGAACTAAAAAAAATGTCATAGTACCTCTAAATTGCGGGCCTCCCCAGAAACCCCGGGTCCGGGGTAATCCCCCCATCCCGCCCCCCACTCACGACGGGCCTGGTGATGTGCTATACTTCATATCATTCGCTATAATATTTTTTATTGATAAGCACGTTATTCAATTAAACACAAACCAATTACACGGAATTATTCCGCACCACCTGAAAATATGAGTACCGCTGCGTATACGTAACATTTTATTATTACGCATAAACATTTAAAAAAAATTGCAATAAAATAATATTGCGACTATAAACTGAAATATACCTATCCTATGTTTCAAGATCAAACTACACACGAGGTGCAAAACAAATTCAAAATCGGTTCAGTAGTTTAGGAGTCCATCGGGAACAAACATAGTGACACGTGATTTTTATATATTTAGATATAAGACCAACTGATCCTTAGTCAGGTTATGCTACGCCTCACATTTTTAGAAATTTCTCGCGCCCAACGATTTTATTTAATTGTCTGATAAACGCCCTAGGTTGGTGAGGAGTGTGATGACTAGTACCTAGGACCTACCTAATTATTTTCTAGCTTTTAGTATTATTATTATTTCATTTAAGTATTGTTTTCAATAAAACCGTTTAACTTAAAAATTTTTTTTTCTATTTTATTTAATTTTATTATAAACGGACACCCTTTATTTGCGCGAAAATGCTGTGTTGTCCTTGTTGTATAGATTTTTACTGAACCACATGCGACAAGTCCGGAATATACTCATATTATTGAACTGCAAAGAATTGCAGCACAATCTTACATAACGAAATAGAAACGCGAAGTGGCCCCATATACCATTCAGAAACTGTCTCGCGGTCTTCTTTTTTTTTTGCATTGTAAAACAGTGTTCTCTCACGAGAAATTATAATAGGTGGAGTGAAGTATGTAATTATGTGGCATAGCACATAATTTTTTCACTGTTTTGCTCTCCGGTGATTTTGGACTACACAATATAATACGGCATACGGTGGAGCACCAATAGATTTAATTAAGATGTCTTTTTCATGTTTTCGTCTGAGATCTTAAGCATTTCTTTTCATAAGTACCATGCCTCGTTTTATGGGGGAAAACTATTGTATGTTTGTCGCTTGGTGAACCGTAACGGCACTATTCTCAGTTGGTCCTGTCATTTTGACCTCCAGGTATTGTTATGCAATTCCGTTTTGTATTTTGTATATACTTTATTTAAAGCGCATTTAATTTTGCTACAAGATAACAGTTTTGTGTATTTACACTATCATAATGTTTTTGCACCTACTCAATCGACGTTTTTTGATTTGTTTAAAGTTCTATTTTAGTTTGAAGGTTATCTTTGATTTATTCGTCTATTCATTTATAACACTCGTAAATCTAATGAGTTTGAGACGTATCACAATAATCTCTTTTGTTAAATTATTGCATTTTTATTATGATGGAAAACTGAAAGAGATCAAACATACTGACTGATACAACAGCTATTTCGCCCTTGCCAAAGATCTCTTCATATATTTTTTTATTGAATCATTCTGATTCTATGTGGTACTCTGTGCACAGAGCGAACTTTCAACAGGTGATAGTAGCTGTTTAACCAAAAGCAAAAACACGAAAAGCCTTGGGCACAGAATACCACATAGAATAATTCAGCTCTACTGCATCAAGCAATTAACATACAGACACAGTGGTAGCCTAATAGTAGGCCTGTGCTATTGGACGACTCGTGTTCGAATCTCACTGGGGGATAATAAAATTTCTAATGCAAAAATACGTAGATATCTGAATAATATAAGCCTGTTTGTTTAATTTAGTTACATTTATGGGTAATTTGTTTGAATTTTTATCTTATGTAGGCTTTGCTGGTCTAGCATAGCTAGTGAAAGTAAAAACCTGTAATTTTATCCACTATCACCCTACGTTTCGCCAAGCTCCTTGGCATCATCAGGGGTATAATCTTTATTTCCATAAAAGTAACAAAAAGACAAAACAAAAACAAACAGAAAATTAATTTATGAAAACACGTAAATCACTATAAAAACATTGGTTACAAACTTACATAAAAAGTATTAAATTAAAGTGTAAACATCACACAACATAAAAGAACAACATTGAAAACTAAAAACATCCATCAGTACCATTGTTGGGTACTTTTGTCATACTAAAAAGTTATAAACAAGCCAAATAGCTAGCAGCAATAAACTTGGTGTCTTATTTTCTATTCATCGTTCTCTCCCTTCTTTGTAATATGTGTAAGCTTTCCAATGTGGATCTCGTCTTTTCTCTCTTCACGTCTATTATTGTTGAATTTTTTAGATCAGGTGTGTGTCCGTGTGTTAGTGCGTGTTGAGCAAGTGCAGTGCTGGTCTTCTTATTTCTTATATCGGCGTCATGCTCTGCCAATCGGGTTCCTAGTACCCTTTTCGTTGTTCCAACGCAGATTTTGTTGCAGTTCTCGTTATCTCCACCTCTGCATTGAATTTCGTAAACCACGTTATTTTGTTAGTGTAGTTCTATATGGTTTTTTGTACGTGTAAAAATGGTAGAGAGTGTGCAGTTCGATTTGTATGCGAGAAATATGTTCCGTTTTTGTTTTTTCATGTCTTGATTGAAGTTTTCCGTAAGCTTGGGAATGTTTGTGACACTGTGGTATTGCTTTGTCTCTGTTGCCTTGTTAGGTGATGTTTTTTCTTGCGCTCTGTTCACTTCAAATAATTTGTGTTGTATTGGGGATGTAATTAAGTGCATCGGGTAATTATTGTTTATTAGTATAGCTGTATTTCGTTGCAAACTATTACAATTAAAACACTAGCTAGGTTACCGAATTGCTTAGGTAATTGTCGACCTGATTGATAGTGTTGTATAGTGTTGCATATTCATTTTATGTTGTGTATTTTTGTTTTATTTTCTCCCCAGAACTGTTTGTGGTTTAACGTGAATATTTTGTGAATGAGGTTTGCTTCAGTTCGGAGATGGTGTTGTCCAGCAAATCGTCCATTATAATGTCTGTTATGTTCGGGAAGAGTGGGTTTCCCATTGGCATTCCGAAACTTTGTGTGAAAATTTGGTCATCGTACATGAAGTAGTTGTTGTCGTTCAGGCAGAAGTTTAAAATTTTAAGGAACTTATTTTTGGTGTCATTTATTGTATTTTGCTGAACTTGGTCATTATTATTTTAATGGCTAAGTATATTGGTATCTTGGTGAACAACGATACCACATCGAATGAAACCAGTATATCTTCTTCAGATAGTTTCATGTTATGCAAACTTTGTTTGAGTCTGTAGCAGTTCTTTATGTTGTATTCGTCCGAAGTGAAGTTAGTTAGTATCTTCCCAATGTATTTTGATAGACCATAACATGGAACGCCGACAGATGACGCAATGGGATGTAAGGGAATGTCCGTTTTTTGGATCTTAGGCAGACCGTAGAGTGCGTGGCCGCGGTGCAAGTTAGTTGCCTTTTTTCTTTGAAATCTATTATTTTGTTTATGTAAAGTTCGTCGACTAGGTTGTTGTTTTGTTTTTGTAGTGCATTTGTAGGGTCTGTCCCCGCTTTTTTATACGTGTCTTTGTCTTCAAGTAGCCATTTCATTTTTTCGTTGTAGTCAGTTCTATTCATTGCCACTCTCTTATTCCCTTTGTCTGAGTCCATCACAATTATGTCTTTGTGCTTCTTTAAAAATTCCATAGTTTTTCTGTATGCTTCTAAGATGAATTTGTTCGTTGGGTTATGCTTGGTATGTCGTTTGAATTGTATTATTCTGCTGCTGAGTTTCATTCTCTCAATTTCTCTTTCTCTCTCATCTTCCATTTGTTGTATAACCTGTTCCATCTCAGCTATTATCATAAGAGGTTTGAAGCTGGTATTTGTTGTGGGCAAAGTAAATTTTTTACCAAGAGAGAGTAGCCGTTTTACTTCCTCGGGAAAATGAATTTCCGTTTTGTTTACAGTCATTGTTCACTCTTATGCCAGTTTTTTTTAGATGAGTTTGTTTTACGGCGTTATTTTGTATAACGAAAAGCGACGCGAGGAGTCACTTTCACCCAAGTGAAACCAAATTCGTATCATATAAGAGCAGGGCTATTCATTTCATAGCAGAATTGTGCCCTCTCAATTCACACGCATATGATGATGGCTATAGTATCGCTCTGTCGTCGTTAATTGAGTTGGTCGTCGCATGGCACTTGGCGTAGCAACATCGGTGATGGGTATTGGCTGATCGGTATCAAATATGTATGAAAAATTATACGCGATACATATGCTCGTTGTTAGCTCGTTGCTTGCTAGCACTGATGACCTGATACGAAACATTCATTCTCTCTCAATTCGTTTCCAGAAATGGGGCTTGAAATCAGCTGTCAGTTCATTCAATTGTAAACAAAAGTTCATTCGTTTCCAAGAATGGGTCCTGAAATCAGATGGCTATAGAGTTGCCTAAAATACGCAAAAAAAAAAGGCTCCAAGAAATCCGTTCGGTTTCATTATTTTCAAATAAATCAGCAAGTAAGCTGATAAAAACTTATTCAAATTTATAAAAAAGGCAAAGTTTGTAGAACTATTTTGTGGTAGATAAGTGAAAAAATATGAAATAATATATTTCGATTGCGTTGCTGTGCTTTGCTGCACTGGCATTGCCATAAGATAACAATGAACGGCTAGCCCCTTTTTCACTTTGATGCGACGAAACTGTTTTTGTACATACATATGCATATCCACATATAACAAAAACGCGAAAAATACGAAATTAGATCACTTGGTGAAGTACCTGCGTTGTCGTCCGCAAAAGGCTATTAATTAAACATGTTGCGTTAACCTATACGTATACCTGCAATTTATCTCTACTGTCAAAAATGGAATGTCGCAACGCTCCACAAAAACATGGCCTTTATGCATCCATTTACATCAATGCGAAGACTAAGAAGCTGACTTTTATATCAATCGAAAGTTGCTACCGAAACCCGTTTCGTGTGCAGCCTTTCGATGAAAGGTGTTTAACTGATAAATTTTCCACGAGTGAAAAAGAGTTATTTTTTTCTTCGGATTTGTAATCCTGAAAAAAATCGAGTTTTTTGATATCCCATTTGACAATCTTGAGTAAATTTTCGGTGCAATTCATAAATTAAACCTTTACCGTGATGTAAAATACCCAAAAGTTATTCTGAAATGCCCAAATTTGGTTTTGAGCATGATGGCATCTATGGCCAATGTTATAAAAAATGCACATTTTCACGCGCTCTCAGAGAGCGAGAAGTTTCATATCAGGTCATCAGTGCTTGGTAGTAAGCGACTAAATGAAAAATAAATTCACCCGCACAATCATCGCGACGATTGCGGTCTCACTAATACAGGTGCAGTTTCAGTTTTGAATAGCCCTGTATAAGAGGATTCATTCACTTCAGTGACTCTCGGTGAATATCGGTGACTGCAGGTGATTGTCTTACGTTTTTTCGTATTATATAGCGCCGCAAAGTGTCACGAACACTCACTTTTGCTGTCAAAATATTCACTTGCTTCTGAGTCGCGTTTCCTACATTCACTTCGCTTTTTATTGTCGTTTTTTATAATTTTTGAGTAAAAACTGAAGAATCTTAACATTTCGTGAGAAAAATTATTGAAATATTACATAGACAGCCGATAAAGGTTATATTTAGAGCTTCGTACAATGTGGATGCATATTTCGTCAAATTTTACAAGAATAAAAAAAGCGAAACCTATAAAAATTACAGCCAGGGACCCAAACTTTTATTTCCTTTGTAATAAAAGTCCTTCAGAAAAATTTATTGGTTGTATGGAAGGTTCAATGCGGTCATATTAAATGTTTCGCGAGATGGTCGAGCTTGTACCTTAATGGTGCTTGTTAGCGGATCATACCTTATATATATCCGGTAAAGGACCATCAACATCGATAACACTCCCGCACCTTCGGGGAGTTTCTTTATCGCTACAAAAACAAAAATTAAATGAAATGTTAACCAAACAGTTTCTGTTGAATACGCAGAAATCTGGGCATCCCAACAGACATCTGATTGATGAGGCTACACCACCCAGGGGCTTAAGCGGTAATATCCGTAAATATTATGAGGAAATAAGGCACCTGAGAACACACCCGTATGAAGCCAAAAGGCACAAACAGACCCTCAGTGATATCCGCAAACAAGCGTCGGACCTCAATGCTAGGAATTGCCCGACAAATCCGGTACTCAAAGAAAAATTCCCAGAACTAGCAGAGGAAGAACTCACTCTCCCTAGGGAAATGCGCGTCACTCTAGCTAAACTTCGATCTGGGTACTATAACAGGTTAAACTACCTATACAGAATCAACCCCGACATACAACTTGAAATAACATTCAAGGAAGTTTAAAATAAAATTCGAACACAAAATATTGAAAAAAATTTAGAAATTTGGTAATACTCCAGAACAGGGGTCGACTACACTATTTGTAACGTTGACTTGTCTTTGTCATAATATAAAAGCTGAAATTTTTTACGACAAACAAAATTTCTTGTAAAAGTCCAGAACAGGGGTCGACTGCTAATACGCGTCCAGAAATATCGTGAGAGGTGTCAAACGAAAAGAAAAATATTAACTCGTTCAAAATTTATTAACGAAAACCCGAAAAATGACCCCGGGTCCCTCCGAAACCGGGGGTGGAATCCATAGTTTTTTGCGCACAACACCTCTCTGCGTTGGCGGAACCGGCGTTGGGCGTGGCTCCGCCCTTTTTCATTTAATTCGTGTAGAATCCTTTTAATGCCATAATTCAAATAAAAATTTACCAATCCTTGTGAAATTTGGTAGGGGCATAGATTCTATGACGATAACTGGTTTCTGTGAAAATGGGCAAAATCGGTTGAAAAACGCCCAGTTTTTATACACAGTCGACCGCCTGTCCTTCCGCTTGGCCGTTAACATGATAACTTGAGCAAAAATCGATATATCTTTACTAAACTTAGTTCACGTACTTACCTGAACTCACTTTATCTTGGTATAAAAAATGGCCGAAATCGGACTACAAACACGCCCACTTTTACGATACCAAAAATTACGAAAAATGAAAAAAAAAATGCCATAATTCTATATCAAATATGAAAAAAGGGATGAAACATAGTAATTGGATTGGTTTATTGACGCAAAATATAACTTTAGAAAAAACTATGTAAAATCGGTGTGACACCTACCATATTAAGTAGAAGATAATGAAAAAGTTATGCAGGGCGAAATCAAAAGCCCTTGGAATCTTGCAGGAATACTGTTCGTGGTATTACATATATAAATAAATTAGCGGTACCCAACAGATAATGTTCTGGGTCACCCTGGCCCACATTTTGGTCGATATCTCGAAAACGCCTTCACATATACAAGTAAGGGCAACTCCCTTTTAGAACCCTCATTAATACCCGTAACTTACAAACACATTCTAGAGTCACCCCTGGTCTACCTTTATGGTGATATCTCGAAAAGGCGTCCACCTATAGAACTAAGGCCCACTACGTTTTAAATAATCATTAACACCTTTCACTTGATACCCATATCGTACAAACGCATTCAGTCACTCCTGGTCCACATTTATGGCGATATCTCGAAAAGGCGTCCACCTATAGAACTAAGACCCACTCCCTATTAAAATACTCACTAACACCTTTCATTTGATTCCTTTATCGTATCCACCTTTATGGCGATATCTCGAAAAGGCGTCCACCTATAGAACATTCCCTTTTAAAATACTCATTAACACCTTTCATTTGATACCCATATCGTACAAACACATTCTAGAGTCAACTCTGGTCCACCTTTATGGCGATATCTCGAAGAGGCGTCCACCTATAGAACTAAGGCCCACTCCCTTTTAAAATACTCATTAACACCTTTCATTTGATACGCATATCGTACAAAGAGATTCTAGAGTCACCCCTGGTCCACTTTTATGGCGATATCTCGAAAAGGTGTCCACCTATAGAACTAAGGATCACTCCCTTTTAAAACACTCATTACCACCTTTCATTTGATACCCATATCGTACAAACACATTCTAGAGTCACCCCTGGTCCACCTTTATGGCGATATCCCGAAATGGCGTCCACCTATAGCACTACGGCCCACTCCCTTTTAAAATGCTCTTTAATACCTTCCATTTGATACCCATTTCATATAAACACATTCCAGGGTTACCCTAGGTTCATTTTCCTAAATGGTATTTTTTCCCTTATTGTGTCTCCAAAGCTCTCAGCTGAGTATGTAATGTTCGGTTAAACCCGAACTTAGCCTTCCTTACTTGTTTTGAGATATAAATGACACTGCATTCGCAAGCGTCGTATGGACAAGGTGCTTAAAAGGGCCCTTATGACACCGATGGTGAGCCGATGATGAGCCGATGATGACACCGTACGACCGCTCGCGCGAAAAGACAAGACCGGAATTTCTTTTTTTACAATTATCAGGTGTTTCGCTGCAATATTGCCAGCTCATTAAACGAAGTTATTCCGAAAAAATTGCACGGCAAAGGTTTCCGAAATAACAAAAGTAATAAGTGGCTATACTGGCTACGTATTGGGTTTGACAGTCTCAGTGAATACGTAGTGACTACGTAAGAGGACAAACGCGAATACGTAAGAAGTTATACAATACGAATTCTGGGTGAATGTGAATGTGAGTGAATGCGACGCAAACATTCACGGTGACATACATAATACGGGCCTTAGTCTCTCCAGCTTTGTTGATCGTATTGTTTCTCTCTCGATAGCAACCTTTGGTTCAGTAGTGTTTGATCTTGTATGACGGAGTTGTAATCAAATTCACTCATATTGCGTTTCAGTCGTTGCTCTGCATGCAAACCCCGGTCTTTTGTCGTTTTTATGTCGTTGTTTGTTTGTGTAATCTTTATGTTCATTACTTTCATAAGGAATAGCCGCTTTTCTTTTTCTAGGCGCCCGTGTATATTTTTTGATGTTGTTTTTATGGTTATTTTCTTTGTAGAGATTGTAGAGTGGTCGGCTATTATGTCATATTTCCTATATTCTAATTGGAAATTGAGTTCCGATGTTTGTTGGGTTAGTTTTTGTTTTTGTTTGCTGTGATGTTTTAGCATTGTACAAATCTCTTTTCCATATTTGTACTTCATGTGTTTGTAGAAGTTCTTCATGGTTTTTTCCTTTTCTTGTTGTAATGGAATAATAGATGTAAGCTTTTTATCGGCAGGCCTTCCGAAATAGGTTAAATTTATTAATAATTTGCTGACCAGTTTTGGATTTAATTGAATTTTTATCTTACGTAGGCTTTGCTGGTCTAGTATAGCTAGTACAAGTAAAAACTTGTAATTTTATCCACTAGCACCCTACGTCTCGCCAAACTCCTTGGCATCATCAGGGGTATAATTCTTATTTCCATAAAAGAAACAAAAAGACAAAACAAAAACAAACAGAAAATTAATTTATGAAAACACATAAATCACATACTAAGAAGTTATAAACAAGCCAAATAGCTATCAGCAATAAACTTGGTGTCTTCTTTTCTATTCATCGTTCTTTCCCTTCTTTGTAATATGTGTAAGCTTTCCAATGTGTATCTCGTCTTTTCTCTCTTCTCCACGTCTATTATTGCTGCATTTTTTAGATCAGGTGTGTGTTCGGGTGTTAGTGCGTGTTGAGCAAGTGCAGTGCTGGTCTTCTTATTTCTTATATCGGCGTCGTGCTCTGCCCATCGGGTTCCTAGTGCCCTTATCGTTTTTCCAACGTAGATTTTGTTGCAGTTCTCGTTATCTCCACCTTTGCATTGAATTTCGTAAGCCACGATATATAGTTGGTGTGGTACTATACGGCTTTTTGTACGTGTAAAAATGGTAGAGAGTGTTCTGTTCTGAAACTGCAGTATTCTAGAAAAAAAGGGAACTTTGTTTTCGATATCGATATCTAACCCTATTACAACTGTAACGTTAATTTCTAATATGAATTTTAAATTGAAGCGCAATTAAATTCAATTTTCTAAAATCAATGGATTTTTCAATGTTTTATTACATCAAATACTTTTAATGAGATATCAATTTATATACTGAATATGAATTTAATTTAAAGGTCTCTTATAATATTCAACACCTAACTTAAACGAAATTTGCGCTGCATTTGGGCTTGCGTTGATTTGAGGAAGATGAGGGTACGTTTTCTTCACAATGACAGTCAAACAGCATGTCAACAGTTTGCTTACTTTCCATTTTTTACTTTTTTATTCGTTTTCACTTAAATAATTGATAACTGTGACCACATCGTATCTATAGTGCTTCCTTAATCGTTCTCTAATATAACTCTAGCCTAGTTTTCGACTATGAATGCATTAGAAAACACATTAATATTCTAACGTAAAACCGCAATATATCTCTATCGTTAGAAAATGTGTTTACTGGGCTGTTCAGCAAAGTTCTTTACATATTTCGAGTGACAATTGACGTGTCCTAAAAATGCTCTTAATTCAGATACCATCTTTAAAAAACAGACGAAATTCTCTCCGCGGTTTTAGTTCAGCCGTCTTTTACAATCTTAAATCCAAGATAAGACACTTGTTTTTTCGAAAATTCACATTTTGAAATATTCAAACGTAAACATGGAAACTACAGCCTACTCAGAACTTATTTTTAACGTGTTCAGCTAAGCTTCTACCAGGAACTGCGATGTCGGTGGACTACAACATAAAGTACATTGTCCAACTAATTTCCCAATTGCTGCTGAACGGTAAGCTCTTCATTCTAAACCAACCTATGTGAGTAGACTATGTATATTACTGTTGCGAATTATCGTCTAATACCAGTTGGTTGCAAGCATTGGACAGGTCCAATTTTGTAAACAACTGACCGCATTGTAATGTAAAAATGCTCTCTTTTAACGGTAGAGGATAATGCAAGCCGTTGAGATGTTTGTTGATGGTAATTTTTTAATCCCCACAGAAGCGTAAATCACTATTTGGCTTCAATATCGGTACTAAGGGTGTTAGCAGTTCCCAAAATGGATCTGTATAACGAGCTTTGGCAGTTATCTAAAATTTTTTCTTTCTTCTATTCTAATTTTAACATTTTTAAACGGTTTTATTCAGGTTGACTTGACAGGCTGCACGGCAGGCCGTTGTGAACGAATTTTGTAATTAAAATTTAAGTAACTTCCCGATAAGCTACAAGCCTGAAACTTGGAATATAGTTCAGAACCCAATGACAATGCAATAATAAGAAAAAAAATAAATCGTCGCTAGGTGGCGCAAGGATCGAGATATTCACAAAAATCGTATTTGTGGTCCGATTTGGATCATTTTTGGAACTCATAATACATACAAGAATAGAAAGCGACCTATGAAACAAATGCCGCTAGGTGGCGCAAGGATCGAGATAGTCACAAAAATCGTATTTGTGGTCCGATTTGGCTCATATTTGGAACACATAATACATACAAGAATAGAAAGCGACCTGTGAAAAAAATCGGCGATAGGCGGCACAAGGATCGATATATTCACAAAAATCGTATTTGTGGTCCGATTTGGCTCATATTAGGAACACATAATACATGCAAGAATAGAAAGCGGCCTATGAAAAAAATCGCCGCTAGGTGGCGCAAGGGGCGGTCACCGTGGTGTGATGGTAGCGTGCTCCGTCTACCACACCGTATGCCCTGGGTTCGAACCCCGGGAAAAGCAACATCAAAATTTTAGAAATAAGGTTTTTAAATTAGAAGAAAATTTTTCTAAGCCGGGTCGCCCCTCGGCAGTGTTTGGCAAGCGCTTCGGGTGTATTTCTGCCATGAAAAGCTCTCAGTGAAAACTCAGCTGCCTTGCAGATGCCGTTCGGAGTCGGCATAAAATCATGTAGGTCCCGTCCGGCTAATTTGTAGGGAAAATCAAGAGGAGCACGACGCAAATTGGAAGAGAAGCTCGGCCTTAGATCTCTTCGGAGGTTATCGCGCCTTACATTTATTTTTTTTTTTTAGGTGGCGCAAGGATCGAGATATTCACAAAAATCGTATTTGTGGTCCGATTTGGCTCATATTTGGAATACATAATACATACATGAATAGAAAGCGACCTACTAAAAAAAATCGCCGCTAGGTGGCGCAAAGATCGAGATATTAAAAAAAATCGTATTTTTGGTCCGATTTGGTCCATATTTACAACACATAATACATACATGAGTAGAAAGGGACCTATGATGTCCGATTTGGCTAATATTTGGAACAAATATTATATACAGTCCGGTAGACGTGACATCAAAATATTTTGAAGTTGGAGGAGGGACAAGCATACGTGGCGCAGAGTCGAGTAAAGTCTTTGGAAGGATTATGTATTGAGGACTTAGATTGTAACAAATTGTCAGGAAAGAGTCCTTGTAATAATGAGTCACTAAATGAACTAAATAGAATAAGAAATAATAGGCAATTAAATAAAGACTAAAAACTTGAAAATAAAATAATTAAAAAAAAAATTTAGGTTAAACGGTTTTATTGAAAACAATACTTACATGAAATAATAATAATACTAAACGCTAGAAATAATTAGATAGGTCACAGGTACTAGTCATCACACTCCTCATCAATCTAGGGGTTGATCAGACAATTAAATAAAAGCGTTAAGTATTATTATTATTTCATGTAAGTATTGTTTTCAATAAAACACTTTAACTTAAAAATTTTTTTTTTATTATTTGTTTCTATTTTCCTTAATTTTATTATAAACGGACGCCCTTTATTTGCGCGAAAATGCTTTGTTGTCCTTGTTGTATAGATTTTTACTGAACCACATGCGACAAGTCCGGAATATACTCATATTATTGAACTGCAAAGAATTCCAGCACAATCTTACACAACGAAATGGAAACGCGAAGTGGCCCCATATACCATTCAGAAACAGTCTCGCGGTCTTCTTGTTTTTTGCATTGTAAAACAGTGGAGTAAAGTATGTATATATGTAGCATAACACATAATTTTTTCACTGTTTTGCTCTCCGGTGATTTTGGACTACACAATGTAATACGGCATACGGTGGAGCGCCAATAGATTTAATTAAGATGGCTTTTTCATGTTGTCGTCTGAGATCTTAAGCATTTCTTTTCATAAGTACCATGCCTCGTTTTATGGGGAAAACTATTGTATGTTTGTCGCTTGGTGAACCGTAACGGCACTATTCTCAGTTGGTCCTGTCATTTTGACCTCCAGGTATTGTTATGCAATTCCGTTTTGTATTTTGTATATACTTTATTTAAAGTGCATTTAATTTTGTTACAAGATAACAGTTTTGTGTATTTACACTGTCATAATGTTTTTGCACGTACTCAATCGATGTTTTTTGATTTGTTTAAAGTTCTATTTTAGTTTGAAGGTTATCTTTGATTTATTCGCCTATTCATTTATAAGATTCGTAAATTTAATGAGTTTGAGACGTATCACAATAATCTCTTTTGTTAAATTCTTGTATTTTTATTATGATGGAAAACTGAAAAAGATCAAACATACTGACTGATACAACAGCTATTTCGCCCTTGCCAATGATCTCTTCATATATTTTTTTATTGATTCATTCTGATTCTATGTGGTACTCTGTGCACAGAGCGAACTTTCAACAGGTGATAGTAGCTGTTTAACCAAAAGCAAAAACACGAAAAGCCTTGGGCACAGAGTACCACATAGAATCAGAATAATTCGGCTCTACTGTATCAAGCAATTAACATACAGACACAGTGGTAGCCTAATGGTAGGCCTGTGCTATTGGACGACTCATGTTCGAATCTCACTCGGGGATAATAAAATTTCTAATTCAAAAATACAAAGATATCTGAATAATATGAGCCTGTATGTTTAATTTAGTTACATTTATGGGTAATTTCTTTGAATTTTTATCTTATTTAGGCTTTGCTGGTCTAGTATAGCTAGTGAAAGTAAAAACTTGTAATTTTATCCACTATTACCCTACGTTTCGCCAAGCTCCTTGACATCATCAGGGGTATAATCTTTATTTCCATAAAAGTAACAGAAAGACAAAACAAAAACAAACAGAAAATTAATTTATGAAAACACGTAAATCACTATAAAAACATTGGTTACAAACTTACATAAAAAGTATTAAATTAAAGTGTAAACATCACACAACATAAAACAACAACATTGAAAACTAAAAACATCCATCAGTACCATCGTTGGGTACTTTTGTCATACAAAAAGTTATAATCAAGCCTAGCAGCAATAAACTTGGTGGTTTCTTTTCTATTCATCGGTCTCTCCCTTTTTTGTAATATGTGTAAGCTTTCCAATGTGTATTTCGTCTTTTCTCTCTTCTCATTGTCTATTATTGTTGCATTTTTTAGATAAGGTGTGTATCCTTGTGTTAGTGCGTGTTGAGCAAGTGCAGTGCTGGTCTTCTTATTTCTTATATTTGCATCGTGCTCTGCCAATCGGGTTCCTCGTGCCCTTTTCGTTGTTCCAACGTAGATTTTGTTGCAGTTCTCGTTATCTCCACCTCTGCATTGAATTGCGTAAACCACGTTATTTTGTTGGTGTGGTTCTATACGGCCTTTTGTACGTGTAAAAATGGTAGAGAGTGTGCATTTCGATTTGTATGCGAGAAATATGTTCCGTTTTTGTTTTTCATGTCTTGATTAAAGTTTTCCGTAAGCTTGGGAATGTATGTGACACTGTGGTATTGCTTTGTCTCCGTTGCGTTGTTAGGTGATGTTTTTTCTTGCGCTCTGTTTACTTTTAATAATTTGTGTCATATTGGGGATGTAATTAAGTGGATCGGGTAATTATTGTTTATTAGTATGTTGTGTATTTTTGTTTTATTTTTTCGCCAGAACTGTTTGTGGCTTTACTTGAATATTTTGTGTATAAGGCTTTTTGCTGTATTTACTTTGTATTTAGTGGGCTGCGAAGATAGAAAGTTTATGATTCTGCCGGAGGATATGGGTTTAGAATACCAATCCAGCACTATTTGGTTTTTTTTTGCTGTGAGTAAGGACATACAAAAACGGGATCATCAAATTCTCTTCGTAAACTTCAGTTATTTGCGGTATCTGCTCAATGTGTTTAAAATTATATCTAAATCGTTTCGTTGGACGATCGCAAAAACGTCGTCCACGTACTTTACTATAAATTTCAGTTTTATGTTGTGGGTTTGCTTAAGTTCGGATATGGTTTTGTCCAGCAAATCGTCCATTATAATGTCTGCTATGGTCGGGAAGGGTGGGTTTCCCATTGGCATTACCAAACTTTGTGTGAAAATTTTGTCATCGTACAGGAAGTAGTTGTTGTCGTTCAGGCGGAAGTTTAAAATTTTAAGGAACTTGTTTTTGGTATCATTGATTGTATTTTGCTGAATTTGGTCATTATTATTTTATTGGCTAAATATATTGGTTTGTTGGTGAACAACGATACCACATCGAATGAAGCCAGCATATCTTCTTCAGATAGGTTCATGTTATCCAAACTTTGTTTGAGTCTGTAAGTGTTCTTTATATTGTATTCGTCTGAAGTTAAGCTAGTTAGTATCTTCCTAATGTATTTTGATAGACCATAACATGGAACGCCGACAGATTACGCAATGGGACATATAGCGCCGTATAGAACCACACCAACAAAACGTGGTTTACGAAATTCAATGCAAAGGTAGAGATAACGAGAACTGCAACAAAATCTACGTTAGAAAAGGGCACTAGGAACCCGATTGGCAGAGCACGACTTTTTAGTAGGAAAAAGGTACCCAACGATCATGGTACTGATGGATGTTTTTAGTTTTCAATGTTGTTGTGATGTTTACATTTTAATTGAATACTTTTTATGTAGGTTTGTCACCAATGTTTTTATAGTAATTTACATGTTTTCATAAATTAATTTTCTGTTTGTTTTTGTTTTGTCTTTTTGTTACTTTTATGAAAATAAAGATTATACCCCTGATGATGCCAAGGAGCTTGTCGAAACGTAGGGTGATAGTGGATAAAATTACAAGTTTTTACTTGCACTAGCTATACTAGACCAGCAAAGCCTACATAAGATAAAAATTCAAATAAGTCCAAAAGTGGTCAGCAAATTATTAATAAATTTAACCTATGGGTAATTTCTTTATATTATAAGAGTTGTTTTTAGTTGTAGATTCATTAGCATCTAGTTTAATTCTATATCGTGTCAATCATAGGTACATATAAACACATATGCATAGTTACAAAGCAACCACCATATGTTAGTTAAAAGACATATGCCGATGCAAGGGTATAGTCATCTAGGGAAACACCTAACGAAAACAAAAATAGATATATGTACATTTGATAAGGCTCTTACCGATATTCGGATGGTGCAGTTTTCTGCAAATTCTAGCCTCCCTCTCCAACTTTTGGAAATCTGAAAAGAAAAATATAGACCTTAGTTGTTTGTTTTGTCTTTTAAGAACAAACGAAACTTTCGTTACACTATGTAATATATCTATATAAATTTTGTCGCATAATTAAATATAAGTCTAGTAATCAAACCTTTAATTAATGAGTTTTACCCAATACACCATTCGAGTTTTTTAACCCTTAATTTGTATTTCTTGGGAAAGAAATCTAATTAGAAATAATATGATATTCTTTATACTCAACTCGGTTAAACGCTTATATATTTTCTTACAATATTTTGGAATTTCAGTAAAATGCCGTGGAATTACAGATTTTCTGCTTGAAAAATTGACACATATATGTAGGAAGGGAATTAGGATTAAGCATATTAAAGTATAGCTGGCAACCTATTAAATAGTCCACTTAATGTTCAAGCGGAAATTTGCCGAAGAAATTAAAGAAGCGTCTTTATAGACAACAAGTAGGGAAGGCTAAGTTCGGGTGCAACCGAACATTACATACTCAGTTGAGAGCTATGGAGACAAAATAAGGAAAATCACCATGTAGGAAAGAACCTAGGGAACCCTAGAATGTGGTTGTATGACATGTGTATCAAATGGAAGGTATTAAAGAGTATTTTAAGAGAGAGTAGGCCATAGTTCTATGGATGGACGCCATTTAGGGATATCGCCATAAAGGTGGACCAGGGCTGACTCTAGAATTTGTTTGTACGATATGGGTATCAAACGAAAAGTGTTACTGAGCATTTTAAGAGGGAGTGGGCAATAGGTCTATAGGTGGACGCCTTTTCGAAATGTCGCCATTAGGGTGGGCCAGGGGTGACTCTAGAATGTGTTTGTATGATATGGGTATCAAATGAAAGATGGTAATGAGTATTTTAAAAGGGAGTAATCCTTAGTTCTATAGGTGGACGCCTTTTCGAGATATCGCCATAAAGGTGGACCAAGGGTGACTCTAGAATGTTTGTACGATATGGGTATCAAACGAAAGGTGTTACTGAGCATTTTAAGAGGGAGTGGGCATTAGGTCTATAAGTGGACGCCTTTTCGAGATATCGTCATTAGGGTGGGCCAGGGGTGACTCTAGAATGTGTTTGTACGATATGGGTATCAAACGAAAGGTGTTACTGAGCATTTTAAGAGGGAGTGGGCATTAGGTCTATTGGTGGACGTCTTTTCGAGATATCGCCATTAGTGTGGGCCAGGGGTGACTCTATAATGTTTGTACGATATGGGTATCAAACGAAAGGTGTTACTGAGCATTTTAAGAGTGAGTGGGCATTAGGTCTATAGGTGGACGCCTTTTCGAGATATCGCCATTAGGGTGGGCCAGGGGTGACTCTAGAATGTGTTTGTACGATATGGGTATCAAATGAAAGGTGGTAATGAGTATTTTAAAAGGGAGTAATCCTTAGTTCTATATGTGGACGCCTTTTCGAGATATCGCCATAAAGGTGGACCAAGGGTGACTCTAGAATGTTTGTACGATATGGGTATCAAGCGAAAGGTGTTACTGAGCATTTTAAGAGGGAGTGGGTATTAGGTTTATAGGTGGACGCCTTTTAGAGATATCGCCATTAGGGTGGGCCAGGGTGACTCTAGAATGTGTTTGTACGATATGGGTATTAAATGAAAGGTGGTAATGAGTATTTTAAAAGGGAGTAATCCTTAGTTCTATAGGTGGACGCCTTTTCGAGATATCGCCATAAAGGTGGACCAAGGGTGACTCTAGAATGTTTGTACGATATGGGTATCAAACGAAAGGTGTTACTGAGCATTTTAAGAGGGAGTGGGCATTAGGTCTATTGGTGGACGTCTTTTCGAGATATCGCCATTAGTGTGGGCCAGGGGTGACTCTATAATGTTTGTACGATATGGGTATCAAACGAAAGTTGTTACTGAGCATTTTAAGAGGGAGTGGGCATTAGGTCTATAGGTGGAGGCCTTTTCGAGACATCGCCAATAGGGTGGGCCAGGGGTGACTCTAGAATGTTTGTACGATATGGGTATCAAACGAAAGGTGTTACTGAGCATTTGAAGGGGGAGTGGACATTAGGTCTATAGGTGGACGCCTTTTCGAGATATCGCCATTAGGGTGGGCCAGAGGTGACTCTAGAATGTTTGTACGATATGGGAAAGGTGTTACTGAGCATTTTAAGAGGGAGTGGGCATTAGGTCTATAGGTGGACGCCTTTTCGAGATATCGCCATTAGGGTGGGCCAGGGGTGACTCTAGAATGTGTTTGTACGATATGGATATCAAATTAAAGGTACTAATGAGGGTTTTAAAAGCGAGTGGCCCTTAGATGTATATGTGAAGGTGTTCTCGCGATATCGACCAAAATGTGGACCAGGTGATCCAGAAAATCATCTGTCGGGTACTGCTAATTTATTTATATATACAATACCACTAACAGTATTCCTGCCAAGATTCCAAGGGCTGTTGATTTCGCCTTGTAGAACTTTTTCATTTTCTTCTACTTAATATGGTAGGTGTCACACCCATTTTACAAAGTTTTTTCCAAAGTTATATTTTGCGTCAATAAACCAATCCAGTTACCATGTTTCATCCCTTTTTTCGTATTTGGTATAGAATTATGGCATTTTTTTCATTTTTCGTAATTTTCGATATCGATAAAGTGGGCGTGGTTATGGTCGGATTTCGGCCATTTTTTATACCAAGATAAAGTGAGTTCAGATAAGTAGGTGGGCTAAGTTTAGTAAAGATATATCGTTGTTTGCTCAAGTTATTGTGTTAACGGCCGAGCGGAAGGACAGACGGTGGACTGTGTATAAAAACTGGGCGTGGCTTCCACCGATTTCGCCCATTTTCACAGAGAACAGTTACCGTCATAGAATCTATGTCCCTACCAAATTTGAGAAGGATTGGTAAATTTTTGTTGGACTTATGGCATTAAAAGTATTCTAGACAAACTAAATGAAACTGGGCGGAGCCACGCCCATTTTGAAATTTTCTTTTATTTTTGTATTTTGTTGCATCATATCATTACAGGAGTTGAATTTTGACTTAATTTACTTATATACAGTAAAGATATTAAATTTTTTGTTAAAATTTGAATTAAAAAAAATTTTTTTTTAAAAAGTGGGCGTGTTCTTCATCCAATTTCGCTAATTTTTATTTAGCACATATATAGTAATAGTAGTAGCGTTCCTGCCAAATATCGTCATGATATCTTCAACGACTGCCAAATTACGGCTTGCAAAACTTTTAAATTACCTTCTTGTAAAAGTGGACGGTGCCACGCCCATTGTCCAAAATCTTACTAGTTTTCTATTCTGTGTCATAATGTCAACCCATCTGCCAAGTTTCATCGCTTTAACCGCCTTTGGCAATGAATTATCGCATTTTTTCGGTTTTTCGAAATTTTCGATATCGAAAAAGCGGGCGTGATTATAGTCCGATATCGTTCATTTTAAATAGCGATCTGAGATGAGTGCCCAGGAATCTACATACCAAATTTCATCAAGATACCTCAAAATTTACTCAAGTTATCGTGTTAACGGACGGACGGACGGACGAACATGGCTCAATCAAATTTTTTTTCGTTCCTGATTATTTTGATATATGGAAGTCTATATCTATCTCGATTCCTTTAAATATGTACAACCAACCGTTATCCAATCAAACTTAATATACTCTGTGAGCTCTGCTCAACTGAGTATAAAAAATGAATAGCGGTTGTCGTTCAAAGTAGTCTGTCGCAAAGGGTGAAGATTCATGGACGTTAATCCGTACAAACGGTAGTTTTACATTAATATATGTGCGCTTAAATACTTATTAAAATGAACTTAATTTAAAACCGCAATATGAATGAAAAAAATTTGTGAAAATAAAATTACATTTAATAAAAGTGGCAGTGTTTCAATTACCACAAATGGGCGCTCAACCGGAATATGTGCACGCGTTCATGAATAAACGCGTAGAAAATTTTTTCTAATGGGCATAAAGTAAATCCGGAAAAGATTATCAAGCAGGAACGTGAAAAACTAACACAAAAGAAAACAGTGAGTGGTGAAAACAACTTAAAGAAAAACTAAACAAACATAAAACAAAAAGAAAATCCGCAGACACACATTCAGCATCGATTAAGGTGCTCCAACGGACTGCACAGTAAAGTTCTTAAAAATCTTCTCAAATTTGTGTCATCCGTTGGACTGCGCAGTAGCGTCGAGAAAAACATCAGTTGGGGAATCGCAAATAAGTGTTCGTGAAAACGAAGTTGAAAAGGGAAACACAAAATGTCCCTTAACCGAAACCGAAGGCGTTAACAAAAAACGAATAAACGTCGCTGTCCCGATTAAGAAAAGAGACATAATTAAGTCCAACAGTCAAAGAACATTATACAGGGGCCGAATCGAAACATACGATCCGTGATCGAATGCCGATTTCAAAATCACAATAGCTACGAAATGGTGCATGGGATTAATGAAATATGTGAACTAGGGACAACGCGCACTCACTAGATCCGTAATATATTATTATTTTTTTAAATGCTTGGATAGTTTTCGATACGTGATCGTATGTTACGATTCGCTTGCCTAAGTGAGAAAAACAACTTTAAAAAACAAACAAGTGGTCATATCAAAGAACATTGTGGTGTAAAGCAAATGTGCTAAACAGAGACAATTATTAGTCCAACTAAATAATGGCGCATTTCAAGCGTTAAGGAAATGGCATATTTACGTTAAAGATGGAGGTTTAAAATAGTGAGCGATTGCAATGAGTTCACGATGACGGTAAAGAAAGCCGACGTGCCCGTTAGGATGATGCGATGGGCCATGTACTTGCAAGACTATATCGTAGAACACAGGTCGGGTTCGCGCATCAGGCATGTAGATGCTCTGAGCCGCATTTACTGCATGTTGGCCGAAGATGCGTCAACATTTAGACTGAGGGATGCCCAGAAGCAGGATGATTGGATAAAAGCGGTGAATACAATTTTAGAAACAGGAAGTTACCAAGACTTTATTTTAATGAACAGGATATTATACAAGGATCCCATTAGGGAGTTGCTAGTGGTACCTTCTAGCATGGAGGCAGAAATAACTAAATTGACACACGATCAGAACCATTTTGTAAGTAAAAACAAGCAAGGACGGGACTGTCTTCGGCTGTGCCGAAGACTTCATACCTTTCATGCATGGGGCTGAACAATAATCTTATCCCGTTCGTAGTCTCGAAATAATCGGTTGTATAAGATAAGAAATATATAGTGAACAGATGTACATACCTATACGATTTTTAAGATAAATATAAAATAAACAAGTAAAAACGGGACTGTCTTCGGCTGTGCCGAAGACTTCATACCTTTCATGAACGGGGCTGAACAATAATCTTGTCCCGCTCGTAATCTCCGAATAATCGGATGTATAAGATAAGAAATATATAGTGAACAGATCTACATACCTTAACGATTTTTAAGATAAATATAAAATAAAAAACAGGTAGGTACTTTGTGTGAGGATGCAAAGTTTCAGGTTTTTTGTGGTCTGCGTGTAAAAACTATGACTACGAATCACGTACAGTTTCTTATCTGAACAATCGGTTGTATGAGATATATAATATATATACCACCGATCTCAATGATTTTTTCAGACAACAATATATGCTATACACGTAAGCATTTGGTGAAATTTGAAGCTTCTAGCTGTTAAAATGGGGAAGAAATTGGGCAAAGTTTCTTATCTGAACAATCGGTTGTATGAGATATATACTATATATACCACCGGTATCTATGATTTTCTCAGACAACAATATATGCTATACACGTAAGCATTTGGTGAAATTTGAACATATCTAAACGATTTTTAAGATAAATATAAAATAAAAAAATAGGTAGATAATCTGTGCGAGGATGCAAAGCTTTACGTTTTTTGCGGTCTGCATGTAAAAACTATGACTACGAATCACGTCTTTCAAAAAGATATGACGTAAACGTAACTATTTGATGAAATTTGATGAATTTTGAAGCTTCTAGCCGTAAAAAAGGGGTAAAAATGAAAGTTTATATGAAGTATATAATATATATACCACCGATCTCTATGATTTTTTCAGACAACAATATATGCTATATACGTAAGCATTTGTGAAATTTGAAGCTTTTAGCTGTTAAAACGGGGCAGAAATTGCGCAAAGTTTCTTATCTGAACAATCGGTTGTATGAGATATATACTATGTATACCACCGATCTCAATGATTTTTTTAGACATCAATATATGCTATACACGTAAGCATTTGGTGAAATTTGAAGCTTATAGCTGTTAAAATGAGGCCGAAATCGCAAAAAAAAATATATATATATACTATATATATATACAATATATACCATCATATATATATTATATATATCACCGATCTCTATGATTTTTTGACACAACAATACATACTATATACGTAAGCAATCGGTGAAATCTCAAGCTTATAGCTGTTAAAATGTGGTAGAAATTGCGAAAAGTTTCTTATCTGAACAATCGGTTGTATGAGATATATACTATATATACAACCGATCTCTATGATTTTTTCAGACAACAATATATGCTATATACTTAAAGAAATCGGTGAAATTTGAAGCTTATAGCTGTTAAAATGGGGTAGAAATTGCGAAAAGTTTCTTATCTGAACAACCGGTTGTATGAGATATATACTATATATACAACCGATCTCTATGATTTTTTCAGACAACAATACATGCTATATACTTAAGCAATCGGTGAAATTTGAAGCTTATAGCTGTTAAAATGGGGTAGAAATTGCGAAAAGTTTCTTATCGGAACAATCGGTTGTATGAGATATATACTATATATACAACCGATCTCTATGATTTTTTCAGACAACACTATATGCTATATACGTAAGTATTCTGTGAAATTTGATGCGGGGCTAAAGTTTGCGAAAATATATATATATATATATATATATACTATATATATATACTATATATACCACCATATATATACTATATATACCACCGATCTTTATGATTTTTTCAGACAACAATATATGCTATATACGTAAGCATTCGGTGAAATGTGAAGTTTATAGCTGTTAAAATGGGGTAGAAATTGCGAAAAGATTCTTATCTGAACAATCGGTTGTATGAGATATATACTATATATACAACCGATCTCTATGATTTTTTCAGACAGCAATATATGCTATATACGTAAAGCAATCGGTGAAATTTGAAGCTTATGGCTGTTAAAATGGGGTAGAAATTGCGAAAAGTTTCTTATCTGAACAATCGGTTGTATGAGATATATACTATATATACAACCGATCTCTATGATTTTTTCAGACAACAATACATGCTATATACTTAAGCAATCGGTGAAATTTGAAGCTTATAGCTGTTAAAATGGGGTAGAAATTGCGAAAAGTTTCTTATCGGAACAATCGGTTGTATGAGATATATACTATATATACAACCGATCTCTATGATTTTTTCAGACAACAATATATGCTATATACGTAAGTATTCTGTGAAATTTGATACGGGGCTAAAGTTTGCAAAAATATATATATATATATATATACTATATATATATACTATATATACCACCATATATATACTATATATACCACCGATCTTTATGATTTTTTCAGACAACAATATATGCTATATACGTAAGCATTCGTTGAAATTTGAAGCCTGTAGCTCTTAAAATAGGGCAGTAATTACGAAAAGTTCCTTATCTGAACAATCGGTTGTGGGGGATATATACTATATATACGACCGATCTCATCAATTTTTTCAGACAACAATACGTGCAATATACGAAAGTATATGGTGAAGTTTGAAGCTTCAATCTGTTAAATTGGGTAAGATATTACAAAAATCCTCTTTTTCTGAAAAATCGATTGTATGGAGGATATATGCTATAGTGGTCCGATCCGGTCGGTTCCGAAAAATGTCTAATCGGACACCCAAATACACCCGCTCACCAAATTTTATCAAGATATCTCAAAAATTGAGGGACTAGTTTGCATACAAACAGACAGACGGACAGACGGACATGGCTAAATCAACTCAGCTCTTCAACCTGATTATTTCGGTATACTTAATGGTGGGTCTATCTATTTTCCTTTAAGGACTTACAATTTTCGGTTTCGTGACGAAATTAATATACCATTTCATTTTCATGAAAGGTATAAAAATAGGTAGGTAATCTGTGTGAGGATGCAAAGCTTCACGTTTTTTGCGGTCTGCATGTAAAAACTATGACTACGAATCACGTATTTCAAAAATATATGACGTAAACGTAACTATTTGATGAAATCTGATGAATTTTGAAGCTTCTAGCCGTAAAAAAGGGGCAAAAATGACAGTTTGTATGAAGTGTATAATATATATACCACCGATCTCTATAAATTTTTCAGACAACAATATATGCTATATTCGTAAGCATTTTGTGAAATTTGAAGCTTCTAGCTTTTAAAACGGGGCAGAAATTGCGCAAAGTTTCTTATCTGAACAATCGGTTGTATGAGATATATACTATATATACCACCGATCTCTATGATTTTTTCAGACAACAATATATGCTATATACGTAAGCATTTGGTGAAATTTGAAGCTTCTAGCTGTTAAAATGGGGTAGAAATTGCGAAAAGTTTCTTATCTGAACAATCGGTTGTATGAGATATATACTATATATACAACCGATCTCTATGATTTTTTCAGACAACAATATATGCTATATACGTAAGCAATCGGTGTAATTTGAAGCTTATAGCTGTTAAAATGGGGTAGAAATTGCGAAAAGTTTCTTATCTGAAGTTGGAGAAATTTTAAGCTTCTAGATGTTAAAAAGGGACAGAAATTGCTTAAAGTTTCTTATCTGAACAATCGGTTGTATGAGATATATACTATATATATCACCGATTTCTATGATTTTTTCAGACAACAATATATGCTATACACGTAAGCATTTGGTGAAATTTGAACATATCTAAACGATTTTTAAGATAAATATAAAATAAACAAGTAAGGAAGGCTAAGTTCGGGTGTAACCGAACATTACATACTCAGTTGAGAGCTGTGGAGACAAAGTAAGGGAAAATCACCATGTTGTAAAAAGAACCTAGGGTAATCCTGGAATGTGTTTGTATAACATGTGTATCAAATGGAAGGTATTAAAGAGTATTTTAAGAGGAAGTGGGCCATAGTTCTATAGATGGACGCCATTTAGGGATATCGCTATAAAGGTGGACCAGGCCTGACTCTAGAATTTGTTTGTACGATATGGGTATCAAATGAAAGGTATTAATGAGTATTTTAAAAGGGCGTGGGCCTAAGTTCTATAGATGGACGCCGTTTCGAGATATCGCCATAAAGATGGACCAGGGGTGACTCTAGAATTTGTTTGTACGATATGGGTATCAAACGAAAGGTGTTAATAAGTGTTTTAAAAGGGAGTGGGCCTTAGTTCTATAGGTGGACGCCTTTTCGGAATATCGTTATAAAAGTGGACCAGGGGTGACTCTAGAATGCGTTTGTACAATATGGGTATCAAATGAAAGGTGTTAATGAGTATTTTAAAAGCACGTGGGCCTTAGTTCTATAGGTGGACGCCTTTTCGAGATATAGCCATAAAGGTGGACCAGGGGTGACTCTAGAATTTGTTTGTACGATATGGGTATCAAATGAAAGGTGTTAATGAGTATTTTGAAAGGGCGTGGGCCTTAGTTCTATAGGTGGATGCCTTTTCGAGATATCGCCATAAACGTGGACCAGGGGTGACTCTAGAATTTGTTTGTACGATATGGGTATCAAATGAAAGGTGTTAATGAGTATTTTAAAAGGGCGTAGGCCTTAGTTCTATAGGTGGACGCCTTTCGAGATATTGCCATAAACGTGGACCAGCGGCGACTCTAGAATTTGTTTGTACGACATGGGTATCAAATGAAAGGTGTTAATGAGTATTTTAAAAAGGAGTGGGCCTTAGTTCTATGTGTGGACGCCTTTTCGAGATATAGCCATAAAGGTGGACCAGGGGTGACTCTAGAATTTGTTTGTACGATATGGGTATCAAATGAAAGGTGTTAATGAGTATTTTGAAAGGGCGTGGGCCTTAGTTCTATAGGTGGATGCCTTTTCGAGATATCGCCATAAACGTGGACCAGGGGTGACTCTAGAATTTGTTTGTACGATATGGGTATCAAATGAAAGGTGTTAATGAGTATTTTAAAAGGACGTGTGCCTTAGTTCTATAGGTGGACGCCTTTTCGAAATATCGCCATAAAGGTGGACCAGCGGCGACTCTAGAATTTGTTTGTACGACATGGGTATCAAATGAAAGGTGTTAATGAGTATTTTAAAAAGGAGTGGGCCTTAGTTCTATGTGTGGACGCCTTTTCGAGATATTGCCATAAACGTGGACCAGGGATGACTCTAGAATTTGTTTGTACTATATGGGTATCAAATGAAAGGTGTTAATAAGTATTTTAAAAGGGAGTGGGCCTTAGTTCTATATGTGGACGCCTTTTCGGAATATCGTTATAAAAGTGGACCAGGGTTGACTCTATAATGCGTTTGTACAATATGGGTATCAAACGAAAGGTGTTAATAAGTGTTTTAAAAGGGAGTGGGCCTTAGTTCTATAGGTGGACGCCTTTTCGGAATATCGTTATAAAAGTGGATCAGGGGTGACTTTAGAATGCGTTTGTACAATATCGGAATCAAATGAAAGGTGTTAATGAGTATTTTAAAAGGGCGTGGGCCTTAGTTCTATAGGTGGATGCCTTTTCGAAATATCGCCATAAAGGTGGACCAGGTGCGATTCTAGAATTTGTTTGTACGATATGGGTATCAAATGAAAGGTGTTAATGAGTATTTTAAAAAGGAGTGGGCCTTAGTTCTATAGGTGGCCGCCTTTTCGAGATATCGCCATAAACGTGGACTAGGGGTGACTCTATAATTTGTTTGTACTATATGGGTATCAAATGAAAGGTGTTAATAAGTGTTTTAAAAGGGAGTGGGCCTTAGTTCTATAGGTGGACGCCTTTTCGGAATATCGTTATAAAAGTGGACCAGGGTTGACTCTAGAATGCCTTTGTACAATATGGGTATCAAATGAAAGGTGTTAATGAGTACTAGTATCGCCCGTGGTCGAAATTCGACCAACTTGTATTTTTTTCAACTGTTTTGGGGTAGTGCAATAATGTGGTAATAGTTGAGCAGTGAGTGGAAATATAGCAAACTGATCTATCTTACTTAAAGTTCTCATTAAAATTTTGAATTTGACCTACGACGTTATAATCTTTGATTGTATTTTCTTAAATTTTCTACAAACTTTTCAAATGTAATTATAAGTTTTGGTATGGAGCTCCTTAAAAAAATATAACAAATATGTAAAATCAAATGAAATTTACATAGAATTGTGGTGAAATTACTTGAAATTGAATTGAAAATTTGCTTTTTCCACACCACCCGGGAGATACGCCGTTGGCGCCCTACCGAAGTTAGTTTTGGGTGCTCGGTTCCCCAGTAGGTCTATATCACCAATATAAACTACATATACATATATCGCCCATTTACTTCAAAAAACACGAATTTTTAGTTAAGAACGAAGAAATGTGCTAAAGGAATTTTACCTATTTCACACCACCGGTTAGGTATGCAATCGGCGCTTTACTTTTACATATGTATTTATAATTAATTAAATAAAATTATAATTAATTAAATTAATTATAAATATATATTTAATATGTAAACGAAAACGAAAATTTCGAATAGAATAGAGGATACCTTCATAAAAAATAAAATAAAAATATAAAAAAAGTATGTAATGGAAAACAAAAGCAGAGTTTTCTAAACAAATTTAAAATAAAACAAAAAAATAAAGTACTTAAAGTGCAACAAAATTAAATGAAGGGAATAAGCAGTTCCATATCAAAACGCATTAAATGCACTTAAATTTTTTCCGCTATTTAATGTTATCATTGTGGGAATATGAAGAAACTAATGCTCGGATATTTAATGTGAGAATTCCAATGTGGGGATGTCTAATTTGCAGATAGTAATATTGAGATGTTTTCTGATATTTTATTTTATTTTATTTTTAAAACCAACTGGTCTAACCTACTTAAAGTTTCCATTAAAAATTTGGTTTTGACCTAAGACGTTATACTTTTTGATTGTATTTCATTAAATTACATTTCAAATGTAATAATTACGTTTTGGTATGGAAGTCCTTAAACAATTAGAAAATATGTAAAATCAAATGAAATTGACATTGAATTATGGTGAAATGCCTTGAAATTAAATTGAAAATTTGCTTTTTCCACACCACCCGGGAGGTACGCAGTTGGCGCGTTACCGAAGTTAGTTTTGGGTGCTCGGTTCCCCAGTAGGCCTATATCAGCCATATAAACTACATATAAATATAATATATATATATATAAATATATATACATATATATATATATGACAAAAATTTTAAATAAAATATTCCAGGTAAAATAAAGTGTAACAGGTAACTCACAAATAATAAAATAAGTAAATATAAATAAATTAAAAACTTAACACAACAACAAATATATACATATTTAACATTACTGGTCTCTTTTCGTCAGCATGATTATCAATTTATTTGTTTAAAAATTATTTGCGAAAAATGTAACCACATAAGCAAATAACCTGATAAGCACGCTTTCGTGAATAGACCAAATGTAATTAAATAAAATTTTTAAGTGCATATATACGCTTATCACCATGCCATATATAACTAGAATATGAAAAATTTAAAATATAATTTTACACAGTATTGAAGAATATCTTGATTTTAACTAACCTCGAGTACTGCCCATTTCGCAAGAATAAAAGGGAAAAAGAGTAAAGGAGAGACGCCATAAATCTATACTTAGATACATTACTTCGTCTACATGCAAATGTTTTAAAAACTTTTCTCAGTTAACGCGAATTTAAATTCATTGATTTGCATTGCTTACATTTAGCAGTTTGGATTTATAACTTCGGGGAAAACAATATTTTTCGTGAATAACCTTTCATCGCCAGCTAAGTGACCTTGATTATTATGTTCGCTTACATAAAACTTTAGACTGTCAAAGGACCTGACTCTACTTGCAGCTACGTATAATTGCCCATGTGTAAATACAGGCCGCCTCAACAAAATTCCAACTTTTTCAAACGTTTGACCTTGCGACTTATTTATGGTCATTGCGAAAGATGGTATTACTGGAAACTGGGTCCGTTGGAAATTAAAGGGTAATATGGTTCCTGAATAAGTTAATTTGATGCGCGGAATAAGAATTCGTTTGCCTTTTGAATATCCGGTTAAAACTTCACAATCAATGGCGTTGTTGTGAAGGCCCTTAACCCTCATTCGTGTCCCGTTCACTAAGGCATCCTTTGTATTAAGGTTTCGAATGAGCAGCACGCCGCTATTAAGCTTCAGTGAAAGCTTATGCGGTGGAAGTCCGCTCACATTGAGGGAATTCAGAAACTCAGTGGGATAATTATTGACTTCTCTTTCATCGTCGCAAATAATTTTATCAAAACTATTATATGTTTTGAATGAACCAGGTATGCGATTAAGTATGTCATTATTAACCAGGGAGCAGTCCTCATTGGTTGCTGCTAAAATTACAGAACTCACAACTTGATCTGACAATAAATTTTCTTCAATATTTCCAAATACGTCAGCAATTAGGTTATCTTCATTTCCCACTAATTGCTGTGGTATTTCAATGACATTATCTCCAAACTGTGGATATAAAGGTGTTTGGCCATAACCGATTTGCTTTAAAAATTCTACAAACTGCAGCTCGTGTGGTAATGCTCTCATGTTTCGGTTTAATGTTTCATGATGAAAAGAAGCAAATTCATTCCAAATAATGATACAGTTTTCAACCAAAACAGCACGTGATCCATTAGGAACAACGGGTAGAATTTGTCTAAAATCGCCACAAAAAAGTATTGTTTTCCCAGCAAACAGCTTGCATTTATCATTTTCATCGGAACAAAAATCACGCAGTAGTCTATCTATAGCTTTCAAAATTAAAAGTGGGCACGTGGAAATTTCGTCAATTATTATCAGCGCAGCTGAATTTATATATCTTCCTTGAGCACTGTTTGGGGTGATATTCGGTACAGAATTTTCGACAACAGGAATGGGTAATTTAAACACATTGTGCACTGTTCTTCCACCAATCAAAAGAGTTGATGCTATGCAACTAAAAGCAGTTGCAATGCATGGAAGATTAAGTGAATTCAACCTGTGAATTAAAGCAGTTTGCATAAAAGTTTTACCGCAACCTACATGAGCAGTAACGCAGAACACATTAGAACCAGTATCATGAGACTGTATTTCCTGGATAACGCGGTCTATTATTGTACGTTGCTCGTTGTTTGCTCGTGAGTAATAGTCTTCAAATAAAATTAGCTCATTTTCAGGTTGAGGAACATCTGCACTTGTTACAGCCGGATTTGCTGTGGGCACTGGTAATCCAAGGCTGTGACATGTCACGTTATGACTAAGTAGCACATCTTCGATTTCTAATAGTGCACGATTAAATGAAAATGTTTCATCGCTTTCTCTCAGGAAATCTTCAGAAAGTGAATTTTTAAACTCATTCACCAGCGCCAAAGCATTTGCTGGAACATTTAGCGCACATATCACAGCAAATAAGTGACGCATTTGTTTAGGAGAATGAAATAGTCGCGGTTCTTCTAAGCACTCGCGCCATTCGTTTGATGCGATTCCCCTAGCACGACGCGCTTCCAAAAATGTATTATATATAACCCCATTATATGTTCGAACGTCCATAAATGATTTTGGCCCAGTTACATGTAAAAGGAGCAAACGTAAATGGAAGAGTTCAATATCCTTCGGCGACACTACATACATGCGAGCAATAGTTTTATCACCGCCTCGCTGTCTTTTTTTCCATTTCTTGGTTTTATCTTCCCAAGTATAATGCAATGGAATTTCTAAATATTTATATGAATTTGCCGAAGGATCTTCAATATTCAAATGAAAAAATGCCAACAACCTGGTTTTTCTCAAATTCTGAACAGCTCGTTGTGCCTGACCATTAGTAAACACAACGTTTTTTCTTTGCGGTAAGTGAACGTCAAGTCGCGTTATTGAATGGGACTGACAGTGCATAGGGAATTGGAAAATTCGCCAAGCCGCTTCAGAGGAACCAACGTAACGTCAATTCAAAAAGTTTTGAATCTCGTCACAATTGTCTACTTCACCAGCATTAATGTGTTCAGTAGCTAACCTGACAGTTGCACTGTCATATCCTTTATATACATATTTATAAATGTATTTCACACTTTTAACCGTTAAGCAAACCTCAACATTAATGTGGCAATTAAATTTGGCAAGCAAATATGGATTATATGGTACAACATAACGGTTATCAAGAGACGCACCACGAATATCAACACTAACACCATTACCACGTCTTCTATACATTGGAAACCCATTCACCTCTGCTCGTGTGGACTCGCAAAAATTTTTGGGAAAACTCTTGGAACAATTACAATTTCTCATGCAAACTGCGTTAACATTCAAAGCACCACATGGCCCATGCATCATATGTTTCGAAACGTATTCATGCAATTTTGGGTTTATTTCAATGTCAGGAATTTCCGCACATACGGCTTTGTCTATATCACTAACACCTTCAAGTTTATCCCTTTCATCTAATGTTATCAATATGTGCGCATGAGGCAAACCTCTCCTGTGAAATTCTATTGTATAAATATAAGCAGCAACAGTACCGAAAACTTTTTTTGTAGTTATTGTGCTTATTAAATCATTTAGTTTCGCACTGAACACGCGCACTATAATTTCTGGGCGATAATTTGGTGTTTCATTGAAATCAACACTCCTGGTAATTTCTGGCCAATTTGGATTGCATGTCATTGTAATAAACATAGATGGTTTACCAAAACGGCGGACTATATTCATAGCGTCCAAATAGTTTTGGTACATGTTTCTGGGAGAGCCGGTGAATGAAGATGGCAGAATAATTCTTCTTCCAATATTTTCATGTCCATTACTATGAGGATTTGTGATCAGATAATCTGTTATGTTATACAAAACATCACACCTCAGGTTTTCTTGATTAAGTCTTAAAAAGTTAAGTCTTGTTCCCTCAACTCGAATATACATATCTACAATCCACTGAAGATAAAGCTTTTTAGAATGATGTAGAAGACTGAATTCGTCTCTGATCGCAAGTCGAAATGACGCGAACTCAAGCATAGTAGTCTTAATTCTAGCTCGACTTGAAGTAGACGTACTTCGTCTGCTATGCAATATATCAGGATGCCATCCCGCGTTTCCATTGGGAAATAGTAGTGGATAGGCCAGCGGATCCAAAGATGAATCTAAAACGGAAATATTCTTTACCGTACCACTCCTTTTATACAATGATACCATCCTTCTATCAAATGGAGGTTCACCATCTGTTGTACTAAATATCACGGTAACATCTGTTGCAAGAGCATCATTAAATCTACCCATCTCTATATTCGGCATCTCACGATTAACCGTAATGAGTAAACACATTTCCTTATATATATTTTCGTGTCTACTACAGTGTTCTTTCATGGAAATAAAAGACCGAACAAAAGGGTTAACTTGATTCAATTGGGCAGATATTTCTGTCATCAAGCCTCTATCGCATAATGCATTTGATGGTTCTCTCAGTCTAAAAGAATTTGCGGTATCAACATCATAGAAATATAACTGAGCATAGCAGGGATTCGACCTAGCATTTTGCTCATGCGTTAAAGGGCCAGCTCTATGATAAAAGATATTGTGAATTTTAAAATAATAAGCACCTTGCGTAACATTCTCTGCTATTTCTGCTTCAGAACTAACCATCGCAAAAGATGAATTGAAACTCCGTATATTTTCAAAGTAATTTGTTGATCTCCGCTTTAAAACCAGGTTAATGGAGCGTAAACCCTCATATAAATTATTGAAAAACTGATTTTGTGTTAACGGTGCCAAAGTTACTTTTCCCTTTTGACAACACAACGAAAAGGAGTTTCTGCTTCTTGCAGTAATTTCTTTCTCGAAATGCATTGCATTACAATGCTCACAACGTAAATCCATATTTCCAATATCAAAACTAATAAAATTAGGAGGTATATCGTTCAAAGCACCCTTAAAACTATCAACCAATGCGAGAGATGTGTTAACATTAGGACGTCTCTCCTTATTACTATCCCTGTCTCTTCTTGTAAGTCGTGGCATTATATATGACTGAAAATAAATTAAGAAACAAAATTAATTTCAAAATGCCCATGAAAATATTTCAGAAATGATCATGAAAATAATTTCAAATAATCCGGTAATAATTGTCGAAAAACACAGTTCTATAATGGAGCCTAATCTGCAAAGGTAGTGAAAATTTTTACATGCTTCAGTTTTTAGTAATGCATTTATGAAAAATTCCTTTCTTGGTAATGCATTCAAGTTATTTGAAAACATAATAATAAACATTTTCTAAAGCCTTTTTACTTGCCCTAGGATACGAACCTGGGATGTTGTTCCTGTAACAACAAAAATTATTCCCCGAAGGTAGGCCTTTACCGAATACGAATCTGGTACGATCCGATACTTGCACCTTCTGGAATTAGGCAGGCGGGAACGAATTTTGGCCCCTTGAACCTACGGGTCTGTGGATTTTAGTAGCCTCTTACGACAGGCATGCCTGCCGCGGAAATTTTCTGAGCCCCTTAGCCCTCAGGGGGACGAACCTGGTATCTTCGGCCAGGGTTGTTGTTGTAACAACAAAACTTACTCCCGACATTTTACGGGAGTTTTACGTATACGGTACTTGCTCCTTCTGATATTAGCCAGGCGGGAACGAATTTTTACCCCTTGATCCTCCGCGAAGGTTTAGGAGAGTTTTACGGATATGGGCAGGTCTTCTCTGGTATTAGCCCACTGGGAGTGGGAGCAGATATACGAATACGAATACGGTACACTCTAGTACTTGCACCCTCTGGTATTAGCCCACTGGGAGTGGGAGTGGGGGTGATAGTGAGTGGGAATAATTGTAGAAGTGGGGGTGGGAGTTAGCAGTATAAGAAGGAATGGTAGTCATAAAGAGGGGTGGGGCAGTAGTGGGAGCGCCCACATATGTGCAAATATTTTAAATAAAAACAAATTTAACAAGTAAAAACGGGACTGTCTTCGGCTGTGCCGAAGACTTCATACCTTTCATGAATGGGGCTGAACAATAATCTTGTCCCGCTCGTAATCTCCGAATAATCGGATGTATAAGATAAGAAATATATAGTGAACAGATCTACATACCTTAACGATTTTTAAGATAAATATAAAATAAAAAACAGGTAGGTACTTTGTGTGAGGATGCAAAGTTTCAGGTTTTTTGTGGTCTGCGTGTAAAAACTATGACTACGAATCACGTATTTCAACAATATATGACGTAAAAGTAACTATTTGATGAAATTTGATGAATTTTGAAGCTTCTAGCCGTAAAAAGGGGGTAAAAATTAGAGTTTATATGGGGTATATAATATATATACCACCGATCTCTATGATTTTTTCAGACAACAATATATGCTATATACGTAAGCATATGGTGAAATTTGCTGTTATAAAGGGGGCAGAAATTGCGCACAGTTTCTTATCTGAACAATCGGTTGTATGAGATATATAATATATATACCACCGATCTCAATGATTTTTTCAGACAACAATATATGCTATACACGTAAGCATTTGGTGAAATTTGAAGCTTCTAGCTGTTAAAATGGGGAAGAAATTGGGCAAAGTTTCTTATCTGAACAATCGGTTGTATAAGATATATACTATATATACCACCGGTATCTATGATTTTCTCAGACAACAATATATGCTATACACGTAAGCATTTGGTGAAATTTGAACATATCTAAACGATTTTTAAGATAAATATAAAATAAAAAATAGGTAGGTAATCTGTGTGAGGATGCAAAGCTTTACGTTTTTTGTGGTCTGCATGTAAAAACTATGACTACGAATCACGTCTTTCAAAAATATATGACGTAAACGTAACTATTTGATGAAATTTGATGAATTTTGAAGCTTCTAGCCGTAAAAAAGGGGTAAAAATGAGAGTTTATATGACGTATATAATATATATACCACCGATCTCTATGATTTTTTCAGACAACAATATATGCTATATACGTAAGCATTTTGTGAAATTTGAAGCTTCTAGCTGTTAAAACGGGGCAGAAATTGCGCAAAGTTTCTTATCTGAACAATCGGTCGTATGAGATATATACTATGTGTACCACCGATCTCAATGATTTTTTTAGACATCAATATATGCTATACACGTAAGCATTTGGTGAAATTTGAAGCTTATAGCTGTTAAAATGAGGCCGAAATCGCAAAAAAAAAATATATATATACTATATATATATACTATATATATATACTATATATACCATCATATATATATTATATATATCACCGATCTCTATGATTTTTTGACACAACAATACATACTATATACGTAAGCAATCGGTGAAATTTCAAGCTTATAGCTGTTAAAATGTGGTAGAAATTGCGAAAAGTTTCTTATCTGAACAATCGGTTGTATGAGATATATACTATATATACAACCGATCTCTATGATTTTTTCAGACAACAATATATGCTATATACGTAAAGAAATCGGTGAAATTTGAAGCTTATAGCTGTTAAAATGGGGTAGAAATTGCGAAAAGTTTCTTATCGGAACAATGGGTTGTATGAGATATATACTATATATACAACCGATCTCTATGATTTTTTCAGACAACAATATATGCTATATACGTAAGAATTCTGTGAAATTTGATGCGGGGCTAAAGTTTGCGAAAATATATATATATATATATATACTATATATATATACTATATATACCACCATATATATACTATATATACCACCGATCTTTATGATTTTTTCAGACAACAATATATGCTATATACGTAAGCATTCGGTGAAATTTGAAGCTTATAGCTGTTAAAATGGGGTAGAAATTGCGAAAAGTTTCTTATCTGAACAATCGGTTGTATGAGATATATACTATATATACAACCGATCTCTATGATTTTTTCAGACAACAATATATGCTATATACGTAAAGAAATCGGTGAAATTTGAAGCTTATAGCTGTTAAAATGGGGTAGAAATTGCGAAAAGTTTCTTATCGGAACAATGGGTTGTATGAGATATATACTATATATACAACCGATCTCTATGATTTTTTCAGACAACAATATATGCTATATACGTAAGAATTCTGTGAAATTTGATGCGGGGCTAAAGTTTGCAAAAATATATATATATATATATACTATATATATATAATATATATCACCATATATATACTATATATACCACCGATCTTTATGTTTTTTTCAGACAACAATATATGCTATATACGTAAGCATTCGTTGAAATTTGAAGCCTGTAGCTCTTAAAATAGGGCAGTAATTACGAAAAGTTCCTTATCTGAACAATCGGTTGTGGGGGATATATACTATATATACGACCGATCTCATCAATTTTTTCAGACAACAATACGTGCAATATACGAAAGTATATGGTGAAGTTTGAAGCTTCAATCTGTTAAATTGGGTAAGATATTACAAAAATCCTCTTTTTCTGAAAAATCGGTTGTATGGAGGATATATGCTATAGTGGTCCGATCCGGTCGGTTCCGACAAATGTCTAATCGGACACCCAAGTACACCCGCTCACCAAATTTTATCAAAATATCTAAAAAATTGAGGGACTAGTCTGCATACAAACAGACAGACGGACAGACGGACATTGATTTATCAACTCAGCTCTTCAACCTGATTATTTCGGTATATTTAATGGTGGGTCTATCTATTTTCCTTTAAGTACTTACAGTTTTCGGTTTCGTGACGAAATTAATATACCATTTCATTTTCATGAAAGGTATAAAAATAGGTAGGTAATCTGTGTGAGGATGCAAAGCTTTACGTCTTTTGTGGTCTGCATGTAAAAACTATGACTACGAATCACGTCTTTCAAAAATATATGACGTAAACGTAACTATTTGATGAAATTTGATGAATTTTGAAGCTTCTAGCCGTAAAAAAGGGGCAAAAATGAGAGTTTATATGAAGTATATAATATATATACCACCGATCTCTATGATTTTTTCAGACAACAATATATGCTATATACGTAAGCATTTTGGGAAATTTGAAGCTTCTAGCTGTTAAAACGGGGCAGAAATTGCGCAAAGTTTCTTATCTGAACAATCGGTTGTATGAGATATATACTATGTATACCACCGATCTCAATGATTTTTGCATTGAAAGCATTTGGTGATATTTGAAGCTTATAGCTGTTAAAATGAGGCCGAAATGCAAAAAAAATATATATATACTATATATATATACTATATATACCATCATATATATATTATATATATCACCGATCTCTATGATTTTTTGACACAACAATACTTACTATATACGTAAGCAATCGGTGAAATTTCAAGCTTATAGTTGTTAAAATGTGGTAGAAATTGCGAAAAGTTTCTTATCTGAACAATCGGTTGTATGAGATATATACTATATATACAACCGATCTCTATGATTTTTTCAGACAACAATATATGCTATATACGTAAAGCAATCGGTGAAATTTGATGCTTATAGCTGTTAAAATGGGGTAGAAATTGCGAAAAGTTTCTTATCTGAACAATCGGTTGTATGAGATATATACTATATATACAACCGATCTCTATGATTTTTTCAGACAACAATACATACTATATACGCAAGCAATCGGTGAAATTTCAAGCTTATAGCTGTTAAAATGTGGTAGAAATTGCGAAAAGTTTCTTATCGGAACAATCGGTTGTATGAGATATATACTATATATACAACCGATCTCTATGATTTTTTCAGACAACAATATATGCTATATACGTAAGTATTCTGTGAAATTTGATGCGGGGCTAAAGTTTGCGAAAATATATATATATATATACTATATATATATACTATATATACCACCATATATATACTATACATACCACCGATCTTTATGATTTTTTCAGACAACAATATATGCTATATACGTAAGCATTCGTTGAAATTTGAAGCCTGTAGCTCTTAAAATAGGGCAGTAATTACGAAAAGTTCCTTATCTGAACAATCGGTTGTGGGGATATATACTATATATACTACCGATCTCATAAATTTTTTCAGGCAACAATATGTGCAATATACGAAAGTATATGGTGAAGTTTGAAGCTTCAATCTGTTAAATTGGGTAAGATATTACAAAAATCCTCTTTTTCTGAAAAATCGGTTGTATGGAGGATATATGCTATAGTGGTCCGATCCGGTGGGTTCCGACAAATGTCTAATCGGACACCCAAATACACCCGCTCACCAAATTTTATCAAGATATCTCAAAAATTGAGGGACTAGTTTGCATACAAACAGACAGACGGACAGACGGACAGACGGACATGGCTAAATCAACTCAGCTCTTCAACCTGATTATTTCGGTATACTTAATGGTGGGTCTATCTATTTTCCTTTAAGGACTTACAATTTTCCGTTTCGTGACGAAATTAATATACCATTTCATTTTCATGAAAGATATAAAAAATGCATGTGTATATAGATATAATGAAAATTCAACTTATATATGTAGGTATAAACCGGGTTGCATCCTAACGGTTTTACCGGTAGTTAGAGTAGAAGTAGGAATGGAAGTGGGGTAAAGAAAGGGGTGGCGGCAGTAGTTGGAGCGCCCATATAAACGTTTTAACCGATTATAAAGTGGGAGTGTGAAAAGGAGTAAAAGTTGGGGTGGCAGTGGCTAGGGGGGTGATAGAGTGGGGTAGGATTGGAATTGGGAGTGGGAGTAGCAGGAGTAGGAGTTGGAATAGTAGTAGGAGTGGGAGTGGGGGGTTGGTGTGGGGATGGGGGTAGTAGTAGTAGCAGTAGCAGGAGTGGGAGTGGGACTGGGAGTAGGAGTAGCAGGTATGGAAGGGAAATAGGAGTGGGGGTATGAATAGGAATAGGAGTTGGAGTAGCAGGATTGGTAGTAGAAATGTTAGTAGGAGTGGGAGTTGGATTGCGAGTAGGAGTAGCAGGGGGTGGGCATGGTAGTGAGAGTAGCAGGAGTTGCAGTTGGAGTGACGGTGGGAGTTCGAGTAGGAGTATAAGTGGTGATAAAGGAGGGGTGGGGCAGTAGTGGGAGCGCCCGTATATGTACAAATATTAAAAAAAAACACACAAATTTAAAAAATGCATGTGCATATAGATATAATTGGTAGTGCTATTGGGAATGGGAGTAGAAGTGGTAGTAAGAGTGGGAATAGGAGTATCAGGAGTGGGAGTGGGGGTAGGAATAGGAGTGGGATTAGGAGAGGAACAGGAGTAGGAGTGGAATGGGAGTAGGAGTAGCAGGAGTGGTAGTAGGAGTGGGATTGTAAGTGGGAGTAGGAGTACACGAAGTGGTAGGGGAATTGGAGTGGGGATAGGAGTGGGAGCACAATAGGTGTAGTAAGAGTGGGAGTGGTGGTGAGGGTGAGAGTGGGGGTGGAAAAGAGTGGGAGTGGGAATAGGATTAGGAGTAGTGAGGGCAGGAGTGGGTGTTGTCAGGGGCAAAGTAGGAGTATCATGGGATTAGCAGTGGGGGTAGGAGAGGAAGTAGCAATAGAAGTAGTAGTAGTTGTAGGAGTAGAAGTAGGAGGGGGTGGAATTGGGAGTTGGAGTAGCAGAAGTGGGAGGAGAATAGGAGTGGGGGTAGGAGTGGGAGTGGGGACAGGAGTAGCAATAGTGGTAGAAGAAGTGGGGGAGTGGGAATAAGAGTGGGAGTGGGATTGGGAGTAGGAGTAGCGTGGGGTGGGCATGGTAGTGAGAGCAGCAGGAGTTGCACTGGGAGTGGCGGTGGGAGTGGGAGTTAGAGTAGGAGTATAAGTGGGGCAGTAGTGTTAGCGCCCATATATGTACAAATTAAAAAAATGCATGTGCATATAAATATAATTAAAATTCAACTTATGTGTGTAGGTATAAATCGGGTTGCATCCTAAACAGTTTGACCGATCATAAATTGGGAGTGGACAGCGAGTGGGTGTGAGAGTGGAAAAAGGAGTTGGAGTGGGGGTGGTATTGGGATTGGGAGTAGGAGTAGCAGGAGTTGGAGTGGGAAAAAGAGTGGGAGTGGGGTGGGATTGGGAGTCGAAATAGAAGTAGCAGAAGTTGGAGTTGGACTGGGAGTGTGATTGAGGAGGTAGGAGTAGGGGTAGTAGTATCAGGAGAGTGGGTAGGAATAGGAGTAGGAATATGAATAGGAGTAGCAGGAGTGGTAGTAGGGATGGGAGTGGGATTTGGAGCAGGAGTAGCAGGGGATGGGCATGGTAGCGAGAGTAGCAGGAGTTGCAGTGGGAGTGGCGGTGGGAGTGGGAGTTTGAGTAGGAGTATAAGTTGCGATAAAAAAGGGGTGGGGCAGTAGTGTGGGCGCCCGTATATATACAAATATTTTAAATAAAAACAAATTTAAAAAATGCAATTTTGAACCCGACCCCTTTAGAATTGACTGACAGTTTTTCTTCTTTTTCTAGCTTATGAAAGACGTTTTTCAGAAGTTTTTAAAATTTTTTCATCCAACTCAAAAAAAGTTATGAATTTAAAAAAAACACCGTTTTTGTTTTCAAAATGCTATAAATTTTTCAAAAATTGACCGTTTGGGATCTTTTTTTTTTAAATTTGTTTTTAAATGTACTTTTCGGAAAAAATTCCAAAAAATTTTTAAAGTGTTTTTTTTTTGTAATTTTTCAGTTTTTCGAGATTTTTCGAATTTCGCCCTTTTTTTCTCATAAAAAACTTCAATCAATTCTGCAATCATCCCCACTAATCCCGGAGTGGGACGAAAAAAATTTTTTTTTTATTTAATTGAAAAAAAATACTTAAAAAATTTTTTTTAATTTTTTCCGAAAAGTACATTTAAAAACACATTTAAAAAAAATAAAAAATGATCCCAAATGGTAAATTTTTGAAAAAGCTATAGAATTTTGAAAAAACACCGTTTTCCAACTCAAAATAAGTTTTAAATATTTTGAAAAAAACGGTATTTTTTCCAAATTCCTATAACTTTTTCAAAAATTGACCGTTTGGGATAATTTTTTTTAAATATGTTTTTAAATGTACTTTTCGGAAAAAATACAAAAAAAATTTTAAAGTTTTTTTTTCAATTAAATAAAAAAAATTCTCGGCGCACTCTGGGATTAGTGGGGATGATTCCAGAATTGATTGAAGTTTTTTATGAGAAAAAAAGGGCGAAATTCGAAAAATCTCGAAAAACTGAAAAATTACAAAAAAAAAAACTTTTAAAATTTTTTGGAATTTTTTCCGAAAAGTACATTTAAAAACAAATTAAAAAAAAAAAGATCCCAAACGGTAAATTTTTGAAAAAGTTATAGCATTTTGAAAACAAAAACGGTGTTTTTTTAAAAATTCATAACTTTTTTTGAGTTGGATGAAAAAATTTTAAAAACTTCTGAAAAACGTCTTTCATAAGCTAGAAAAAGAAGAAAAACTTTCAGTCAATACTAAAGGGGTCGGGTTCAAAATTGGTCGAAATGGGATGGAATACCCCATATATATAATTGGTAGTGGTATTGGGAGTGGGAGTAGAAGTGGTAGTAAGAGTGGGAGTGGGGGTAGGAATGGGAGTGGGATTGGGAGAGGAACAGGAGTGGGGTGGCATTGAGAGTAGGAGTATCAAGGGAAAGGAGTGGGGGTAGGAGTAACAGGAGTGGGAGTAGGAATGGGAGTGGGAGGGGTGGTAGTAGGAGTGCTAAAAGGAGTGGTAGTGGGAATAGGAGTATGGAGTGATGATAAGAGTGGGAGTTGGGGTGGTTTCCAATGTAAGTTGTTTGAACGGGTGGGATAAAATATAAACTTACCTGATGTTGATGATAATATAAATGATATAGAATAATGTATGCGTGTGTGATGTGCTTTTTTTTGCTTATCCTGAAAATATCAAAATTTTAAATTTTAAATTTCATTTAAAATTTTTCAATATTTTACTTTCTTTTTACTCCTTCTCCTGGCACGAACTTTTTCGAAGTGAGGCAGCGGATGACGAAGACCATAATTTAGCCGTTTATTTCATATTTTGAGTGTAACTCTCTCTTTATCAATTAAAACTCAGTAACGATATAGTTGAGTACTTTTAAATAAGTAAAAACCCAACATTCGTGTTGCCACCCCTTAAGATTTCGTAGAATATTTGATACTTTTGGGGGTCATAAAAGAACGCGGAATTTTTAGGTCTAATAGCACATCTCCACCTAGAGCTTTAACTGAGAAGATTAAATAAATCTCCTATTTAAACCTCCAGTGTCTCCACTGTAGTTTTAAATTCCGTTTTTTTTTTTTCGAATTAAAAATTTATAAAGTGGGGCCACGTATACAGTTTCAACTTTTGTGAAGTTTTTCAGCCAAAAATTTTACATTTTCGAATCAATGTAATGGGCATATTTTCGAATCAATGTAATGGGCAAATTATAATCGAACAAAGTTAACCTAATAATAAATATAGTAGAGTAATATACGGCCTATGCAATATTTCGACCTAAAATCGAAAACGTTTTTGGGTCGTTTTTTTTCGTTTAATATACAACGTGAAATTTTCCGATTCAATCAAGTTGCATTTAAATAATAATAAACTAAGTTGAAATAAAAGATAATATAATAAAATAAAATAAGAAATATCAAAATAAATTAGCATAAAAGACAATATACAAATTTTAATGTAATATCTTTGTAGCAAATTTATTTATTTTTTGTTCACTATATGATGTGCTATATCTAAAAAGAGCATAAAATCTGGAAATGCAAAAAACATTTGGGTCAAATTTGCAATTAATTGTTATAAATAAATAAATTTAGTGAGTTTGAAGAAAAGTTGACTCATTATTTCTGATTTATTTTTTTTTAAAGCACCTAAAATGAAAAACAAAGAATCTGTTAAATAAAGACCTATGCTTTTACGTGTAATATATAGATAGTAGAGTAATATACGGCCTATGCAATATTTCGACCTAAAATCGAAAACTTTTTGGGTCGTTTTTTTTCGTTTAATATACAACGTGAAATTTTCCGATTCAATCAAGTTGCATTTAAATAATAATAAACTAAGTTGAAATAAAAGATAATATAATAAAATAAAATAAGAAATATCAAAATAAATTAGCATAAAAGACAATATACCAAATTTTAATGTAATATCTTTGTAGCAAATTTATTTATTTTTTGTTCACTATAAGACGTGCTATATCTAAAAAGAGCATAAAATCTTGAAATGCAAAAAACATTTGGGTCAAATTTGCAATTAATTGTTATAAATAAATAAATTTAGTGAGTTTGAAGAAAAGTTGACTCATTATTTCTGATTTATTTTTTTTAAAGCACCTAAAATGAAAAACAAAGAATCTGTTAAATAAAGACCTATGCTTTTACGTGTAAGTAAAATTTGTCCAAAAAAATAGGCCGGTTAAGTTATTACTTCTCTTTAAAGTTTTTTTGTGCGCTAACAATTATTTTAGAACAATTTTTTAAAGATTTTGGTAAAAACCAATATAGGTAATTGGAAACAATGGGAAACAATATTTTATTTCAACAGAAAATAAGCGAAGCAATAGTTCTCTCACTGTTTGGCGTGTACAAATATAGTTGTTAGTTGACTTTAAATAATTAAATAAATAAATAAATATGTAGAGATGAAACATTTGAGCAACGGAACAATGGAGAATTTGGAGCTTGTACTCAGGGGGGTTTGTGAACATAATGCGTCCTACAGATGGCAATTTCGATAGTTGCACAGATTTTCGAATTTACAAAAAACTTTTTCTATTAATTATAAACAAATAGAGTAATATTTGTTAACAAAAATAGGCCTAAGCACTGCGGCTGATCAATACGAATCGATTCATATAACTTTTATATGATTTTACGTATGCTAAGTATGCGAAACAGCCTGTAAATTGATTGTATGGAAATTTTGTTAGCGTATTAATATATAGATAGTAGAGTAATATACGGCCTATGCAATATTTCGACCTAAAATCGAAAACGTTTTTGGGTCGTTTTTTTTCGTTTAATATACAACGTGAAATTTTCCGATTCAATCAAGTTGCATTTAAATAATAATAAACTAAGTTGAAATAAAAGATAATATAATAAAATAAAATAAGAAATATCAAAATAAATTAGCATAAAAGACAATATACAAATTTTAATGTAATATCTTTGTAGCAAATTTATTTATTTTTTGTTCACTATAAGACGTGCTATATCTAAAAGGAGCATAAAATCTGGAAATGCAAAAAACATTTGGGTCAAATTTGCAATTAATTGTTATAAATAAATAAATTTAGTGAGTTTGAAGAAAAGTTGACTCATTATTTCTGATTTATTTTTTTTTAAAGCAACTAAAATGAAAAACAAAGAATCTGTTAAATAAAGACCTATGCTTTTATGTGTAAGTAAAATTTGTCCAAAAAAATAGGCCGGTTAAGTTATTACTTCTCTTTAAAGTTTTTTTGTGCGCTAACAATTATTTTAGAACAATTTTTTAAAGATTTTGGTACAAACCAATATAGGTAATTGGAAACAATGGGAAACAATATTTTATTTCAACAGAAAATGAGCGAAGCAATAGTTCTCTCACTGTTTGGCGTGTACAAATATATACATATGTAGAGATGAAACATTTGAGCAACGGAACAATTGAGAATTTGGAGCTTGTACTCAGGGGGGTTTGTGAACATAATGCGTCCTACAGATGGCAATTTCGATAGTTGCACAGATTTTCGAATTTACAAAAAACTTTTTCTATTAATTATAAACAAATAGAGTAATATTTGTTAACAAAAATAGGCCTAAGCACTGCGGCTGATCAATACGAATCGATTCATATAACTTTTATATGATTTTACGTATGCTAAGTATGCCAAACAGCCTGTCAATTGATTGTATGGAAATTTTGTTAGCGTATTAATATATAGATTTTAAAAGGGAGTGGGCCTTAGTTCTATAGGTGGATGCCTTTTCGAGATATCGCCATAAACGTGGACCAGGGGTGACTCTAGAATTTTTTTGTACGATATGGGTATCAAATGAAAGGTGTTAATGAGTATTTTAAAAAGGAGTGGGCCTTAGTTCTATATGTGGACGCCTTTTCGAGATATCGCTATAAACGTGGACCAGGGGTGACTCTAGAATTTGTTTGTACTATATGGGTATCAAATGAAAGGTGTTTATGAGTATTTTAAAAGGGCGTGGGCCTTAGTTTTATAGGTGGACGCCTTTTCGAAATATCGCCATAAAGGTGGACCAGGGGTGACTCTAGAATTTGTTTGTACGATATGGGTATCAAATGAAAGGTGTTAATAAGTATTTTAAAAGGGCGTGGGCCTTAGTTCTATAGGTGGACGCCTTTTCAAAATATCGCCATAAAGGCGGGCCAAGGGTGACTCTAGAATTTTTTTGTACGATATGGGTATCAAATGAAAGGTGTTAATGAGTATTTTAAAAAGGATATGGCTATCAAATTGAAGGTATTAATGAGGGTTTTAAAAGGGAGTGGCACTTAGTTGTATATGTGAAGGCGTTTTCGCGATATCGACCAAAATGTGGACCAGGGTGATCCAGAACATCAGCAGTCGGGTACCGCTAATTTATTTATATATGTAATACCACGAACTGTAGTCCTTCCAAGATTCCAAGGGCTTTTGATTTCGCCCTGCAAAACTTTTTCATTTTCTTCTACTTAATATGGTAGGTGTCACACCAATTTTATCAGGTTTTTTTTCTAAAGTTATATTTTGCGTCAATAGACCAATACAATTACCATGTTTCATCCCTTTTTTCGTATTTGGTATATAATTATGGCATTTTTTTCATTTTTCGTAATTTTCGATATCGAAAAAGTGGGCGTGGTCATAGTCGGATTTCCGCCATTTTTTACACCAATACAAAGTGAGTTCAGATAAGTACGTGAACTGAGTTTAGTAAAGATATATCGATTTTTGCTCAAGTTATGGTGTTAACGGCCGAGCGGAAGGACAGGCGGTCGACTGTGTATAAAAACTGGGCGTGGCTTCAACCGATTTCGCCCTTTTTCACAGAAAACAGTTATTGTCCTAGAATCTAAGCCCCTACCAAATTTCACAAGGATTGGTAAATTTTTGTTCGACTTATAGCATTAAAAGCATCCTAGACAAATTAAATGAAAAAGGGCGGAGCCACGCCCATTTTGAAATTTTCTTTTATTTTTGTATTTTGTTGCACCATAACATTACTGGAGTTGAATTTTGACATAATTTACTTATATACTGTAAAGATATTAACTTTTCTTTTAAAATTTGAATTTAAAAAAAAAAAATTTTAAAAAGTGGGCGTGGTCGGTCTCCGATTTTGCTAATTTTTATTATGCAGATATATAGCAATAAGAGTAACGCTCCTGCCAAATTTCATCATGATACCTTCAACGAGTGCCAAATTACAGCTTGCAAAACTTCTAAATTACCTTCTTTTAAAAGTGGGCGGTGCCACGCCCGTTGTCCAAAATTTTACCAGTTTTCTATTCTGCGTCATAAGTTCAACTCACCTACTAAGTTTCATCGCTTAATCCGTATTTGGTAATGAATTATTGCACTTTTTCGATTTTTCGAAATTTTCGATATCGAAAAAGTGGGCGTGGTTATTGCCCGATATCGTTCATTTTAAATAGCGATCTGAGATGAGTGCCCAGGAACCTACATACCAAATTTCATCAAGATACCTCAAAATTTACTCAAGTTATCGTGTTAACGGACGGACGGACGGACATGGCTCAGTCGAATTTTTTTTCGATACTGATGATTTTGATATATGGAAGTCTATATCTATCTCGATTCCTTTATACCTGTACAACCAACCGTTATCCAATCAAAGTTAATATACTCTGTGAGCTCTGCTCAACTGAGTATAAAAATAGGTAGGTACTTTGTGTGAGGATGCAAAGCTTCACGTTTTTTTTGTGGTCTGCATGTAAAAACTATGACTACGAATCACGTATTTCAACAATATATGACGTAAACGTAACTATTTGATGAAATTTAATGAACTTTGAAGCTTCTAGCCGTAAAAAAGGGGCACAAATGACAGCTTATATGGGGTATATAATATATATACCACCGATCTCTATGATTTTTTAACACAACAATTTATGCTATATAAGTAAGCATTTGGATAAATTTGAAGCTTCTAGCTGTTAAAATTGGGCAGAAATTGCGCAAAGTCTCTTATCTGAACAATCGGTTGTATGAGATATATACTATATATAGAACCGATCTCTATGATTTTTTCAGACAACCATATATGCTATATACGTAAGCATTTGGTGACAACATATCGATTAATTCGTATAACTTTCTTAACCACATATGGTCCCTTATATTTCGGATGCAACTTTCGGGGCTCACCGGTACTTGAGGGTGGGGCCTCAATAAGCACTAACGACCCTTCTTCATATGGCGATGGCTTCTTATATCTTGCGTCGATTTTTTCTTTCCATTTGACCCTTCCTGCTTCAATATTACATATTGCTTCGCTACGTCGCCCTTTCATTTGCAAGTTTTCATCTTCCGGTTGTACGGCTGCTAATATTTTGTTTCCACTCAGATCTCGTAGCGGAAAGCTGTAAATTAAATCAATTGGTGCAAATTTCGTAGTTGCATTTACCTTCGTATTTAACGACCATTGTAACATGTGGACATGTACATCCCAATCTTTCGCATCCTCAGTGGACGTTCGTAAATAAGCCAACACCGCTTGATTCACACGTTCTGCTAGACCATTTGATCGCGGTGTACGTACTGCCACTTTAATGTGTTGAATATTATTCTCTTGGCAAAAAGTACTAAATGCTGCGGTCCCGCGGTCCGACACCATTCGCTTTGGTAAACCAAAGTAGAGTGTTAATTAGTTCAGTGCATCTACTAAAGGCTTGGTTTTCGTCGACCGTGTTGGGCAGACCACCGTATATCTCGTCAATGCATCGACAATCTCCAGCACGTATTCATATCTACGTAGACTTTTGACAAATGGACCCAGATGGTCCACATGTAATGTTTGGAATGGTAGCTGCGGTATGTCAATCCCAAATAATTCGCACTCTTTGCGCATCGGTTCACGGCTATAACAGCACTCGATACACGATTTTACAAAAACCTTCACAGAATTTCGAAGCCTCGGGAACCAAAAGTTTTTCAGAATTCGCTTGATGGTCCCATCTACCCCGGGATGTTCAACATCGTCATGACAAAGTTTGAGTATACGCCATCGTATACCCTTCGGGACAACCAACAGTATATGCCCATGGTCGTCTTTCCAATTTCAGACAATATTTTGACGTTATGTCGCTTCGTTGGCCAGTATCATTCTGCAAAATGCTTATAATTTCGTTTAGCTTGCCATCTTGTCTCTGCATAGTGCTAACCTAGTCATCAGTCGACAAGGTCAATATTTTCGCACTGACATCCTCGACTTCGCATGTCACCGCAACCGGCGAACGACTCATCGAATCTACATGACCCATTGACAACCCTGCACGATGTATTGTATTACAATCATACTCCAAAAGTCTCAGTAGCCAGAGAGCTACTCTTGGTTTCATTGGTGTTGATATTTTTGCTGTAGTGATTGCTTGGCAGTCTGTTACAATATCAAAATATTTTTCAAATAGAAAAATTCTAAACCTATCACACGCTTCTACGACTGCCAGGACCTCCAACTCGTATGCATGGTAATTCATTTCTTGTGGACTACACACTCGACTATAATAAGCTACCGGCTTTAGGTCATTTTCCTTTCTCTGGAGCGATATAGCTGCGATGCCAGCACTCGGTGCATCAGTATGCAGTTCATGTTCTTTCGTGATATCATAAATCGTTAGGACTGGGGCTCTGGTAATCGCTCTAATTAACAGACGGAACGCTTCATCATGCTCTGTACTCCACTCAAAACTGACACTCTTTCTAGTTAGGTTGCTGAGGGGCTTAGCGATGTGAGCATACCCAGGAACAAACTTATGGAAAAACCCAGTCAACCCCAAAAACCTACGAACTTCCAATGGATTACGTGGTGTCGGGTATGACTCTATTGCTGAGGTTTTCAAATTACCTGGCCTTATACCATTTGCATCGACCTGATGCCCCAAGAAAGTAACCTCATTCTTCAGAAATGAACACTTCGATAACCTCAATGTCAAACCTTCTCTCTGTATAATCTTGAGAAACTCTTCCAAATAAAACAAATTCTCTTCTGCACTATCAGTAGCAATAACAACTTCATCCACGTAACTGACAACTGCTTTCTTCAACGGCTCAACCAATTGTGACATCATTCTCTGGAAAGCACACGGAGCATTTCGTAAACCGAATGGCTTCCTGTTAAACTCAAATTGTCCACTGGGTGTTACGAATTCTGTAAACTGTTTTGAATGTTCCTCTACTTCAATTTGGTAGTAGCCAGACATAAGGTCTAAAGTGGTATACAATTTTTTTCCAGACAATGTCGGCAAGACCCCATCCACTGTAGGCATCAACCATGGCTGTTTCTCAGTTATTGCATTCAGCCCGCGATAGTCTACGCAGAGTCTATCTTCTCCATTCTGTTTACGTACCAAAATGACAGGTGATGCGTACAGAGAATGTGATCTTCTAATAATGCCCAGTTCCCACATCTCTTCAATAATGTCCTCAACTACACGCTGTTTTGGGATAGGGATGCTGTACAGCTTTTTAGCTATTGGTCTATGACTCGTTAACTTTATGTCCATTTTGAATGTTTTCGATTTACCTAACTCAGGTAATTTTTCTCCAAAGAAAGGCGAATACGCATTCATTAAATATAACAAACTTTCGTTGACATCAGAACTTAACGAGCTTCAAACATCTAAAATATTCCTATAAATTGCCCTAGCTTGATAAGTACCATTTTCAATAACTACCTTTCCCTTTGCAAGCACATCGATCCCAATAAGTGCCTCATGCGTCATCAAGGAATCATTAATAATTAGCAACTCAACTATACGTACGACTTCATCCAATTTTATATGCACTAGTATTTTCCCGTGGCAAAGAACTTCACCACCAGCGATCCCAATTAACTTTTCACTACACGCAATGACACATGCACCACACCTTTTAGCAATCGATTGCTTCACAAGGGATTTGCTACTACCCGAATCAATCAGCGCTTTACATTTTACCTCAGATACGCCGATAATTAAAATTTCTTTACACAACTCTACTTATTTAGTTCGATTTTCAACTTTATTTATTGCTGATTCACTTTCAAAACATTGCGCCTCTTCTTCTTGTTCTTCACTTGCTACTTGATGTACCTTTCGACTTGTTTTGCTTCAACTTTTCTTCTTGTATGTATGTATGTATTGTATATTCTTTATTTTCTTATAAATACGTACAATTTTCCAAGTAGTACAATATAAAAAGTAACAAATTCAAATAAGAAAATAGTTAATGACATTAAATGCTAATTATAAAAGCAGTGGAAATGTCATTTCCTTTAAATATAATTATAAATGCTTGTGGGGCGCATAATAATCACAAGATATAATTGCTACAATCTCTAGTTAAAGTAACGACCAGAGAATAACTATTTTAAATAAAAAAAAATACTATATTAAATAAAAAGAAATACTATAAATAACAAAGTTCTTACATATAAAGCTAAAAACTTCATAAATATTACATAGCGGAATTTATACGATGGGTCGCAACAGAATTTCTACACCCTCATGATTGAAACCAAGTAGCCACCGTTTCACTTCCCTCATAAACTTAGAAAGTTTTCTAATGAGTTGTATTACAGCAGGTAATTTATTATACAGTTTACATGACAAGATTGTGTAAAAGTTACGGAAAAGTGTGGTCCAAAAACGAGGAATTTTTACACTTGATAACGGTCTACTTCTTAGGCTGTAAGGGTTATATATCGGGCTTTGTGGATACCCACTCCTTATAAAAAAATTTTCAAAACTTTGTAATAGTACAAGTGTGGAATGGGAAGTATGTTTAATTTTTTTAAAAGGTCCATAGAGTGGGATAAACGGTCTGCGTTACACATTTTTCGGATAAAGCACTTCTGTAGGATTAAAAGCGCATTTAGCTTACTAGCATACGCTCCACCCCAGCAACTGATTCCATATTGTAATTTTGAGTGGACTAACCCATGATATATTAATGCTAACATTCGATTTGAACACAGCCTTTTTAGGTAAAAGAATGAACGAACCGCTGACAACATGTACGATTTCAAAGCAAAAATATGTGATGACCAACTTAGGCTTTGGTCGAACATAACTCCTAAATATTTAAAATTAAGGACCACATCAATTTTAAAGCAATTACTGTCACAACTTATGGTCTCGTCAAAGGTGTTGACAGAGTTTTGATGATTACAGTTACTTGAACACATACGAAACCGCATAAAGTTCGAGCCGTGAAAGAAAATATCGTTTCTAGGTAACTCCTTTCCGCATTTAATAAAATACATCAACTTTGTCTTGTTGCTTACCACGAGTTTGTGGCTAGCAAACCAAGACCTCAGCATAAAAACATCGTGATTGATATCAGCAAAAAGATTAAATTCATCTGTAGATCCATATGCAATGGCAAGGTCATCTGCAAATGCCGTTACTTTACCAACAAATGGCAACGAGAATAGTGAGTTAATGTATATTAGAATCAAGATAGGTCCAAGAACCGAGCCTTGTGGCACCCCTAAGGTAATAGGTCTGGGTTCACTTTGAATATTTACAACTTTAACTTTCTGAATTCTATTCGTTAAGTATGACTTAAACCAACTAAAAACGTTGCCACGAAAACCAGCGGAGCTAAGCTTACTCAGTAGAATATTATGGTCCACCATATCAAATGCTTTAGTAATATCTACAAACAGACTAGCGCAACACATTTTTTCGTCAATCGCCTTATGTATAAAGGAAGAAAAGTCTAAAAGAGCATCTTCAGTTGAGAGATCTGACATAAAACCAAATTGCTTGGGACTAAAAAATTGTATTTTGTAATTATTCTTGTCTTTTTTATCTCCCTTTTTGAACAGCGGTATCACGGTAGCACATTTTAAATCTTCTGGAAAAACTCCGGAGGTTATACTCAAATTAAATATATGCTTTAAAATATCAACGATATTAAAAGCTATGCTTTTTAAGGTCCTATTTGAAATGTTGTCACTGCCACTTGAATCAGACTTGCTCAAAGTTTGAATTATTTTAAGAATTTCTGAACCTGTAATTGGATCAAAGAACAAACTATTACTGGGAGTTCTCAATTCTGTGATGTTTCGATTTTAACGGCACATGCAGATATTTGGATTCCTCATTGTATTAGAAGCTGCTCCTACATTTACAAAAAAATTATTAAGTTCATTAGCTACTACCAGAGTCTCCGATGTATCCACGCCATCCACATTTAACATAATCGAGTCGGACCTTTTCCTATAGTTTCGGTTCATTATTCTATTTACAGCTGCCCATTCCTTTTTCGTGTTACTTTGCGCTGATAGAAAGAGATTTTGATAATATTTTTCCCGAGTTGAACTTATTTCTTTATTAAGATTATATGTCAACCGGCGGACACGGTTTCTCAGCTTAGTATTGGCCGGATTTCTTTTGCATTTTTTGCGTAACCTATTCTTCAGTCGGATCTTATGTAACAAAGTACGAGTTATCCATGGCTTGAGAGTTAAAGATGATGGTCTTGGCAAGAAACAAATACTCGAATTGTTAATGTGAACCGTGAGTTTATTCATAAATAAATTATATGCCTTGGTAACGTCTGTTTCACCATAAACCGTTTCCCAGTTTTCCTCGCAAAGATATTCATTGAGAACGTTAAAATTTATTTTCCTGGTACCTGATGGGGTATATAAATTGGTAATACGCCTACTTACATTTATGTTTTGAAGTTGAATACCAGTCATGCAATGATCAGAGATTCCGAAATCAATATTTATACCCATATGTATGTTATCTTCCAAATTATTTAACCTACCATATACATGGTCAAAACAGGTTCCTGAATCTGGGCGGGTAGTCTCATTAATGAATGAAACTAGACCATGGTCCGCAAGAAGTGTAAGATAATTGTCTAATAAAACATTATGACTATGAAAGTCAAAATTAAAATCACCCATTATAACAGTATTTGCTGCTTTTTCTCTACTTAAAAAGAGAGAAAACTCCTCATGAAAGAGTTTAAAAGAAATTGAATGGAACCTATACAGGCAAATAAAAGTATATTGAACATTGGATATTAGCATTGAAATTTTTATGACATCAGCGCTTGATAAGCTAACGCATGTCACTTCATACTTATAGATATCTCGCACAAAAACACCAACACCTCCGGCAGAATACGAGTCATTTGCATTAGCAGAAAAATTATAACCAGGTATATTATAATCGTTAACTTCGTAGGAAAAAATCCAAATTTCTGAAACAAATATTATATCGGGAAGTTTACCAAGGGATTCAAGGTTGCAAACCAAGGAGTCAAAATTCCGTCTTATACTTCTTACATTTTGGTGAACAACAGTAAATATATTATCTTCAGAGGTTAATAAATTAGAGTCATTGATGACATTTGCGATGGGGCTGTTATCAATAAAAACGGATCTTGAGTTCGTAATAAGTTAAAAGTAAAAGAAAAGAAAACAAAAATGTATAATAAAAGGTTCAATTTAAATTGAAATCAGCTAGATCGTCAAAAGTTCTTATAATAACAGCAGTATCGCTTTCATTTTTTTTCATTAGCAGTCTCACAATTCTAGAAATATGGCCTCGCTCCCTGCAATTGTAACAAATTGGCCCATATTCACTTTTGTTTACATTATTTTTATCAACATTGCCTACAATACTCGATGCCTGCTGCGTTTCACTTCTTTCGCCAAACCTATATCGGCTATCAACACTAGAAACTAAATTTGTAGGTGATTGCAACAAATCGGCACACTTATAAAATTTCATTGCGTTCAATGTTTTACGCAGATAATCATCCGATAATCCATTTATAATATATTTAATTATGGCACTATCCTCAATATTATCACGACGACCCATTGCCACCATATTATAATAATATTCTCTTGTATTCCGGCCTTTTAGTTAATATATTCAAAGTGTGTTTGAGCTCTAGGCCAATATATACATATGTTTATTAAAATACAGCAAATGTGTTTAAACAATGTATATTTATTTGTCGAATGGTTTGTCTTGCCAATATTTCGACTTCAATCTGAAGTCATCTTCAGGACTGAAAAAAAAAAAAAAAAAACGAAAAACATTTATAGAGACATTGGTACATACATACATAATTATACAATTGTCGCAAGTGCCAACTTACACTTATGACTGCACCTGGTCGACTAAATTTATATTTTATATTTTAACAAACAAGAGTAAAAGAACATTAAAAAACATAAACAATAAAATACAGTAATCGTAAACAAATTTTTATACAAACAACAATACATTAATTCTCCAACCGTAAGCGACGCTCACATCAGCAGCAGGTGAACAATTGTGCAAACGAAGTCACACTCTTATTATAAGCCTTTTTTGTTGTTGTTGATAAGTTCTCTATAGGCGTAGGCGCAATGGTCTGTGTCTGATTTGAAATTTATGCGTTTATCACTTGGTGTATTTATTATGTGTAACATTTCAAGTATATAGCGTTTATTGCTGTTTCTCTCATGCTGCATTATTGTTACATTTTCCAAGTCGGGAGAGTGTCCAGTGGTTCTACAGTGCTGAGTTAAAGCTGTCTTATTGTCATTAGGGTTGTCACGATTTTTGATATTTGATTTATGTCCGGAAATCCTCGTCTTCAATTTCGATTTAGTTGTCCCCACATATACTTTGTCGCATACGTGGGACCCGTCGCCATTACAATTAATTTTATATATAACGTCCGATTTGTCAAATTTCTCTATTCTGCTTTTCGTATTGCTAAAAATCCTCCGTTGCAACGTATTGTTGTATGTGAAAGCTAATTTAAATCTCTCTCTGTCATATATGTTTGAATATTTTATTCTATTAGACAGACCAGATACAAATGTGGTCGATTTATACATTTTCTTTGTATCATTAGTTGGTTTATTTGTATTTAATTTTACGAAATAATCTCTTATATAGCTCTGTATTATATGTGTTGGAAACTCATTATTCTCTAATATGTTTTTTATTGCTTTTATATTCTCCTCGTGGTAGACTTCATCACTAATGGAGAGAACTCTTCTGACAAAATTCTTGGCTGTGTTGACTATCGTTGCCTTGTCATGATTCGAGTTATAATTGATTAGCCTACCCGATGCAGTGGGCTTCTTGTACCAATCAAATGAAAGTTGGTTATTCCTTCTTATTATTAAGGTATCTAAAAATGGCAGCTGTCCATCAGTTTCGACTTCAACAGTAAACTTGATGCTCCTATTGTATCCATTCAAAATATTAAGCATATCTTCCACGGCATCCGTTTTTACGATGGCGAACAAATCGTCCACATATTTCGTTAATAAACGTGGCTTTTGATGTGAATCTTCTTCGAATTTCTGTAACAAGTCTTCCATCACAATATCCGCTATTACAGGAGATGCTGGTGACCCCATAGGCATTCCTGACCGTTGCTCGTAAATTTTATTGTTGAAACTAAAATATCTATTATCTCTTATGCAGAACCGAACCATATTCATAAAAAGTTCCTTCGTGAGATTTGTATGGTTCTTTATATCATCCCACTTGGAAGCTATAATTTCCAAGGCATGATCTACCGGGATGCTTGGAAATAATGAGACAACATCAAAGGAAACGAGACTCTCGTCGTCAAAGATGTAGGTATCTTTAATTTTGTTCTTAAAGGTGATAGTGTCTTTTACGTTATATTTAGATGTTTTAGTTATATCTTCAAGGACATTGACAACATATTTACATAACTTGTATGATGGGGAATTGACAGACGAACAAATGGGTCTCAATGGTAATCCTTCTTTATGGATTTTAGGTAAGCCATACAGTCTTGGCGCGATGGCCGTTTTGGTTATTAATTGGTATTTCCCTTTCGTATCGATCATTTTATGTTTAAATAGTTTCTCTACAATTTCATTATTTTTTTCTTGAAGCTTATTAGTGGGGTCTCGTTTTAGTACTCTGTAAGTGGAAATGTCGTTAACCATCTGTTGTAACTTCTTTTCATACTCATCCTTATACATTAAAACCGTAACATTGCCTTTATCGGCATTCAGAACAAGTACATTTTTATTGTCTTTTAGGAACTTATTTGTGGAATGTAGTGTATCTAATACAAATTTATCTCTCACGCTACTTTTAGGCTTTCTCAGCTGATCCCGTATTAGTGTGGTTAGATTGTTCCTCTCAATTTCTTGCTGCTCTTTATCTTGAATAGTTTGAATGCAATCCTCTCCATCTGCTATCAATTTGAACAGCGGGAACTCAGTGCTAGCTATAGGTAAAGAGAATTTCGGACCTAAGGAGAGGAGCCACTGGATGTCTGTCGGTATCTCCATCTTTGTCGCATTGTGTAACCACTTCGGTACGTTTTTAATGTTAAGAGACTGTTTTTGTATATGTTTAAGTCTGTCAAATTTGTTTGTGTGTGTTTTCTCTAATGCTGTTGTCAAGTTATTGGTTAATAGTTTCTCACTCTTTAAGAATGCAATGGCATCTTCCGCATCAAATTCTTTGTGTATTATATTTAATATGGAGCTTACCTCTCTTTCCTTTTGCTTTCTTATTACATATTTGATCCGTATAATAAGATTTAAGAGTTTATTTTCCACCGTTCTTAGATATGCCGTTGCTGCGTTTATGATATTTCGTGGTATTCTGTTGTTCTTAGTGTTGCAGTTGAGAACGTATGATATATTCTTCGTGGCGTTTGCTGTATTTTAATAAACATATGTATATATTGGCCTAGAGCTCAAACACACTTTGAATATATAATAATATTCTACTATTTTCTCACCCCTTTTCATTTTCGTGCTCATCATTCGCATATGAGCGTCAGCTGAATTTTGTGCATACGGAAAATCTGTCAGAAATGCTGCAAAAAATTCGTTCCATTCCCGGAATACTGGTTGAGCATCTGCCCATCGCTTTGCAACCCCACTCAACCTGCTAAGAACTGCCAAAATAACATGACGAACATGGCTGTTGCGAACATAAATGAATGGATTTGCAACTTTTTGTTTCGAGAGAGCGCTGTCAAAATGCACATTTTTTATAACATTTATCAATGATGCCACTCCAAACAAAAATGAATAGATCTGACTATGGGGATTTTTGACATACATTTCGGCGATTATATTTTCAATAATTTAATTAAATGATAGTCGTAAAACATTTATTTCTTTAAACTTATTTTACAGTAATACGACTAGTTAGAGTTAAATATAAACAAATCCAAGTAAAATTTACATTTTGATTAATTTAATTAGTTAAATATTGTAACGCATTTAAATCACAGTGAAAATCATATATTCTTTTGAAATTTCAGTAAATCGGACCTATAATATAATAGTTAACATCATTTAATAGATAGGGCTTATCCTACACATCTGACGTTCCAGGTTCTGTGATAAAAATGGACTAGTTGCATCGCGACTTCATATTTACGAAACCTATTTTTAGTGATAACTTTTGAATGGGAAATAATATTTACCCTCCGCCATCGAAATAATAATATTTATACTAAAACAAATATTTTATCCTTTTTCCCATAATTTTTGAACGCTATTCTAGAGTTGTAGGTCAAACTAAAGTTTACCGAAATTTTTGGCCCGTTTTTCGTTTTAGCTGGCACATTTTTTGTTCTGGCACCCGCTTCAGCTGGCGGGAGGGATTTATGTGTGATTTTTGCCAACACAAATTTCAGATAAGTCCCTCGTGAGAGCGGAGAAAATGAGTGTAAACAAATGTTTCGTATCAATTCATCTATGGTTGCGAAGTTAAAATCGTTGCATGTGGCAGCTGCAAATTTGAATTCAACTGTTGAGGCTTTGCATATGACAAGAACGACTGCGACATTGTATTCGGCTGTGACAATGTGTGCTGCTGCTGCGACGTCGACATGTACACATACTGTGGTGGTATTGTGTAATTTTCTTCTATTGGTGGTGGAAACGATGTAGGCCATGCTTTTGACGCTGGCATTGCTACCGCTGCTATTAGCTATGTATGTGAAATCGGCGCCTGCGTGACTGCAACCGGCGCTGACGAAAACGAAGCACCACGCTCGTCGTCGTATTAACTTGAAGCTTGTTCTGGAATATTCGATACTCCTGGATGAAGAGTCTGCAGCTGTGCATTTAGCGTATCAACGGCGCCACACATCGCGCTAATTTGCACCTCGAGCTGCTTCATAACCCTATCGTCGTCCCTGACCAATTCCTCACCCTGCTTCCTGTTTTCCTTACTTGACGGTGATGCGCTTCCCTCTGCTGGCAATATTTCTTCACCATTGGCTCCAGGGTTTCTGCATCCACCTCCTGGAGTCTGTTAATTAACTCGACCTTTGTGCCACTTATTTTTATCTGCAATTTTTGTAAAATTTCTTTTAACGAGGATATGGTAAACTATTTAGGTCCAGGACCACTTCTGATGCTGTCACCCAGACAGAATTCAGCACAACCGATTTAAAGAATTTAAAATGACACTCGCTTTATTCACTTCAAGTTAACGACTGTCTCTTTATTTACATTTCAAGAATAAAAATGAAGATTTCAATAAATGGTAAATTAAGTACACAAGGGAGAATGAACATTAAATAAAATGAGAACATACAGAGTTGCCAGTAGATATAAAAGGCGTGATGACATATATACTATATATATATACTATATATACCACCGATCTTTATGATTTTTTCAGACAACAATATATGCTATATACGTATGCATTCGTTGAAATTTGAAGCCTCTAGCTCATAAAATAGGGCAGTAATTACGAAAAGTTTCTTATCTGAACAATCGGTTGTGGGGCTATATACTATATATTCGACCGATCTTATCAATTTTTTCAGACAACAATACTTGCAATTGTTGAACATTGAAACTCTGTACTTTGAATCTTTGAACATCGTGAATCCTCTTTTAAATGTCATTCATAATAAGTAAAATGAAACTATTTTCTTACTTCTTAATAAACCACTGAATTGAACGGTATTATAAATTTGCGCAGTTTTCATTAGGTTATGTGCCCAGAAGTTTACATATAAAATTTGTGTAGTAAGAAATGGCATCGTCAACACTTTATGCTTTTGAAAAACTGGATGTGTCCTGCTATGAAACGTGGATTGTACAGATGAGAAGTGTGCTTTTCCATGGTGGTTTGTGGAAAGTGGTAAATGAAGAGAAGCCTACAAATGCAGACGAATTGGCATTATGGACAGTAAATAACGAAAAAGCGTTGGCAACGATTCTACTCAGTGTGAAAACAGATCAACTTATTTACATCAAGAACTGCAAGCCATCAGCAAAAGCATGGCAGAAATTAAAGGAGGTGCATAAGCCTCAGGGTCCAGTACAAAAGGTTTCATTGTACAAGCAGCTGTATAACAAGCAAATGGGCGATGAAGAGAATGTACAAATATTTCTGAATTCTTTTACCGAAGTGGCTGATAAGTTGGCGGAGACTGGTGTTTCAATACAAGATGAATTTGAAAGTATAATTCTGTTATCAAGTTTACCTAAATCGTACGAGAATTTCGTAATAGCGATGGAGACGCGCGATGATCTACCAAATTTTAATGTATTAAAGTTAAAGTTTTTAGAAGAGGGAGAACGGCGTAAAAGGCAGGTCTTAGCATCGGAAATTGGTGGACAGCAAGCATTCGTAGCTCGTGAAAATGCCAATAAGAGAACGCAGCAGAAGTTTAATGGTAAATGTTTTGTATGCGGTAAGAAAGGGCATTATGCAAGTTAGTGCAACAACAACGAAAAGAAAAATGTTAGCGAAGCTGCTGTGAAAGTTAATGCAATGACAAAAACGCCCAGAAGATACAACGAAGTATATTAGTATAAGGACAGCGGGGCAACATCTCACATGTGTAACAACAAGGAAATGTTCGTGAATTATGTAGAGGTAAGAGAGAATATTTGGCTAGCATCAAACACATCAATAGTAGCGTTTGGAAAAGGTGATATATTGTTGAAAACAAATCAACGAAATGTTCGGTTGCACAATGTGTTGTACTCGCCGAATTCGAAGGCGAATTTCATTTCTAAAAGCAAAGCAGTAGAACGCGGTATGACAGTCAAGTTTAAAGACGAGCATGCATACCCTGCAGTCAAACCAACTAGATGTATACTAGATGAATACTAGTTTGCCAAAAATCCCAACTAGTATGAGTTCTGTAATTTTTTATATTAGCTACTGGTATTTTTAACATGGCGATGTCCTACGAAATATCAATTGCCAGTCTCTGCATCAGCATCATACCAATCGACAAACTAGTCATTATATACACCAACATCGTTCCAGATGCCATACTAGTCAGCATACTCATCAGGGTCATACGAATTAACATACTATTCAGCGTTTGCGCCAGCATTATACGAGATGGCATACTAGTTATTATATACATCAATATCATACCAACTGACATACTAGTTAGTGATTCAACATCAACATACCAGTTGGCATACTACTCAGTCTGTGCATCATTGTAAGACCAGTTGACATACTATTCGATTTTGCATCAGCATCCTACTAGTTAATACACTATAACTAGTTGGGTTGAAAAATTACTTGAAAATTCATAAATTAGCTCAAATTCATTTTATTCATTATATTTCATATATATAAAAAGTATTTATATTAGACTGGGTCGATTTATCAACCGATAACGCGCCATTGATTTTTACAACAGTTTTTTGAAAAAAAAAATATTTTTTGGGTTTTGGGGGTGTTTTGGTCGAAAAATTTACCCTTTCGCCATTATTTTTTCGCAGGCTCGAAAATTTTTTTTTTGGGTATACGTAGTGGAACTATTTTTTCTTGAGCCCAAATCCGATCGAAAAATCGATTGCGCGATATTGGTTAACTTTCGTCCATACAAATCGACCTAAGTTAATATACATACATATGTATATCACTTTAAAATTTATCACCTCAATACATTATACTTTGGAATAAATTTTGATAAAAATACGTACATATATATAAAACCTAAAAAGTAACGGAATAACACATGCCGATTTTGTGATCGATCAGCGGAGCCGGCGGACCATATCCTGTGCCGCAATCTCAAGACACAGGGCTAAATTTATGGGCTCACCATGGCCAGAACATTCCCACATTAAATCCCTCAAGCCAAGAGAACGGCTAGGGTTCATCAAGGAAGTCGGCTTGGATGATGTGCTGTGAAGAAGGTGAGGGCACAATAGACCAATGGTCGCAGTGCAATCTTCAATAAATTATCTATCTATCTAACGGAGAAGGACGAACCAGTCGTGGTTGACTACGTCAAAACAGGCCAAGCTGCACTAGAATGGTCCTATGATTAGTGTTAATGGAGTTAAGAACGGTGGTAGTGATATGCACTTTACGGAAGTCATGCTGATGGCTGGATAACCGAAGAATTTTATTTAATTGAGGGAATCGTAACGGCTTCAAATGTTTTCGTTACTGACCAAAGGCATAACATCGTTAGGTACTGGCTGGGTTTCCGGTCTTTGGTAGTGGTTTTATCCTTGCCATTCTCCATTATTCTGGAATGGCAAAGGCTTTTAACGCCAAGTAGAAGAAATGTGCTAGGCTGCTGATGCCCTCATGGTCATCGGCATAAGTTATCCGTCTGGGACTATTGATATGGAAGGCTTGGCGTTTTCGATATCTTCTTTAACCTCTGTTGAGGTAACGGTGAGGGTCGACTCGCCATGCTTTTGTTTATGTGCCCGTTGATTTGGACGATATCTAGCATTGTCAATTGAAGTATGGATTGCAAACTGGCACTCGCGCATTTCCTCGAGTCCGACAGACGAAATTCTAGTCGAATAAATTATCCAAATACTAACTACTATGAATAACACCACAAAATCATAGTCAATGAACCATTCTAAAACTGACTAGTATGATGAACGCCACAAAATTCTAGTCAAATAACTACTCGTACACTAACTAGTATGAATAACCCCACAAAATTGTAGTCAATGAACTAGAATGTTTGCTGACTACTTTGGCTTTTGACTGCAGGGTCCTGCAGTTAAACCAACTAGTTGTATACTAGAAGAATACTAGTTTGCCAAAAATTCCAACTAGTATGAGTTCTGTCTTTTTTCCATATTAGCAACTGGTATTTTTAACACGGCGATGCCCTACGAAATATCAATTGCCAGCTTTTGCATCAGCATCATACCAATTGACAAACTAGTCATTATATACACCAACATCATACCAGTTCACATACTAGTCATTATATACACCAACATCATACCAGATGACATACTAGTCAGCATACCCATCAGGGTCATACCAATTGACACACTAGTCAGCCTTTGCGCCAGCATTATACCAGATGACATACTAGTCATTATATACACCAATATCATGCCAATTGACATACCAGTCAGTGTATTCAACATCAACATACCAGTTGCCATACTACTCAGTCTATGCATCATTGTAATACCAGTTGACATACTAGTCGATATTTGAATCACCATCCTACTAGGTAATATACTGGTCCTAGTTGGGTTGAAAAATTACTTGAAAATTGATAAATTTGCTCAAATTCATTTTATTCATTATATTTCATATATATAAAAAGTATGTATATATACACATATGTCACTTTAAAATTTATCACTTCAATACATAATACTTTGGAATAGATTTTAATAAAAATGCATATAACTACGTATATAAAAACTTAAAGTATAATTCAAAATTACTAAACTAGTAAAAATGCATTTTTGATTAAATTCTAAAAGTATTTATGTATAGATATCACTTCATATATATCACTTCAAAATATATAAACCTAGGAACTAATGTAAATTAAAATTACTAGTATACAAAAACTAAAAAATTATAATTCAAAATTTTCTAACTAAACTCAAACTCATTTCAAAAATTAACCTTCAACTTAGGAACTAATGTAAATTAAAATTACTTATATATAAAAACTAAAAAATTATAATTCAAAATTTTCTAACTAAACTCAAATTCATTTCAAAAATTAACCTTCAACTTAGGAACTAATGTAAATTAAAATTTCTTATATATAAAAACTAAAAAATTATAATTCAAAATTTTCTAACTAAACTTAAATTGTTTTCAAAAATTAACCTTCAAGATTTCATTATTCTTATGTAATTAAAGAGCTACACCTTTTTTAGTTTTAATTTAGAAAGTTGCAGTTGAAGTTCAGAATTTTAAATTGAAGTTCAGAAAATTATAATTGGAGTTTTTGAACACTCTGAACTTCATTTGTAATTTTCTGAACTTCAATTGCAACTTTCCCAACTAAAACTGAAAAAGTGAAAAACAGTTTACTCCAGACTTTCTGGCAATGTTTTTACTGCCTTCGCCATGCCGCCTTTTTTTTGCAAAACCCCCTTCTTGTGCAACTGCATTGCTTTTCTAAGTTGTTCTTCCGGTTCATCGTTGGAAGTCAGGCTTATAATAGATTCTGCGAAATAATAAAATATCAAGATTATGTATATTTAATACTTCTTACGGATGTTACCCAAGAAAACTAAATAAAATTTGAGTGGTCTTTAAGGCCCTTCTTCCCATGCGTCCCGTCAACATTGTAGTCCATTATGACTGCACTGCTGAGGACTTTTTCAAGGTTTTTCTTAACCGAATTTTGCAGCAAGTTCCTAAGTGTTGAAATCTGTGAAAGTGAAAATGATTATAAGTATAGACCATATATGATACAAAATCATGCCAAGCACAACATAGCTTTAGCTCCATTCACAAAGTCCATAACCAAAAATTGTTTTTAAGAAGAATTTTTCACATATCTTGTATTTGTTGGTTAGGAACTTTAATTGAGCTACCGATAAGTAATTAAGAAAATTGTAAAACAAATGTTTACTGTCCAGAAGAAAGTACAATGAAGAAAAACAGCAAAAGGCTATGGAAAATAGTTTTTGAGATGTTTTTCGTGGGTCCGTATTTGTTCTGCAATGACGTAACCGATTTTACGCCAACGATAAATATGAATCTGTCAAACTATTTGGGAAAATGATAATACAATATGGCTTTAATATGTAGGTGTGGTCATTAGTTTACGCATGTCATTAATCCGATTCACCAATTACTATCTATTGAGATTTGAAAAATTTTCCACCTATTCGTTTTTACTTTTTTATTTAAAAAGTAAAATTAAGTCTAAGATCGGGGGTAACCAAACTCCATATTCTCAGCCAAGAGCGCTTATCGTACTGACAATTAGTTTAAGTTTTTTGAAATTAAATAAAATTAATACTTGGCGTGAAGTACCTACGACGAGGTTTAGGCCGAACTTTTCTTTCAATTTGCATAGTACTTTTTTTTGGTTTTTCTTAGAAATTGGCGAGACGCGAACTTAAAGGCTTACGGTGACTCTGAACGTCATCTGCAAGGCAGATCAATTTTCACTGAGAAGATTTTCATGCACAAATACACGCTTAGTGTTTACCAAATCCCTGCCGAGAAATACTTTCTTCTAATTGAAAAAATATGTTTCTAAATGTTTGGGATTTTTCTCGGGATTTGAACCCAGGACATTTCATGTGGTAGGCGGTAACCTACAGTTCCTCAAACCGAATTGATTATTTATAATTTTCACTATTGCAAAAAATACTTACAAACAAACTCCGATTCTCAGGTACAACCTTTTCATCAATCTTAAACAAATCCTCTTCACACGACAGAGGAAAGCAAGATTTTACTGAGCACGCTACAGCTTCTTTTTCAACTAACTTTCTCATTACCACTTTTTGGTCTGCAAATGCAGTCATCACTGCAGCATTTTTAGAAGACATAAAAGCTAAAGAAAATAAAGTAGAATCAAGGTAAATGTAATATGTATATAGAAATATATTTAACATTCTTACACAAAATGGTCTCCTTCAGGTTTCCGACGGTTTCTGAAAGTAAAAACAACACAAATTACCAAATAGATCTTGCATTCATGTAGAGCTTTTAGCTATACCAATGAAATATTTTTTATAAAAAATTTGCGTACTGGCAAATTTTGTCCTGCCCTAAAATTGGGTCAATTGCAAGCAAACAGGAAAAAATGCAATAACTTTTGAGAAAGACCGCCCTAGTTATAACTTTCAGAACTTGAATTTAAATTTTCTGAACTTAAATTGTAACTTTCTGCGTTTAATTTGGAATTTCTGATCTTCTACTGTAATTTTCTGAACTTGACTGGAAAAGGTGTAGACTTTTAACAAAAATTCTTTTATTACCAGGAATCGTAAATGGTGCACTAATGGAATATGCATTGAAATCATCAAAATTTCAACAACCGCAAAAATTTAAATTTTTTTGCTGATATCTCTTAGAGTTTTGGAACTTTCCAACATATGCTGTTTTTGTGTTGCAAATAAGTATATTGATTTGATTGGGATTTATATTGTATGGGGGATGTCACGACCCTCATTCCCATTTACCCCACTTCTCGTTAAAACTATGAATTTAACAATATCAGATATGCCAACCTTATGTAACGTGACTTAATCTGTTAAGGATATGTGATATTGAAAGAACCACACCCTCCTTTCCAATTCTTACCGATTTTCTCCACTGATATAAAATTGATATTGGGAATCTGCTTGCCAAGTATCATTGCCCTGGTATTGTTGGTATATATATCAGATGCCACGCTCCATACATATCAAACTATGTTTGCACTGAATCAATTTTTCTAACAAATTGGTGTATATTTAATTTAAATGTGCCACACGGTGAAAATTTGAGTGTGGCTTATTTACATATAAACAGGGTAACGTTTCACAAGACGGTGCACCACCTAATTTTTATCAAAGGTGGTATCAAAAGAAGCGTCTCGACCTCCGTTTTTAGAATCCCGAAGCGAAAACTAAAATTTTTATTTCTGTCAAACAGATATAAGCGAAAATCGGTTCTAATTTTCATGTGGTTGTTGTTTTTTTTATGTTTGTTGTACACACACACACATTAATGCAAAAAGGTGTTCTGCGAGGCATCGGACCCAACCATGGTAATTTTTTATAAGCGCGGCCGAAGGCTGCCAACGCAGAAAGGTGTTCTATGCAAAAAAACTATGGATCGGGCCCCATATTTCGGACCCTCTCGCAATCATTTTACGGATTTCTGTGAATAACTTTCGATAGAAATAAAAATTTTTTCCGCTTTCATATTCTTAAAACGGAGGTCGAGACGCGTCATTTGATACCACCTTTGATAATTTTTGATAAAAATTAGGTGGTGCACCGTCTTGTAAAACGTTACCATATAGATTTTTTTATTCGGTTTTGGGAATTGAATCTTCCAATTCCAAATGGTGGCAGTCTTCTTGCCTCTAGTTAAAGCGCCAGGTTAACAAACGTATAAGGGTAATATATTGGCAATATTTAGATGTGCCTAAGCAGCTAACGCATGTTGCAAAGTAAAAATCCGTAGCACAATAATTTTTCTTTTTTATTAAAGTCAAGGGATGTAAACAGATTTGTTTACATAATTTTTCGATATGACAGGAGAGTAGTTAGAGAACGCATATTAACGATGGTACTATCGAAATTGCATTAATTTAACCCTTGGACTGAAATTTATAGGCCCTACCCATAAAATTTTGTATGCATCATCGTGAGCTGACGGATGAGTGCATGTTTTTGGCGGGGGGAGCGACAAATCGCCTAAAACTGTGACTACTATACCCATTAAATAAGTTACCTAGCAAATTTGTTATCTTTGCATCCAACGCCTTGTAACCTGCACACTCTGCAACTTGTGACTTTTTATCTGGAAAAGAAAAAAACCCCGAGTTTATGATAACTTATTCAGATGTATATGTGATGGAACTTACAAGAGGATGATGGTACGTTCTCTACGTTGATGAAGGATACGCGCTTTATATCTTTCGGCATGGTTGGTTTATATTTATTGTTTAAATTCACTGGATATATGTTAATTTAGTTAATAAGTAGGGAAATTAATATTTTGTTGCATATGATTTCGCACCACCAAACAAAATAAATTATTAATTTCTCTAATGTGTTCAAATTAAATTGAGTTAAAAAGTGCCATGTAACAATGGCAGCAATAATATGCTATCAATATGAGGGAGACCTACTAGTTTACATTCTATTTCTTCAATAGGGCATTGATTTTCCTCGTCTATAAGTGAGAAGTCGCCCACGCAAATACGAAGGGACATGGAGTCAACTGGTTCTAAAAAGAAACTTCTCAAATTTGTAAACTCTTTCCCTATTAAAAAACGTCTGTCTTCTGAAAACCCTGTAATTCCTATTGGTTTGAATGGTTTAATGAGGCAAAAGCTATCTGGCTTTTTAGAAGAAAAGACGCAATCTTGGGAGAAAAAACACAAACCTCTGCCCCTCAACGTTTTTAAGCCCTGATGCTTATCCTTTGCTAGCAACGTTTCATGGCTGACTCTATTTATTATTTGTGGAAGAATTTGAGTTGGTTTTTTCACATACTTTTTTAATGTTTGTAAATAATTTTCGAAATCGTAAGCTGAAAAACTTGATAACAGACCAATTGATTCAACACTCTCCGTTAGATGCAGTAAATGATGGACGTTATGAGTAACACTGGAATTCCCGAAAATAGTTGAGAAATTTTCAATAAATAAAGATAACATATTTTTTGCAATTTCCAAATTATCTAAATATAATTTGGGACAAAGGAGCATCCTATACGCACAGAATAAAAGCAAAAATTGATATTGTAGGTCACCATGAACATTGTCCTTCAGAACAAGGACTCCTGTATATAAAAGAAATTGGCGAAACTCAGTTGCCTTCCAATTTGGGATTTCGTCGAACGACCTGGGCTTACGTGCGAATTCCTTCGTTATACACGGTGCTAGAGAGACTAAAAATTGTGACATATGTTTCTTTTTAAGCTTTTCAACTTTTAAATTTATATCGTCTTGAATCATTCTAAGAGATTGTCCATTTCCGTAACAAAAGGATTTAAAAATTCTGAAACATCGCTTGGCATTTTATTTCCAACACATATACCGGCAGGAAAAACACAAACAGTGCTAAAATCAACTAGCCGCACCAATATTGGCCACAATTGAATGCGAGAGCTTCTGAATAATGGCAACCCATCAATGTTGATGTCTATATCAACGGTGTCAATTTCTTTAAATATGTATGCAATTTTCTCCAGTTGCTTTCTCAAACCAACATGGCAATAGAGTCCTGGTGGAATGGATTTAGTAACAGCAATTTCTCTTCTTTTGGCATAGAGTGTTTCGGCGCTTCTTGGTACAACTAGATTCTCTTCTTGTAAAATACTAAGAAGGCTCTCAAATGCTCTACGTGATGGTCTAAAAGCAGTAAACCATTCCAGGATTTTTTTCTTAAAGGAACGCTGCAGTTTGCCTTCAACTGAATTTCCACTATCTACATTCATAGCTCCATCTGAACAATCACTTTCCTCACATTCATACTTAGTAGGCAAACTCCCTATATCGCCACCTCCACTTATGGTAGTACCGCATTCCTCCACAGAGGATTTTAATGGCCCTGCTTCATCATTACTAGAAACTGCTCTAAACAAAGTCCTAGCGTACATTTCCCTTTGCTTCTTGAAAAGTCTTCTCATATTACGTTTGCTACTCATTGTTACATGCAGTTTTGAACTCACCAAAATCGCAAAACACCACAAAATTTATATTTTTTATTTTATTTTTTATTATAAGGCACGAGCAAAATTTTTCCACTTTTCCGTACACGCTTGATAATTTGGAATGTATGCTGAAAAAGTTAGATGTGTATACGCAAGCCGTTTATCGATTATTGCGATTGCCAACGATAGATCGAAAAAATGTAGTCGGCTAATATGATCGTCCGCGCTCGTGTTATGTTTTTCTTAAAACAGCTGTTGTTATATTACAACTATAACAACTTTTTATGGAATAGCCACAATATTTTGTTTTCCAAATAATATATAAAGCTTTACATGTAAAACCACCAATGCGGTAACGACAGATAGCAAATCGATAGGTAGAATACAGCAGCAACGGCATAAAGCAAAGCAAAAAATTTACATGAATCGCCTTTCTGCGTTGATTTTAAACTATGAAATGTCTTGCTGCTTTAATACAAGCACAGATTTAGCTGCACTACACTATGCGGCAAAATATTCTTTGCATGCATTCTTATGGACAAAGTCCAAAAAGTGTAGCGCCGTTGCCGCTACATGTCGCGCATGTAAGTCCGCCTTTACTTTTATTGACGACATATCTGTACTGTTTTCATGCATAAAAATTACAATCGCCTTTTAAATGAAATTTCTATACAAATTTTTGAACATCAAATTTTTTTCACTGAACTGGAAATAATTTACACACAGTCGTATTCTTAAAATTTTGAACAGTATACTTTTACGGGAACCCAAAACTTAATTGTTTAGGGTAATATAAGGCAGCGCGTAAGATTTAGAAATGCTTACTTATATCGCACAAATAACCTACCCAGATTGCGCATTCACAAGTTCAAAATTGCTTCGTTCTGCGCAACTACGTCACAGTTGCCTACTTAAGCGAATGAAAGAAAGAAAAAACAAGTAAGGAAGGCTAAGCTCGGGTGTAACCGAACATTACATACTCAGTTGAGAGCTGTGGAGACAAAGTAAGGGAAAATCACCATGTTGTAAAAAGAACCTAGGGTAACCCTGGAATGTGTTTGTATGACATGCGTATCAAATGGCAGGTATTAAAGAGTATTTTAAGAGGAATTTATTTTGTATGATATGGGTATTAGAGTATTTTAAAAGGGCGTGGGCCTAAGTTCTATAGATGGACGCCTTTTCGACATATCGCCAAAAAGATGGACCAGGGGTGACTCTAGAATTTATTTGTACGATATGAGTATCAAATGAAAGGTGTTAATAAGTATTTTAAGAGGGCGTGGGCCTTAGTTCAATATGCGGACGCCTTTTCGAGATATCGCCATAAAGGTGGGCCAGGGGTGACTCTAGAATTTTTTTGTACGATATGGGTATCAAATGAAAGGCGTTAATGAGTATTTTTAAAGGGCGGGGGCCTTAGTTCTATAGGTGGACGCCTTTTCGAGATATCGCCATAAAGGTGGACCAGGGGTGACTCTAGAATTTGTTTGTACGATATGGGTATCAAATGAAAGGTGTTAATGAGTATTTTAAAAGGGCGTGGGCCTTGGTTCTAAAAGGTGGACGCCTTTTCGGAATATCGTTATAAAAGTGGACCAGGGTTTACTCTAGAATGCATTTGCACAATATGGGTATTAAACGGAAGGTGTTAGTAAGTGTTTTAAAAGGGAGTGGGCCTTAGTTCTATGGGTGGACGCCTTTTCGGGATATCGCCATAAAGGTGGACCAGGGGTGACTCTAGAATTTGTTTGTACGATATGTGTATCACATGAAAGGTGTTAAAGAGTATTTTAAAAGGGAGTGGGCCTTAGTTCTATAGGTGGATGCCTTTTTGAGATATCGCCATAAAGGTGGGCCAGGGGTGACTCTAGAATTTTTTTGTACGATATGGGTATCAAATGAAAGGTGTTAATAAGTATTTTAAGAGGGCGTGGGCCTTAGTTCAATATGCGGACGCCTTTTCGAGATATCGCCATAAAGGTGGGCCAGGGGTGACTCTAGAATTTTTTTGTACGATATGGGTATCAAATGAAAGGCGTTAATGAGTATTTTTAAAGGGCGGGGGCCTTAGTTCTATAGGCAGACGCCTTTTCGAGATATCGCCATAAAGGTGGGCCAGGGGTGACTCTAGAATTTTTTTGTACGATATGGGTATCAAATGAAAGGCGTTAATGAGTATTTTTAAAGGGGGGGGGGGCCTTAGTTCTATAGGTGGACGCCTTTTCGAGATATCGCCATAAACGTGGACCAGGGGTGACTCTAGAATGCGTTTGTACAATATGGGTATCAAATGAAAGGTGTTAATGAGTATTTTAAAAGGGCGTGGGCCTTAGTTCTATAGGTGGACGCCTTTTCGAGATATCGCCATAAAGGTGGACCAGGGGTGACTCTAGAATTTGTTTGTACGATATGTGTATCACATGAAAGGTGTTAAAGAGTATTTTAAAAGGGAGTGGGCCTTAGTTCTATAGGTGGATGCCTTTTTGAGATATCGCCATAAAGGTGGGCCAGGGGTGACTCTAGAATTTTTTTGTACGATATGGGTATCAAATGAAAGGCGTTAATGAGTATTTTTAAAGGGCGTGGGCCTTAGTTCTATAGGTGGACGCCTTTTCGAGATATCGCCATAAAGGTGGACCAGGGGTGACTCTAGAATTTGTTTGTACGATATGGGTATCAAATGAAAGGTGTTAATGAGTATTTTATAAGGGCGTGGGCCCTAGTTCTATAGGTGGACGCCTTTTCCAGATATTGCCATAAAGGTGGACCAGGGGTGACTCTAGAATTTGTTTGTACGATATGGGTATCAAATGAAAGATGTTAATGAGTATTTTAAAAGGGAGTTGGGCTTAGTTCTATAGGTGGATGACTTTTCGAGATATCGCCATAAAGGTGGGCAAGGGTGACTCTAGAATTTTTTTGTACGATATGGGTATCAAATGAAAGGTGTTAATGAGTATTTTAAAAGGGCGTTGGCCTTAGTTCTATAGGTGGACGCCTTTTCGAGATATCGCCATAAAGATGGACATGGGGTGACTCTAGAATTTGTTTGTACGATATGGGTATCAAATGAAAGCTGTTAATGAGTATTTTAAAAGGGAGTTGGCCTTAGTTCTATAGGTGGATGGCTTTTCGAGATATCGCCATAAAGGTGGACAGGGATGACTCTAGAATTTTTTTGTACGATATGGGTGTCAAATGAAAGGTGTTAATGAGTATTTTAAAAGGGCGTGGGCCTTAGTTCTATAGGTGGACGCCTTTTCGAGATATCGCCATAAAGGTGGACCAGGTGTGACTCTAGAATGTGTTTGTACGATATGGGTACCAAATTAAAGGTATTAATGAGGGTTTTAAAAGGGAGTGGCCCTTAGTTGTATATGTGAAGGCGTTTTCGAGATATCGACCAAAATGTGGACCAGGGTGATCCAGAACATCATCTGTCGGGTACCGCTAATTTATTTATATATGTAATACCACGAAGAGTGTTCCTTCCAAGATTCCAAGGGCTTTTGGTTTCGCCCTGCAAAACTTTTTCATTTTCTTCTACTTAATATGGTAGGTGTCACAAACATTTTAACAAGTTTTTTTCTAAAGTTATATTTTGCGTCAATAAACCAATACAATTACCATGTTTCATCCCTTTTTTCGTATTTGGTATATAATTATGGAATTTTTTTCCTTTTTCGTAATATTCGATATCGAAAAAGTGGGCGTGGCCATAGTCGGATTTCGGCCATTTTTTACTCCAATATAAAGTGAGTTCAGATAAGTACGTGAACTGAGTTTAGTAAAGATATATCGATTTTTGCTCAAGTTATGGTGTTAACGGCCGAGCGGAAGGACAGACGGTCGACTGTGTATAAAAACTGGGCGTGGCTTCAACCGATTTCGCCCTTTTTCACAGAAAACAGTTATTGTCCTAGAATCTAAGCCCCTACTAAATTTCACAAGGATTGGTAAATTTTTGTTCGACTTATGGCATTAAAAGCATCCTAGACAAATTAAATGAAAAAGGGCGGAGCCACGCCTATTTTGAAATTTTCTTTTATTTTTGTATTTTATTACACCATATCATTACTGGAGTTGAATGTTGACATAATATACTTATATACTGTAAAGTTATTACCTTTTCTTTTAAAATTTGAATTTAAAAAAAAAATATTTTTTTGAAGTGGGCGTGGTCGTTCTCCGATTTTGCTAATTTTTATTGAGCAGACATATAGTAATAAGAGTAACGTTCCTGCCAAATTTCATCATGATATCTTCAACGACTGCTAAATTACAGCTTGCAAAACTTTCAAATTACCTTCTTTTAAAAGTGGGCGGTGCCACGCCCATTTTCCAAAATTTTACTAGTTTTCTATTCTGCGTCATAAATACAACTCAACTACCTAGTTTCATCATTTAATCCGTATTTGGTAATGAATTATCGCACTTTTTCGACTTTTCGATATCGAAAAAGTGGGCGTGGTTATTGTCCGATATCGTTCATTTTAAATAGCGATCTGAGATGAGTGCCCAGGAACCTACATACAAAATTTCATCAAGATATCTCAAAATTTACTCAAGTTATCGTGTTAACGGACAGACGGACGGACGGACGGACGGACGGACATGGCTCAATAGAATTTTTTTTCGATACTGATGATTTTGATATATGGAAGTCTATATATATCTCGATTCCTTTATACCTGTACAACCAACCGTTATCCAATCAAAGTTAATATACTCTGTGAGCTTTGCTCAACTGAGTATAAAAACAAGAGCTAAAGGAAAATGACGTAATAATTGCCCATAAAAAACAGCTGAACTAATGTTTACATGCGCAATGCGCCACTTTCTATATTTCCATCATGCATATATCGCTGTATCAAAATCGATAGTTTCGTTTATAGAAGATCTTTTGTCATCGTTGACATTTACATATATGCAAAGAAAAAATAGCCAATCTTCAACAGGCGAGAAAATGGTCAATGTTCAACGGACTCTACAATTAGCGGAGGTGAAATCTTCTGAATTGGCAAAGATATTGGATGCTGAGAATGCATGTCATGAACGCGATGTTGAAGAATTAAATGAACGTTGGGAAAAGGAGAAGGCAGCAAAAGCAGAAAGATCCATAGTTAAGCTCCACCAAAACAACCGGCTGCCATTGATGCAGTAATGGGCAAGAAAATAAGCACTTGCACACGACTGAGATAAAGCAAATTGAACCGCGTGTACGCCATGAAATTTCCAAGTTATTTGCCATCGAAATTAAACGTTTTCAAATAAAACTTAATCAAACCGAAGAGAAAAATATTTGTTTAAAACGTGGATATGAACTTGCGCGTAAAGTCCTACAACAGCGACAAACCGAAGTGGAGCTATTAAAGCAAGCTATTCTAGCTGAACGTGAACATATCGCAGAAGTACTAAACATAAAAATGCTGAAGCGCATACAATGATTGAAACTGCCATATTGCATAAATGTCGTGATGAATTATTAGCAAAAAATTAATATGCTGTTCAACTAGAGAGAATTAGAAGAACGGCAAACGCAAATCGAAGCCGAGCGTCAATCGATGAAAGCTGTAATGATGCAATGGGAGGAGCAAAGTAAACATGTCGATGCTATAGAGAGGGAATGGAAAGATAAGGTACAAACTTTGGAGTGATCGCACCGAAAGGCGTTGACAGCATGGCAAAAGAAATACAATTCAGCAAAACACAACAGCGAATTATAAACGTTACGCCGAATATAAAGAAGCACATATGTTGCGAGAATATGATCGGCTTAAAACAGAATATGATGCTTCACTGAAAAAGATCTAAACTCGTATGAAGGATACCCTGGAAAAACGGAATCGTGGGATGAGGGAAACTATAGCTGCAATAGAGAAACATCATGAGTTATGTTATGTCAAGGAAAATAGAAAATGAAATTAAGAGCTTTATTCTGTATTACGAACGATAATTCAAACGATTGATTCGCCTCCAAACAACTGCGTCTAGCAATGGTATACTTCGGACTTTACTTTTCTTACTTTATGTCAAACAGGAAGGCGAAAGCAACTGTCAAATGATATGTTTCCATCGTTTACAATAGTGCGATTCGTCTCTGAGGCGAAACGAACGTTCCTTTTGTATATAGAATGGGCCCCTAAATAATTGTTTTAGACAGTGGATACGAAGGGCATTTATCGTACATTTATTTTAATGATATTAGTTTATAGTCTTGCTTTATCATAATGTTCAAATAAATTCTTTTTTATAAAAAGTTGAAATTAACGGGTAAATTTTTATGATCTTGAAATTTAATGGTATGTTCATCTTATACATTTGCAAATTTTAATGAGTTATAGACGCCTTTCATAATAATTTGTTTACATTGATATGTTATATTAATCTATTGCATCGAGCAAATAAAATAAACAACAATATATAAAAAATAAAATAAATAACATAAATTTCGATAGACACAAACTCTTTGACTTTATCTTCGGATTAAGGTTCCAAAACAAGTATTTTGATACCTCTCCAAAATTTTAGGACGTGTATTAAGGGTGTCTTGCGGCCTTATATTAATACCTTTGTATGCATATTACAATTAAGTTGATGTATATTGAACTAGGGAGATATTAAATTAGATAGATAATCAATCATTTTGTAAACTAATTTATCTATTGAGGGGCCGCGGACTTTTGCCATTATTATGCAGATGTCAGCATAAGAAATGATAGTAACTCCTCCTTTATAGTTCTCCTTGATTTTGAAGTTTCGTTCCCAAACTTTGCCGACCACTCAAAAAGCTTGCACGCAATCTACTGAGCGAACGGAACGAAATAACACTTGGCGATTTTGTGATCGATCAGCGGAGACGGCGGAACATATCCTCTTGATATGTGACGCAATCTCAAGCCAAGAGAACTGTTGGGGTTCATCCTTGCATGAGGTGCTGTGAAGGAGGTGAGGGCAAAATAGACCAATGGTCGCAGTGCAATCAATAAATTATATATCCATGTAATGGAGAAGGAACGAGCCAGATGTTGTTGTGTAGCAGTGCTTCGCATTATCCAATAGGTGCGACCAATCACAAATTGTCATCAATGTCCTCTAACGAGTCCAACCAAACTTGCTGTTTCAACAGGGGTGGACCATAATGAGACCCGTTGGTTCCACATTACAATTAAATAGATGGTTGGCGTCATGTGGGGATGCATTGTAAGCAGGACATACATTTTGTATGTCGGGGTTGATTCTGGATAGGTAAGAGTTTAACCTGATCGAAGTTGAGCTGGATTGACGCGCTTTTTCCTACGGATAGCGCGTTCCTCCTCTGCTAGTTCTGAGTACTTTTCTTTGAGTACCGGATTTGCCGGGCAACTCCTGGCATAGAGGTCCGACGCCTGTTTGTGGATATCTCCCAGGAACTGCTTGTGCTTTTTGGCATAATACGACTGTGTTCTCAGTTGCCGTATTTCCTCATAATGCTTAAGGATATGGCCTCTTATGGCCACTGGGCGGTGTAGTCTCATTAATGAGATGTCTGGTTGGCTGCCCAGTTTGTGGATATTTAAGAGAAACTGTTTGGTTAGCATTTTATTTCTCTCCCTAATAGGGAGTACTCTCGACTCATAGTGTAGATGGTGTTCTGGGGACTTAAGAAGGCAGCCCGTAGCGGTTCTGAGCACAGTATTTTGGAAGGCTTGTATTTTCTTCCAGTGAGTGACCTTTATTTAACCTTGGCGACCATACCGGGGACGCATATCATGCCGGCCAATTGATTTGTAAGTGAAAAAGCGTTTTTTATCTTTACCCCAAGTGTTGCCGGCAAGAGATTTGAGGATTTTATTACGGCTATTGGTTTTGGTTACAATTGCGGCTGCATGTAGATCCTGATCGAACGTTCTTGGGAATGGTATGGTTAGGGTATAAGACAGTCGGTAGCGTAGTGCCATCAACGTGGATGTTCACAATGGTTGACATTTGGGACGTCCATGTTGTAAATAAGGTCGCGGAGGATTTAGTCGGCGATAATGCCAGGTTTCGCGAGGCGAAAAAACTGGAGAGATCAGGAAGGTAGCTTATTCTGTTTCAAATCTCATCGATCTGTGGGCATGGACCTGTGGCCATTATTTTGCAGTCATCGGCGTAGGAAGCGATAGTGACTCCTTCTGGTGGTGATATGAAGAAGTTAATCAAAAGTGGCACCCCTTGTATAATAATTCTCTGGTTTGATGTTACTTTCCTGAATTGCACCGATGCTTGCCGATCAGATTTGGGGGAAAGGGAGACCCTTCTACGTCTTCCATTAACGTACCGTGGTTGACCGTACCAAAAGCTTTTGAACGAGCCAGTCGTGGTTGACAGGCCAAGCAGCACCAGCACCGTCCTATGATGAGTGTTAATGGAGTTCAGTAGTGATATGCACTTTACGGAAGTCTGGATAACAGAAGAATTTCGTTTAAATGAGTTACTGACTGAAGGGATAATATCGGTAGATACTCGTTGGGTTTCCGGTTTTTGGTAGGGGGTTTATCCTTGCCATTCTCCGTTATTTTGGAATGGCAAGTGCTTTTAACGATAAGTAGAAAAAATGTGCGAGGCTGCAGATGCCCTCATGGTCAAAGTGTTTTGGCATCGGCATAGGTATTCCGTCTGGGACGTTTGGGAATTCTAGTCGATTAAATCATTCAACTACTAAATAGTATGAATAACATCACAAAGTTATAGTCAATAAACTTTTCTAAAACTGAATGCCATGAAATTCTAGTCAGTTAACTACTCATACACTAACTAGTATGAATCACACCACAAAATTATAGTCAATGAACTACTCAAAAGCTGACTAGTATGATGAACGCAACACAATTCTAGTCAGTTAACTACTCACACACTAACTAGTATGAATAGCGCCACAAAATTCTAGTCAATGAAATAGAATGATCGCTGACTACTTTGGCTTTTGACTGCAGGGCAGTAATGAAGTTTGGCACAACAGGTGCGGCAATCTTAATTATCAAAGCCTACATGATTTAAATAAAAATGATATGTTGCGAGGCATGAATTTACAGCAGAATGATGATAAAATATGTTGTAATACTTGTATGATAAGTAAAATACATACGTTACCATTCCCTAAGCAATCTGAGAGAAAATCAGAAATGTTATTAGAACTAATACATTCAAATGTATGTGGCCCGATAAATATACAATCAGTAGGGCGTTCGCGTTATTTTTTGACACTAATTGATGATAAATCAAGGTTTATTAGTATTTATTTTCTAAAAACGAAGAACGAAGTTTTAGATAAATTTAAAACATACAAGACGTATGTAGAACGTGAAACAAATTGCAAAAAAAAAAGCATTAAGAAGCGACAATGGCAAAGAATATGTCAATAGTAGGGTTGCCAGATTTTTATTTCGGGTTCCCGGAACAAACCTCAAATTTGAGCCAAGTTTCCGGGATTTTTAAAAATTTCCCGGGACATTTGAAAAATAAGAAACACCTATATATTTGTATGGGTTGCTCATTTCGGCGAAATAATTTTTAGATAAAATAAAACTTTTTAAAGTCATTTATTTTTAACAAATATTTTTATGAATCAGGCTAACAATTAATAAGTTTACTGTGTTTAATGCGATTTCAATATTCTATAGATTCATTTTTAAAACGTTATTTTAAAACACAACACTTGCCTTGCAAAATGAATATTTAGGTGTGCGAAATGTCAAACATTGACAATATTCAGGACCACAGTAGGGACGAATTTTTCTTCTTTATAGAGTGGCATGCAATATGCAATGACCCGAATAAAATCGTACCCGCAAATATGGATATGTTTCGTAGCAGATTATAATTTATTAATTTTGATATTGTAAAAATGCCGGGACATAGCATTTCCCAGCGGGACACTTTAAAATTTGTGAAAAATATGGGATGTCCCGGCAAATACGGGACATTTGGCAACGCTAGTCAATACTGAGTTTGATTCGTTTTTGAAAAAACATGGTATACGTCACGAATTAACTGTGCCTTGTATACCACAACAGAATGGTGTAGCAGAAAGGGCGAATCGCGCACTTGTGGAAATGGCACGATTAATGCTTTTACATGCTAACGTTCAGAAAAATGTATGGGCTAAAGCTATATCAACGTCGGCTTATTTGAGAAACCAATGGTCGCACACTTAAAAACGTTTGGTGCTATAGCAGTAGGGCTAGATAAAACACAGCACGGCAAATTCGAAGCTAAGGGAAAACAATTTATAATGGTTGGATACTCAATTGAAAGCAAAGCATATCGTTTATACGACAAAGAATGAAATAAGATTATTATAAAAAGAGATGTTATTTTCAATGAGGCAAATGTTGGTGACAACAATGCGTATAGTGACAGCATAACAAATGTAGATACAGTAGATTTACAATACATTGTCGAGGAGGAGAGTAATAGAAATATTGTTTTGCCAACAGCTGACACAGAGGAAATGCAAAGCGATAGTTCAGTGTATGATAGTGCGGATGAGCCGAGTTCAAGTTCAAGCTATTCTGAGGAAAATAGCAACCAGGAGGAGATTAGTGAGAACGTTAATAAAATTGGTAGGTGTAGACCCAGGTCGGTGCGAACAGGTTTGCGTGGACGTCCTAAAAAGCTGTACCAGGTTATCAATAATGTAACAAATGTGAGCATTCCACTTACTGTCACTGAAGCGCTATCGAGTGAGAGTCACGAATACTGGAAGAAAGCAATGCAAGATGAATTCGTTGCATTGATGAAAAATGAAACTTGCATGTATGTAGATTTACCACCGGATAAAAAGGCTATTAAAAATAAATGGGTTTTTACACTGAAACGTAATAGCAGTGGTGAAATTGAGCGATACAAGGCAAAGCTTGTAGCTAAGGGATGTGAGCAGCGTTTTGGTATAGATTACAGTGAAACGTTTTCTCCTGTTGTTCGCTACGCATTCGCATGTTATAGGCAATAGCTGTAGAAAACAAAATGCATTTACATTAGTTAGACGTTAGTACTGCATATTGAAATGGCGATTTGATAGACGAAATATACATGCAGCAACCTGAATATTTTACTTGCAAGAAATAATCTAAAAAAGTTATTAAGTTGAAGAAATCAATTTATGGGTTAAAACAATCTGGCAGGCAATGGAATGTTAAGTTAGATGAAGCCCTTAAGCTAATTGCGTTTGACGCTTGTGGGAATGAGCCATGTTTATACAAAATGAAGTTCGAGAACGAGTTTGTTCTTATCGCAGTATATGTAGATGACATGATCATAGCATGCAAGTGTAAATCGAAGTTGCTAACAATTGAAGCACTGATATCTAAAAAATTCGAAGTAGTAGATAAAGGTGAACTCCAACATTTTCTTGGAATAAAAATCCATCGACAAGACGAGGTGGGTCGTATTACTTTGAGTCACGAACAATATATTAAAGATTTGTTAAATAAGTATGGCATTAATGAATGTAAACCAACGGCTGTTCCATTAGAAGCTGGATATCAAGTTGCATGTAACGAAAACTGTAACAAAGTAGATATTAAGCAATATCAATCGTTGATAGGGGCTCTTATGCCTTTAGGCATAACAACCCGACCAGATATTTTACAATCTGTTTCAAAATTATCGCAGAGAAACAATGATCCACATGTTGAGCATATGACTGCGGCGAAACATATTTTGAGGTATTTGAAAGCTACCATTGACGGGTAGTAAAAATGTTGAAGGTTTTATCGATGCTGATTGGGGAAGTGATTCCCATGACCGAAAATCATATACGGAGATCGTATTCTTTTACGGAAACATCGCTATATCTTGGGAGTCCAAGAAGCAAGCCACCACAGCGTTAAGCAGCACAGAAGCTGAATATATGGCAGCATCAAATGCCGCCAAAGAAGCAGTTTACTTACAACATTTACTAACAGAGATAGGTTTCTGGAATGGTGATCCGATCACTCTAAACATCGATAATCGGGTGCACAAAAGCTGGCAAGTAATGCTGTGTACCATAACAGAACCAAGCACATCGACGTTCGATATCACCATATACGCGAACTGGTAAATGCTAAAAAGGTCGTGTTATCGTATTGTCCAACGGACCAGATGACAGCTGATGTATTCACGAAAAGCCTTACGAAAGTCAAAAAAAGCCTTCCGAATGTAAAACAGCATTCACGTTGAGAAGGAGTGTTGAATATTGAAACTCTCTACTTTGAATCTTTGAACATCGTGAACCCTGTTTTAAATGTAATTCATAATATGTAAAATGAAAATATTTTCTTACTTCTTAATAAACCACTGAATTGAACGGTATTATAAATTTGCGCAGTTTTCATTAGCAATATACGAATGTATATGGTGAAGTTTGAAGCTTCAATCTGATAAATTGAGGAAGATATGACAAAAATCCTCTTTTTCTGAAAAATTGGATGTGTGGAGGATATATGCTATAGTAGTCCGATCCGGCCGGTCCCGACAAATGTATAATTGGACACCCAAATACTCCCGCTCACCAAATTTTTTCAAGATATCTCTAAAATTGAGGGACTAGTTTGCATACAAACAGACAGACGGACAGACGGACATGGCTAAATCAACTCAGCTCTTCATCCTGATTATTTCGGTATACTTAATGGTGGGTCTATCTATTTTACTTTAAGGACTTACAATTTTCGGATTCGTGACGAAATTAATATACCATTTCATTTTCAGAGAAGGTAGCAAAGGTAGTAAAAAGTTGCGTTCAGTGCATAATTATTGACGCTAAAAGAGGAAAGAAGGAAGGGTTTTTAGGCCGAATCGACAAAGCGTGTGAGCCGTTAGGGACCTATCACGTGGACCAAGTCGGACCATTGACCGAAGCAAAGAAAAAGTGCAACCACATCCTGGTAATAGTTGATGGGTTTTCAAAATATACGTGGTTATATCCAACAAAGTCAACGGGAGTCGATGAGATTAGAAAAGCAGGCGTCGATATTTGATAACCTCAAACGTATCATAAGTGATAGAGGAGCAGAGTTAAGTCAAACTCTTTTAAAGATTATTGTAATAGGGAAAATATACAACACCTAAAAATCGCGACGGAAGTACCTCGAAGAAACGGGCAAGTGGAGCGAATCCACAAAACGGTCATTCCAATGATTTCAAAAAAGTGGTAAAGCAACCCCACCCAATGGTACAGCCACGTGGGTAAGGTACAGCAGGTGCTGAATAACACTGTACTACACATCACTAGAGCAACACCCTTTAAAATACTTACGAGGTAAGTCATGCGGGTAAATGATTACCCGGATTTGCGTCAAATATTAAACGATTTAACGATTGAAGATCTAGACACTGTAAGGGACTTAGTTAGGGAGAAAGCTCAAGAAAATATAAGAAAAATTCAAAATGAGAATTGTAAAACTTTCAACAAAAACAGGGAAATCGAAACCAATTATAATATCGATGATTTAGTGGCGATTAAGAAGACTCAATTCGGCACTGTCATGAAGTTAAAGCCAAAATTTCTAGGGACGTATAAAATAACCGCCAAGTTTAACCATGGTAGATATGAGGTAGAAAAGATTGGCAGCCAAGAGGGACCGATGAAAACTACAACCGCGGCCGTAAATATGAAGCCATGGTCTTAGTTATTCAGAGTCGAATAACCTGTCAGGACGGCCGATTGTAGAAAAGGAATTAGGATTAAGCGTATTAGAGTATAGTTGGCAGCCTAAAAAATAGTCCACTTAAGGATTAAGCGGAAACTTGCCGAAAAAATGAACAAAGCGTCGTCATAGACAAAAATTGAATAGTGGTTGTCGTTCAAAGTAGTCTGTCGCAAGGATTGTAGACTAATGGACGTTAATCTGTACAAACCGTCGTTTTACATTAATATAAGCTTAAATACTTATTAAGATGAACTTAATTTAAAAACGCAATATTAATGAAATAAATTTGTGAAAATAAAATTACTTTTAGAGAAAGCAGCAGTGTTTCAATTACCACATATATTCCCAATGGATTTACGATATAGACGACGTCAAGTTAGGTTAGGTTGAACTGGCAAACTCATAAAGACCTCACATAGACTGAATGTGTCCATAGTGTTTCCAGAATTTGTTTGACGACCAGACTCCGAAACCCCAATTAGACATCAGAACATATGTCGTAAAACAACTTCGCCATCTGAAAATACCAGAAGTTTTGTAGGACAGAGATTTTTTGCAGCCTGGAAATCTGGCAGCTCTGCCACCCCTACTAGGTGGAGCCTTGACCTGGCAAGAACAGGACACTGACACAACCCGTGCTCAAGCGTTTCCTCCACACGTTTTATATCTGTTGTTGCTGAAGACGCCTAATTAAAAAGCATGTGACGCCTGAGGGCAATGTCTAGTTAGTAAACCCAGCATGAGCCTTCAGTCTTCTCTCTTTAGAGATATGAGCAACTATGCAAGTCTAATATCAAAGGATTTGCAGAACCGTACTTCTTTCCGTTTCTTTTGAAGCTCAGGCACGATGCTTTACTGCTATGGCCATACTGCCTTCAGTTAAGCTGTGCCGAGGCCTTAAGTCTTATTGCCGCTTTTTACGCTATATTATTGGCAGTTCAGGCGGTATCTGTAGAATGGCATACAGTAGGGCTTGCAGTCAGGGCGGTATTCATGTCATGAATCGCCACTCTGTTCTCTTCGATGATAAATTCTGGAAAACGTCTTCTTTAAACCATTTTTCCATTGCCCTTTTTATCTCTTTTGCTGCTCCTACAAATAGAATGCCATTGTCGCTGTAAATTCGTTCACAACGCCCGCGGTAGGAAATGAAACGCTCGTAACAGCTTATGAATGAAATCTTGAAAAAGTATGTAACTAAGTCTAAATGAACCGCTCTTGCCTTCAAACATACAATAATCTCGGCAAACCACAGCGTTTGCCTTACAATTTGCCTGCCTTATCTGTCTATCATTTCAATGCGTACAGGTTCTGCATAATCTAAATCAACATGTAGGCAGGGCCGCGGAGAGGGGGGGAGGGCAGCCAGGGCAATTGCCCTGGGGCCCGGAAGGTTTTTGGGGGCCCGGCAAGGCAAAGCAGTATTGGCAGTACTCTAACTAGGATTTTATAGATACATACATATTTTGTTGCTCTTCAGATTATTCTAAAGAAAAAGGTTGGAAGAAGTTACACGACAAAATTCTCGAACATGAAAATAGTCAAAATCATAAATCTTGCTATATAGAGTGGCGCCAATATGAAATGAGGATTCGAAATGCAAGTTCAGTGGATTTTCTCTTAGCGGAAACCTTTAAAAATGAGCTCGCTGGAGAGAGATACTTTGCAGAATTCTTGATGTTGTTTTATTTCTTGGAGAAAGAGGATTGGCATTTAGAAAGGATAATTCATTGATCGGAAATCCAAAAAATGGAAACTTTCTTGGTATTTTGGAACTGATCAGCAATTATGCCCCCTATTGCAAGAACATTTGGAGAAGTTGAGGGAATCTCAAAAGAAAAAGAATCGTCTCTAAGCACATTATTTGTCTGATGGATTATAAAATGAGTTCATAGAAATCTGTGCAAGTCAAGTAATTAGAAAGATAGAAAGCGAGAGAGAGTCCGTCAAATATTACACAGTAATAGTGGATGCAACCCCTGATTCGGCGCATATTGAGCCGACTGTTTTTATATTGCGTTATGTTTTATTAGACAGGGACTCCGGAAAATGGAAAATCCAAGAACGCTTCTTAGAGTTTGTCGATTGTAACACAAAAACAGGAGAAGCTATCCCTGAGCTGATTCGCAGCACTCTTAAAAAGCACACTATTCCACTGGATGACTGCCGTGGGGAAGGGTATCATAATGGCAGTAATATGAGCGGTCATTACAAAGGAGCGCAGAGTCATATCCTGAGAGATAACTCCCTGGCAATATTTGCACCTTGTTCTTGTCATAGCTTAAATTTATGTGGAGTGCATGCTGCTGAATGTTGTGCGGAAGTCATCACATTTTTCGGTATTATGTAGATATTGTATAATATCTTTAGCGCAAGCCCTGAGATATAGGAAGGTTGAACTGGGCGGTCCATGAGGACCTCACATAGACTGATTGAGTCCGTAGTGTTCTCAAAGAAAAAACTAATTGCTCGTTGCACAGCATGTCACAAACCCGATGGTCTGCTCGTGCAGATAGTGTGAAACCTCTTGTAACTCACATTCCCCAGATATTGAAAGCTATTTATGAAATCAAGCTTTTGAAACTGAGTTCAGAAACAGTAACGGATTTGAAAGGTATTGAAGCATATATGGGGAAATTTGAGTGTATCCTCTTAGTCTCCATTTGGCTCAAAGTGTTGACGGTAATCAACCATCGAAATCTGGTACTGCAAGCTAGAAATACCAAACTGGACGTGGAAACCAGGCATGCTTAACCAACGAACCGATATCATTTCGTTACGATAATTAACGTTAATAAACGAAACAAAATCATATCGTTTCATTTATTAACGTTAAGAACTTCACATTAACGTTAATTTGACGTTCTTAACGTTAATAAACGAAACGAAATTACTTTGTTTCGTTTATTAACGTTGATTATCGTAACGAAATGATATCGGTTCGTTGGTTAAGCATGCCTGGTGGAAACAGAAAATATACGTAGCCTAATTGATGAGTTGAAGAAGTTCAGGGATCAATGGTCGATCATAATTCAAGAATGTAAGGTTCTGCCAGAACCGTTCTGGCAGGGAGTATAGGAGTTGTGAATACCTTCGCAGAAAAGGAAGATAAGAAAGCGCCAGTTCGATGAATTATCTGGTGAATCACCTGAGTGCATATATGTAATACTCCAATATTGCTAATAGAAAATGCTCGCAATGTGTTTTGAATTCGAAGTCAAAACAAGACAGCCTATAAAATTTTTGTGATTGTAGCAGCATAAGTGTGACAAGAAAAAATTAAAATTTAGGTACATTCCATTATTGAATACAAAAACAAAAACGTTTAAACAGCAATATATCGGCACTCTGATGTTTGCGAATGTACCTAGCCTTTTGTAGCAATATGCCTGATTGTGATTCCGAAATTTAATTCAAACAGCAAGTTTTTTACGATCTTTTGGACTGCTTGATTGGTAACATGACAAGACGTTTCGAAGCCGTAAATGACATTGCGATTAAATCTAGTTTTTCGTGGAAGTACCAGGATCCATATTCGCAGACCAAAACGCACGGAAGGTTTTCCTTGGCTGATTCAAGCTATTAAGATGTACATATTTAGAAAAAGTTAATGTAAGCAAATGAAATCTAACATTTAATTTATGTAAAGTGCTCCAGTAAATCTTATGTTATATGAAATAAAACTAACAATGTGAATTGAAAAATGTATGTAAATTAAAGTTTATGTTGGGTAAATTGAGTTTTTAAAAAACTCTTGCACTTTATTTCAATGCCGCTCAAAAACTGACTTAGCTTTACATTTTACTCTTATTTATAACGTACAAATAGTTTACAATAGGCATATTGAATAGGATGTTTATCTTAATACGATACCTTATTAATTTTACTCCTGGCATTGCATCAGCTGGCTAACGCAATGTCAGTATGTGGGAATGGAATGTTACAACGGATTTCGTAAATAAATCAAATAGCAACGTTTAAAGAATTTTGTTTATATTTGCCACCTGATTTGAGTGGAGTCATGTTCCTTAACTCCCCCCTTTCTTCAGATGAAACGTCCCTGTTTCATTCAGCGAATGAGTTAATATTTCAATTTGAGAACTTAAATTTTTAAATATCTTTTCATTAATTTCAGTTTGTTTTCTTTGCTTAAATATTTTGTATTGATTAGAAGCTTTGACTAATACTATTATCATATATATAACCGTTACTATTATTAAACCTATCTAAAATATGGGTTTTGATTTTATTTCACCTTTTTTGACATCAATAAAGTTTATATTTTCAAATTTTAAATTTAAGTCTTCATATTCTATATATTTAACAATTTCAAAGCTACTGAATTTATTATTTTTTACATATTTCCATATTTTTGCATATGTGTTCTAATAAGTTACGTTGTTAATCTTTGACTAATTTTTAAAAGTTACGAGATAAACTCCATTTACATTATGATTGTCAACAGTATGATTTCCTGAAACTAAAATAACACCATCTTTTATTACATCAATTTCTTTATTCCTTTCTTTAATTTTTATACATCTAGTCGTTTTTCCTAACAAAATATCGACAAAACAAGAATTTGAAGATTTTATTTCACAAAATACATTCACTATTCTTTTCTTACAATTTTTAACATTAACATATTGATTCTCACATTTTGCAATCTCTTTTTCGATAAATAACTTACCATCTTGCTTAGCTATTGCTCTTACTTCGTAAAATTTACTATCTAAAAAATTTTTGGATACCTAATATAAATAACTATTAAGTCTTTATTCTGTAATATTTTAAAATTAGAAATATCTATTAAATCTGTCACACTCGTTTGCAATTCGTTTGCAATAATGTCTCTAATTTCATCTAAATGTAAAATTGCTGGATTCAAAATTCCTAATTTTCCTAAAGTGATTGTATGAATAATATTCTGTAATTCATTTAGTAAAAGTTTATTCCTACGTTTCCTTAGTTGTGTAGCATGATCATTTTTATTTGCGTTTTTTATTGTCTCTGATAATTGAGAAATAACTCTAAATACTTCTGAATTTGTCATAAATTGTTTGTTGTTATTTAAAATTAACTCGTTTAATTTATTATTTAGCAAAACTAAATCGTCGTGATCCGGGGTACCGGCTATCCACTTCCATAAAGTCCCTAATTCATTAATTCCTCTTTTTAAACCTCTCTCCGTTTTTTTAATTGCCCTAACAATGTCTGTATTAGCTCTATTTCTGGGTCCATATTGATATGAAACTCGTCACGTATGTCAATTTCCCTAACATTATCATAACCTAAATTTTTGTTGTAATCCTCCTCATCTAGAAGTAATATTTCGGAAGAATAAGTTAAATTTGTAACATCGAAAAGGTCACCAAAGTCGTTGTATAACGCTACGTCTCCATCTTCTATTAACCCTTCTGCTATGTTAGGAAAAAATTACACGTTTGATGTTTTGGGTCAATTTGACCCACTCATGAAAGTTCACCGCTACTACAATTTTTATACTCAGTTGAGCAGAGCTCACAGAGTATATTAACTTTGATTGGATAACGGTTGGTTGTACAGGTATAAAGGAATCGAGATAGATATAGACTTCCATATATCAAAATCATCAGTATCGAAAAAAAATTTGATTAAGCCATGTCCGTCCGTCCGCCCGTCCGTCTGTCCGTTAACACGATAACTTGAGTAAATTTTGAGATATCTTGACGAAATTTTGTATGTAGATTCCTGGGCGCTCATCTCAGATCGCTATTTAAAATGAACGATATCGGACTATAACCACGCCCACTTTTTCGATATCGAAAATTTCGAAAAATCGAAAAATTGAGATAATTCATTACCAAAGAGGGATAAAGCGATGAAACTTAGTAGGTGCGTTGAACTTATGACGCAGAATAGAAAATAAGTAAAATTTTGGACAATGGGCGTGGCACCGCCCACTTTTAAAAGAAGGTAATTTAGAAGTTTTGCAAGCTGTAATTTGGCAGTCGTTGAAGATATCATGATGAAATTTGGCAGGAACGTTACTCCTATTACTATATGTATGCTTAATAAAAATTAGCAAAATCGGAGAACGACCACGCTCACTTTTAAAAAAATTTTTTTTTTTTTAAATGAAATTTTTACAAAAAATTTAATATCTTTACAGTATATAAGTAAATTATGTCAACATTCAACTCCAGTAATGATATGGTGCAACAAAATACAAAAATAAAACAAAATTTCAAAATGGGCGTGGCTCCGCCCTTTTTCATTTGATTTGTCTAGGATACATTTAATGCCATAAGTGGAACAAAAATTTACCAAGCCTTGTGAAATTTGGTAGCGGCTTAGATTCTAGGACGATAACTGTTTTTTGCGAAATCGGTTGAAGCCACCCCCAGTTTTTATACACAGTCGACCGTCTGTACTTCCGCTCGGCCATTAACACGATAACTTGAGCAAAAATCGATATATCTTTACTAAACTCAGTTCACGTACTTATCCGAACTCACTTTCTATTGGTATAAAAAATGGCCGAAATCTGACTATGACCACGCCCACTTTTTCGATATCGAAAATTACGAAAAATGAAAAAGTGCCATAATTCTATACCAAATAAGAAAAAAGGGTTGAAACACGGTAATTGGATTGGTTTATTGACGCTAAATTAACCTTTAGAAAAAAACTTTGTAAAATAGGTGTGACACCTACCATATTAAGTAAAAGAAAATGAAAAAGTTCTGCAGGGCGAAATCAAAAGCCCTTGGAATCATGGTAGGAATACTGTTCGTGGTATTACATATATAAATAAATTAGCGGTACCCGACAGATGATGTTCTGGGTCACCCTGTTCCACATTGTGTTCGATATCTTGAAAACGCCTTCACATATACAACTACCACCACTCCCTTTTAAAATTCTTATTAATACCTTTAATTTGACACCCATATTGTACAAACACATTATAGAGTCACCCCTGGTCCGCCTTTATGGCAATATATCGAAAAGGCGTCCAACTATAGAACTAAGGCCCACTCCCTTTTAAAATACTTATTATCACCTTTCGTTTGATACCCATAATGTACAAACGCATTCTAGAGTCAACCCTGGTCCACCTTTATAACGATATCCCGAAAAGGCGTCCACCTATAGAATTAAGGCCCACTCCCTTTTAAAATACTCGTTAACACCTTTCATTTGATACCCACATCGTAAAAAAATTCTAAAGTCACCCCTGGTCCACCTTTATGGCGATATCTCGAAAAGGCGTCCACCTATAGAACTAAGGCCCACTCCCTTTTAAAATACTCATTAACACCTTTCATTTGATACCCATATTGTACAAACAAATTCTAGAGTCATCCCTGGTCCACCTTTATGGCGATATCTCGAAAAGGCATCCACCCATAGAACTAAGGTCCACTCACTTTTAAAATACTCATTAACACCTTTCATTTGATACCCATATCGTACAAATTAATTCTAGAGTCACCCCTGGTCCACGTTTATGGCGATATTTCGAAAAGGCGTCCACCTATAGAACTAAGGCCCACTCCCTTTTAAAATACTCATTAACACCTTTCGTTTGATACCCATATTGTACAAAAGCATTCTAGAGTCATCCCTGGTCCACCTTTATGGCTATATCTCGAAAAGGCGTCCACCCATAGAACTAAGGCCCACCCACTTTTAAAATACTTATTAACACCTTTCATTTGATACCCATATCGTACAAATTAATTCTAGAGTCACCTCTGGTCCACCTTTATGGCAATATCTCGAAAAGGCGTCTTTATAACGATATCCCGAAAAGGCGTCCACCTACAGAATTAAGGCCCACTCCCTTTTAAAATACTCGTTAACACCTTTCATTTGATACCCATATCGTAAAAAAATTCTAAAGTCACCCCTGGTCCACCTTTATGGCGATATCTCGAAAAGGCGTCCACCTATAGAACTAAGGCCCACTCCCTTTTAAAATACTCATTAACACCTTTCGTTTGATACCCATATTGTACAAAAGCATTCTAGAGTCATCCCTGGTCCACCTTTATGGCTATATCTCGAAAAGGCGTCCACCCATAGAACTAAGGCCCACCCACTTTTAAAATACTTATTAACACCTTTCATTTGATACCCATATCGTACAAATTAATTCTAGAGTCACCTCTGGTCCACCTTTATGGCAATATCTCGAAAAGGCGTCCACCCATAGAACTAAGGCCCACTCCCGTTTAAAATACTCACTAACACCATTTATTTGGTACCCATATCGTACAAACTAATTCTAGAGTCACCCCTGGTCCACCTTTATAACGATATCCAGAAAAGGCGTCCACATATAGAACTAAGGCCCACTCCCTTTTAAAATACTCATTAACACCTTTCATTTGATACCCATATCGTACAAACAAATTCTAAAGTCACCCCTGGTCCACCTTTATAACGATATCCCGAAAAGGCGTCCACCTATAGAACTAAGGCCCACTTCCTTTTAAAATACTCATTAACACCTTTCATTTGATACCCATATCGTACAAATAAATTCCAGAGTCACCCCTGGTCCACCTTTATGGCGATATCTCGAAAAGGCGTCCACCTATAGAGCTAAGCCACACTCCGTTTTAAAATACTTATTACCACCTTTCATTTGATACCCATATCGTACAAACAAATTCTAGAGTCAGCCCTGGTCCACCTTTATGGCGATATCTCGAAAAGGTGTCCACCTATAGAACTATGGCCCACTCCCTCTTAAAATACTCTTTAATACCTACCATTTGATACGCATGTCATACAAACACATTCCAGGGTTACCCGAGGTTCATTTTCCTATATGGTGATTTTCCCTTATTTTGTCTCCATAGCTCTCAACTGAGTATGTAATCTTCGGTTACACCCGAACTTAGCCTTCCTTACTTGTTTTAGTAAATCTTCATACAGTTTCATGGGAATGCATTTATTATTTCTTAAAGAAAACATTGTAAATAAATAAATAAAAGATAAATAAATGTATACATAGATGGGTTAGCGGCAGTTTTTGCACACTAAACTGCTATGTTCCTTGCAAACAAATTTTTGGCACGTGGTGCATACCGTTGAATATTTATTTGAATTTTTTGTGTGATGGCAGAAGAAACAACGTTGACGTTTTTTTTAGCAGATACATGCGTGGGAGCAACACGCGAAGGTAAGGCTCCTTCCGTGGATTTATAATTTTCTTGCATATTTTTGATAATATTCTTCGCGGAAATTCCATGTGGCATTCTCTCTCTACGGGTGATATGTGATTCGATCATTTGCTTTGCAATCTCTTCTAGAAAAAGTCTGCGTTTATAAAGCTTCTTCGAGCTCCAAGATGGGTTTACTTCTGTCCAAATAACATATGCATTGAGTAGCCGTCAACTTACCGTGAGGTATCATTGACGGTGGTGATTATTAGGTGGCTGGGTATGACCGCTTACAATGGTAGGTGGTCACCCAGTGGTTCCTGGGTGGTGAGAGTAGGAACCGATAGTTACCTAATGGCCGTAGAAGGGTTGCGGCGGGCGGAATCCTCTGTTGCCTTAGCTCTTGCGGCGTGGGGTGGGTTTTGCCTTGCCTCTACTGCGTTCACATAAACTTTAAATTTATTAGGATTCCTAACAGAACTAAATGATTTAAACCGCAAAGAAGTAGGGCCGCATGAGATAATCGAAAACAAAAAAACGAACCCATTGAACGTTAATCGTGCGGATTGGTATGCGATGTCCAAGATGATGTTCGACAATCGCCTTCTTAACCCTTTCCCAACCATGATCCTCGATACAACTTGATGGTGAAGATCCCCTCTAAAATGAACTTCCTTACCTCTTTATATCACCATATGCCTTCAGGAAAACTCCAAAAACTTAACACATTATAAGTACGTTATAAACTGACTTTATAATTTTATTCATTAAAGGAAAAATCTTAAACTAGGCTGATAAGCTATGCTAAACATATCGTTAAATTTTCATTAGATTTGGATAAATCCTCATGTTAATTAATCTTGCTTGTAAAGAGTAAAACTTGGCTTAGATATAGATTAACAATATTATTTACATGAAAGGTATCATTTTTGGGGTTGTGTAGTATGCTAACCAAATTTAAGACCTATATTAATTAGTTTTATTTGTTAACATTTTTAACACTTATTAACAAGATTTTAGTTGAAGTTAAAACTTATTTGAACCCCCTTTTACTCGGAAATCAGAAACGGAAGCTAACGACTGTTGTGGTAGGGATCGATCTCGTAGCTTTAATCAAAGAAACTGGGCTGATTACCCTTGTGGCTTTAGACTTAACAAAACACTCAATGTAACCTCAAGGTAACCCGTGTGAGCGTTATTAGGTTGACAGAATTATGTAGCTAGGTATCAGAATACGTTGTACTGACTTACATACGTACGTGCAAATGTATATGCTTATACCTTCAACATTTTAGGTATACCATTTACTAAAGATCTATGTACATAACTATGTCAATCCGCAACAAAAATCAATCAAAGAAAATAGGCAAAAAAGGTAAAATTTACTTACATGCATATGATCGTGTGTATGTAGATATGGTTGTCCATGATATCTCCCGATGAAAGGCCTTTCAGCGTCGAATATGCTGGAGCGGTAATTTAGTTGGAGTTGTTTTAATTTTCGCGTAGCTAAAATTCTGGTTTTGATAACTGTGACGTCATTACTTTGGCAAAATGCTATGCAACGTTAGCCGGTTCAAATGAAACTGAATTTTCTTTCTCGAAACTTTAGGATTAACTTTTTGAATTTTGTTACGTGGCTGACTGTTTGGGTGGTGAGGAGCGGCAGCAAGCAGGTATGCTTGCGGGTCCAGGCTAGCTCGTCGTCTTGGGCGGGGTATTGCACCACCGACCTCACCCGCAGCCACATGAACCAAAAAGAGGGTTCATACCTGCATGTGTATAGAAAGGAGAGAAAAGCTGAAAAAGATAGAAATAAACGTGAGGGGCAGAGTTAAGAGGGGAAAAAGATGGAGGCCTGTCCTGTCAGGTGGAGTCTACCCTCCCTCTGCAGTGCAACTTGCACTGCACCGTGGGCACTGTGCTGACTCCTGTTTACCTTACAGTGCCCCCAAACCTGACACTGGTCTGTCCCCTGTCACTCAGTCATTTTCCCTAAACACTCACCTTCACCTAACCTTTCCGCGCACAAGCGCAGCACCAACACCGACTTAAAACTTTAGCCCTGCATTATGAAAGAATCTAAAATTTTTCATCCAAACATAATTCTTATAATTTCTTTACAGAGTTTAGGCTTTCAAATTACCAACTAACACCCTGCTAATGGTTCAGTAATTCAAAAAAAAACTCTTAAACTCCGAGTTTATTATACAATCCTTTGACAAGGATTTCCAACAATTTACTAGAAGTAACAATAAAAAAATTGTTCAAACTTAATGCTAATTTTTATTACTAATGAATATTAAAAATTCATGAGAGTGCAAGAGGAACTAGATACATTTCAAATTCAATTCAAGAATTAAAATACCTACGACTAATAGACAAAGTTTCTGGCCTAAAATAAAAAATTTAAACTTTTAGGGCCACCCTAATGCGATATTATTAATAGGAGCTAATCGTAAATTCTAAAGATACAAATCCAAATAAAATAAAATAAGAGGGCGAACAAAAAAAATTCAAATACCCTAGTCCCTGGCCTACCGCAACCGCTCAAATAAACATAAGATCAATTATGTACACAGCAAAAGTAGGTCAACAAGGAAAAGAATTTATGTGTATATGAAAACAAATGGTATGTATGTAAGTGCAAATGTACGTTCGTGACCTTTTTCATGCATGCACATATGTTCGTTGCAATCTGTTTTTTATTTTTCTGCTTTGCTAATTCCTGTTCTATTTTTGCAAGAGCAGGAATCTGTACTAACACATGTACATTGGTAAATTTTTATATTTCACTCAAAACACTCACCAAGTTACTCTCCTTATCCAACGGCGCCGCTGCAGTTGAGTAGCTTTGCTGAAAACGCTGAAAAGAGATACTCCTATCATGCATACAATTCTACAGGCCACGCCCACGTTGGCCACCCGTACTCACTCAGCCAAGATCACTCGCTAGCAATCTTTTAGTAATGAGTGCTTTAGTAGTATCAAATCTACCAGCGTGAACATCAAGTGCGAGATAAAAAAAAAAATGTGTCTTCTACCCAAAAAAAATGCCTTTGGTGCGGAAGGCACGCTAAAATTACTAATCTCGGGTTTCTGAGTCTAAAAGAAGTTATATTGGGAATGATATTGCCAATAACCCTAAAGAGTAAGTGTAAAACAAAAATATCTAAAAAAAAATATATATAAAATGGCAAGAATTTTAAAGTTCCAATTTGGTGCTACCAGAGGTAGCAAAAACCATGTGTAAAAGAAAATTGTGTATATGATAGAAGACGGAGACATGAAAATACACGAAAAATTTAAATGTCAAACTGAAGTGGAAAAATTAAAGAAATGACGAGACGAAACGAAAAAAAATTATGGAGGCAAAAGTGCCACCATTAACTCCTGAAATATGGAGTTAAAGTAACACTCAGACGTTATATGCGCGAAAAGGAAATGCTTGACCCCGGAGATATGATGCCCCTTTTGCCCGTTCCCTGTAAAAATTATGACCCTTATACCAAGATTTAAATAAACTTAATAATATATCCAAAATATACGAATTTCAAAATACAGCTAGATGTGTTGTCTGCAAAGCTCATCCCTCCGCCGGTGTTTGTTGTTGTGTTTTTTTTTTTTTTTTGTTGTGTGTGGTGTAGTGGCTGTTGTTGTTGCGGCCCAGTGCCGCCGGTGAAAATTGCGATACTCACAGTTGCCAATTTCTTGTGGTTGTTGTTGAGGTGTGCGCATGCAACAAATTAAATACAATGTAGTGTTTGTGGGTGTTTGTGGTACTTGTTGTTGGGCGGTGTATCGCCAATAAAAAATAGGCAATGGCTGTGGTTGTTGCTGGTGTAGCCCGACCAACAAAAAAATGTTGTCAAAATGGTGTATCGAAGGTGTTGTTGTTGGGTGTTTTGCCGTCGACTGAGAGGCCAAAAGGGTAGTGTTGTTGTTGTGGTGACAATATATTGCCGATACCAAAACGTGTGGCCGCAGGTGGAAGTTGTTATTGCCAGTGGAAGAGGTGACGCAGTTGTTGTTGGCGTTGCGCCGCTGATGACCAAATAAGCGAATAACGATTCGTTGCTGGTGGAAGCAAATGGTGTGCCGTTGAAAAGAAATGCGTGTTGCGTTGTTGAGCGTTATGCCGCCAATACAAAGCAAAATTCTGTTGTGGTTGTTGCGGCCGTATATTGCCAATAAAAAAAGTGCTGTAGTGGTTTATGTTGTGGAGTGCGCTACCAATTAAAACATAGTGTAGTGCGTGGTTGTTGTTGTTGCCGAGCGGTGTGTAGTTAAAATTGACGTGCCCAGCGGTGCTTTCCAAAAGTGCCCTAGTAATATACAAAAAACGTCACTCTTCAAGACTTCCTAGTGTGCAAAACTGGTGATGTTGAATCTATATCTTTGTCTGCATTATTAATATACACACTGACACACATATGTCTGTATGTGGGCGTGTATACATGCATGCAAGTTTGCTCTTGGCTTGCTTGGAAAATTGGCTATATAGCAGCCAGCTTCCCAGTGGGCATGCCAAGTTGGAGGAAAACAAAAAAGAAATCCAAGGGCAATTAAATCCATCAGACTTACCTGGTTTTAGCAGTGGCGATAGCCTTTGTGGTCTAATTTATTTTTGCTGCAACGGTCAGGATCGGGAGCTAGCTGGCAAACCAGATTTGCCTGGTTCTAGCGGTCCGAGACACTTTTCGCCGCGCACTACACAATTAAAAAGAAGCTACTTGGTTACAAAATTTAGCAAACCGGCTAGTACTTCGTTTTGAGGCGCGCACTAAAAACTTGGATTATTTAAAGATTTAAAAAATTTTTTTTTTCTTTGTGTTAACCACTTTCCTTTACGCTCACTGGCACCGATAAAATAATACTTTGGGCCGTTGCCTAACGTTGTGCCCTTTTATAACTACCGCCGTGGTAAGGAACGTTACCCAGAAACTGAAAATTTTTACCATTACATGTCAACCTTTCTTTTCGGCTTTCCCGTATTTTCCATCTATACAATCATGCACTCATACATTCATACGCTTACCGCTCCACACAACGAACACCTACACAGGTACAATTGGTTCGTGCCTTGACCGCTCACACTGATGCATTCACACGCTCATAGCCTTGCACAAATACACCTCCACGTACATAACACAGAACAAAACAAACACATAGGTGTATGGCATTCATCGATGCTGCTAAGTTATTAGCAGCATGGTGACATTTTATTTATTATCCCAGCATGATGCCAAGCGCAACATCTTACTTCCGCTGCAACATTGTGTTCATTATCGGTACAATGATGTCAATGTTAATGTTATTATGTTAATGTTATGTTGATGGCAACATTGCGGCTAAGGCACGGACCTGGACACAAAACACATAGACACATAGACGCATATACACTCTGCCACTGTTGTTGTTGTTGTAGCAATGCTCGCCCCACCTAATAGCCGCGACCGATCACAAATTGTCATCAATATCCTCTAACGGGAGTCCAAGGAAACTTGCCGTTTCAACAGGGGTGGACCATAAGGAAAGGGGTGTTAGAGGCGTTGGTTCCACATTACAATTAAAGAGATGGTTGGTGCCATGTGGGGACACATTGCAAGCAGGGCATACATTTTGTATGTCGGGGTTGATTCTGGATAGGTAAGAGTTTAACCTGTTACAGTATCCAGAACGAAGTTGAGCAAGAGTGACACGCGTTTCCCTGGGGAGTATGCGTTCCTCTTCTGCGAGTACTGGATATTTTTCTTCAAGTACTGGATTCACCGGGCAATTCCCGACATAAAGGTCCGACGCCTGTCTATGGAGTTCACCAAGGACCTGCTTGTGTTTTCCCGCTTCATACGGCTGGGTTCTCAGGTGCCGTATTTCCTCAAAATGCTTACGGAGATGACTCCTTAGGCCCCTAGGCGGTGCTGGTTCGTCAATCAGATGTCTGTTGGGATGCCCAGGTTTCTGGGTATTCAACAGAAACTGTTTGGTCAGCATCTCATTTCTCTCCCTGATGGGGAGTATTCTCGCCTCATTATGCAGATGGTGTTCTGGGGACATAAGAAGACAGCCCGTGGCGATTCTGAGAGCAGTATTTTGGCAGGCCTGTAGTTTCTTCCAGTGGGTGGTTTTTAGGCTTGGCGACCATATGGGTGACGCGTAGCACGTAATCGGCTGGCTAATTGCTTTGTATGTGGTCAAGAGCGTTTCTTTATCTTTTCCCCAGGTACTGCCAGCAAGGGATTTGAGGATTTTATTACGGCTCTGAATTCTTGGAACAATTGCGGTTGCGTGCGCACCAAAATGTAGATCCTGATCAAACGTCACACCCAAGATTTTGGGGTGTAGGACAGTCGGTAGCGTAGTGCCATCGACGTGGATGTTCAATATGGTCGACATTTGGGGCGTCCATGTTGTAAATAAGGTCGCGGAAGATTTAGTCGGTGACAATGCCAGGTTTCGCGAGGCGAAAAAACTGGAGAGATCAGGGAGATAGCCGCTTATTTTATTGCATAGCTCATCGATCTTTGGGCCTATGCCTGTGACCATTATTGTGCAGTCATCGGCGTAGGAAACGATTGTGACTCCTTCCGGTGGTGAAGGTAGCTTAGATATGTAGAAATTAAACAAAAGCGGGGATAGGACATCACCCTGTGGCACCCCTTGTTTAATTCTCCTTTGTTTTGATGTTTCGTTTCTGAATTGCCCCGATGCCTGCCGACCACCCAGATAATTTGCGGTCCACCTTTTAAGATATGGGGGAAGGGTGGACCCTTCCAGGTCTTGCAGTAACGAGCCATGGTTGACCGTATCAAAAGCTTTTGATAGGTCTAACGCTACGAGTACTGTTCTATGGTGGGGATATTGATTCAAACCGCAATTTATCTGGATGCTAATGACATTTAGCGCGGAGGTAGTGCTATGGAGTTTTCTGAAGCCATGCTGATGAGGGGCTAGCTGCAAATGTGCTTGGAAATAAGGAAGCAAAATGGCTTCAAGCGTCTTTGCCACTGGCGATAGGAGAGATATCGGACGATATGACTCACCTACGTTAGCTGGTTTCCCAGGCTTTAGTAGCGGGACCACCTTGGCCATTTTCCATTTCTCGGGTATGACAAAGGTGGAAAGAGACAGGTTGAAGACATGCGCTAAATATTTGAAACCCTCTTTCCCTAGGTTTTTAAGCATCGGCATGGCTATGCCGTCTGGGCCCACTGCTTTGGATGGTTTAGCGCGACCAATGGCGTCCTCAACCTCTCTAGCGGTGATGGTAATTGGTAACGCGCTGAGTTTGTGTTTATGTGCGTGTCTATTGGCTCTCCGTCTATCTTTGTCGACCGTAGGATGCATTATATATTGTCGGCAGAAAGCGCTCGCGCATTTTTTCGCATCCGACAGCACCTTATCGCCAAAGGCGATGGAAACTTTGTCTTTGTGCTTAGTCGGATTCGATAGGGACTTTACGGTGGACCAAAGTTTACCTACACCGGTAGAGAGGTTACAACCTCTTAGGTGCTCTTCCCATTTCGCCCGCTTGTGTTCGTCCACAAGCAATCTGATGCGTTAGTTTATATCCCTTATTTGGGGGTCGCCTGGATCAAGCCCCGGGAAGTGGGGCCGGATTTCGGGAATTCTCCCGGCGGGAATGAAATGTGCCGAGGCGGATTCAATGACCTTACGGAAGGCACGCTCCCCTTGGCGGGCATCAGTCGGGATAGGGAGGGCAGCAAAGCTGCTGTCTGTTGCAGATTTATATTCTTCCCACTTTCCTTTTTTGAAGTTTATGAAAGTGCGTTTTTCGGTGACGATGAAGTCGGCGGTACGCTCGAACGAAATAAGTATGGGCAGGTGGTCGGATGCCAATGTTACCATCGGCTGCCAGTTGACGCAGTTTACGAGTTCTGCGCTCACGATTGAGATATCTGGCGAGCTATGACAGCTTCCTACCATACGTGTGGGGGCGTCTCCGTTTATTGTGCAGAACGTCGTTTCGTCTATTTGATCCGCCAACATCTCACCCCTACTGTCCGCCCGCAAGTTTGAATGCCATAGGTCGTGATGGGCATTGAAATCGCCTAAGATAATGCGATTGTTGCTAGTGAGTAAGGCCTCGATATTAGGGCGGTATCCACTGGGGCAACAGGTGACAGGAGGGATGTAGATGTTGATGATTTCTAGATTTGCATCGCCTGACCGGACAGATAGGCCTTGACGTTCTAAGACATTGTCACTGCGGTCGATGCCAGGATCAAATACATGATATTGCACAGAGTGGTGTATAATAAACGCGAGGCCGCCTCCATTTCCGCTCTCGCGGTCTTTCCTGTGGACATTATAAACAGAGCAGGTCTGCAATGCATATCTTGCTGTGAGTTTAGTCTCTTGAATCGCAGCAATGCGGATGTTGTGCCGCTTCATGAAATCGACTACCTCCGCAATCTTCCCAGTTAGTCCATTACAGTTGAACTGCAGAATTCTGAAGTGCATGAGGGGTGACGCCGCCACTCTAGGGGTAAGTGGGGGGTGACTACGCCTAGGTTGTGGAAGGCCAGGACGCAATTGCTGTTGTGGCCTTGGGACTGGGCGCCCTTGGGCAAGCATTGGGGTACCCGGATGATTTGGGTTTGCGACCTGGCAACATGGCGCCATGAAACCCGTCGGGGGGTTGCCGTCGCGGAGGCCAGAACATCTAGGAAAGTGGCACCACCCAAGGCAGGAGCTGCATTGAGCGCTTGTCGCAAACCTTTATATTCTGTGCTGGCAGACGGTGCAAACGGAGGCAGGGACTAAGAGTCTGTTTCCCTGATCTGCACGATTGCTGCCAGAAAAGAGGGGGGGAGAAGAAGACGGGGGCAGGGGCTAATGCTCAGCATTGCTACCAGCTCTACTACGAAGGTAGTAGTTATGAGTAGTATCAGCTGTTTGAGTTGTTGGCGCCGTGGGGCGCGAGCAGCAGCGGGTACTTGTTGTGGCTTGCTGAGCAGCGAAGCTGCTGGAAGGTAGTGGGGATACGCTTAGGCGTAGACTACGGGACGCCCTTGGGCGTGAGCAGCAAGGAGCCACAAAAGATTTATAAAAGTTACGTGGACGTCGGGTTTTGGGATCAAGCCCAGAACAACCTGTCCGATGCAACCATCCCTTGCACGAGACACACTGAACAGAGTATGACCGTCCTAAAAAGATTCTTTTCTGGCAAATGCAGCAAAACCATTTCTCAGGACCGGGGTCAGGAGACAGACCCGGATTGGGTTCGATACCTTCCCGGAGTAAGAGAATATGTAGCAGTCCTGCTGCAAGGAGCTGCTGGGAGGATGACAATTTGTGGGAGGGACGAAACAAATTAAATGGGGTCACACTGAAATGACAGTCCTTGGTCGGGTAAAATCCCAAGTCGCTCCGGTACATAAAACCTACTGCCTTGGGAAGCGACACTCTGCCACTCAGTTAGGCCAGTATGGAGACAGGCTGTCGTTACAGGCTCGCAACTGCCGATGGTGCCTGCACTATGGAGCGTGGGCGTAAAGAATTCAAACGCAGCCTGCTAAATATCATTTCCCGCGTCCAACGTGTGGCCTCGACCCACGACTCAATGCCGGGCCTATTTCTCTTCCCGCCTTTAAACTTTTGTTCTGTTTACTTACAAACTAAATCACTGGGCTAATGCTACTACTTAAACCTATATCACAGATACTACTCTACATATCTAATAGTAAATAAAATATCACAGATAGAATAAATACAAAAAAATAAATAAAAAAAATATAAAGTAAAATAAAATAAAATAAAATAAAATAAAATAACAGAAAATATCACAGTTAGCAGAACAATTAAAAAAATTTATAGGATAAAATATCACAGATCCAATAGTCGAGTAGGTAAAATAAATAAATAAAAAAAAAAAAAAATAAATGCAAAAATAATCAAATAAATAAAAAGGTCAAAAAAAATAAATAAAAATAATTTAATAATATAATCACATACGTCAATAAATTAATAAATACAATACGTCGATAAATAAATAAATAACATAGAACAAGAGTACTAGCACTACGAAAAACATTAAACTATTTTGCAAACATGTCTTTAGCATGGTATACGCCGATCTTTTTCCCACTACTATCGCCAAGCTCGTACATTGAATTACCTATAAAATTAAGTACGATACATTTTACTTGTTTCGGAGCTAGCTTGGCGTTGTAGTTATCGACCTGGGAACTTTGCTTAAAGTTTCGGCGGTATACCACTTGTCCAATTTGAAACTTTACATCTCTACTTCTAGTGTCATATATCTTTTTACTCCTATCATGGGCCAACTTCAGCTCTTTCATAATCTTGTTCCTAATCATTTGCATTCTAGCGCTTGTTGCCTCTATCTCACAATCAACATCCTTTACCGCCGCCAGCTTTCGGTATAGCTCGTATGATGCAGCATGCTGTATCATAGGCATACCGAAAGTGGCATAATATGGAGACATGTTGATGGCTGAGTGTACAACGCTGCGGAGGGCAAATGCGGCATCGCTGACGCATTTGTCCCAGTTTTTCTGGTTATCCCTTATAAAGGATCTAATGATCTGCAGAACAGATCTATTTACCCTCTCCGCAGCGTTACCCTGTGGCGAATAATATGCAGTTTTTATATGTTTGGTACCATATTTTTCTAAAAAGTTGTTGAAGATCTCAGACACAAACTGTTTTCCGTTGTCCGAATGGACATATTCGGGCACGCCGAATACGTGGAAAACATCTTTCTCTAAATATCTTATGACTTCAGCTGAAGTGGCCCTTCTCATCGGTTTTAAAAACACAAACTTCGAGAAATGATCTAAACATACAAGGACATGCACATGACCCTCACTTGTACGCGGATAAGGACCCATAAAATCAATGAACAGACGTTGGAACGGTCGCTCTGTGAGCTTTTGCTTTCCCATCATGGGTTGTTTAAACACGTTTTGAGTTTTGTTAGTTTTGCAGGTTTCGCAGTCTTTTACATGGGCGCATACGTCGGTGACCATTCCTGGCCAGTAATATTTCTGACGTAGTCGTGACAGTGTCTTGTGGATGCCACCATCACCAGCGGACGGTGAGCTATGAGACGACTCTACCAGCCCCGGTCGCAGTTCCGACAGAACCCAGAGCTTCCAGGTCTGGTCCGCTAGAAGATCGTCCCCCCTGTCGAATTGCGTCCGTTTATAAACGTAACCGTCCGATATGCATAAGTCTGGCAACTTATCTTTGTTCTCGGTCACCGTCTTTTTTAACTCCGTATACTCCTCCGACTCGAAGCACGGTGACTCGAGACACACGTCTATGGCTCTGTCGTTCGTCAGTATTTCGTCCATGTGCATTCGTGAGAGTGTGTCGGGAACCACGTTTTGCGCACCTTTTCGATGTTGGATATCGAAATCATAACCCTGGAGTTTCAAACTCCACCTTGCCAACCTCCCAGAAAGATCTTTCTGATTCATGAGCCATTTGAGGCTGGCATGATCAGTTATGATGGTAAACGGGGTTCCTTCCACATAAGGTCGGAATCTTTTCACACTCACGATCGCGGCGTATCATTCAAGTTCAGTAATGCTATAGTTTTTCTGCGCCTTATTAAGTTTTGCCGAAACGTAGGCAATCGGTCTCTCGTTCTGGTCATCGTCCAGTTGAAACAAAACCCCTCCCACTCCGTCCGTTGATGCATCACATTGAATATAGAAACGACGCTTAAAGTCAGGATGTGTGAGTACCGGTGCAGAAACCAAACTCTGCTTTAAAATTTCAAATGATTTTATTGCTTCTTCCGTCATTGCAAACTTTTTGATTTTGTCTTTCTTGAGGCAGTCGTGCAGCGGGGCTGCAATAGTCGCATAGTCCTGTATAAAACGTCGGTACCAGCCCGACATACCCAGGAACCGTCGTAGTTGCTTCGGGGTTTTCGGAACTGGGAAGTCCCTCACAGCTACCACTTTGTTGGCGTCCGCCCTGATACATCCATCCCCGACTACGTACCCTAGATATCGAACTTCTTTGAAACAAAACTTGCTCTTTTCGACATTAATTGTTAACTTAGCCTCGCGAAGACACCGAGCGACCTTTTCCAGTAAACACATATGGGACTCGAAATCTACAGAACAAACTAACAAATCGTCAAGATAAACAAAAACACATTCACGTAAAGCGACCGGAATGACCTTGTCCATGAGACGACACATTCGGTGTGCTGCATTGCACAACCCGAAAGGCATGACGGTAAATTGGTAAAGGGGTCGGCCAGGGACAGTAAAAGCAGTCTTTTCTCTTGACTTCTTCTCCAGAGGAATCTGCCAGAAGGCATCCTTCAAATCTATCGCGGAAATAAATCGTGTATTTTGTAGTCGGCTGAGGATTCCATCAATGTGGGGTAAGGGGTGGGCATCCTTAATTGTTCGTTCGTTGACTTTGCGAGCGTCAAGGCACAAGCGGTTTTTCGTCCTTTTTATTACCAGCGATACCGGCGAATTCCAGCTGCTGTTGGACTCCTCGATGACTCCCATGTCCAACATTCGATCTAACTCTGCGTATATGAGTTTTTGAATAGCTGGTGAAATCGGGTAATGGCGCTGCTTTACTGGCAGATTCTCGTTAACCACCTCGATGACGTGTTCCTCCTTATCTGTTTGGCCTAACCCTAATACCGCGAAGGACGGGAATTGGGCTTTTACATGCTCCAACCTATTATTTTGCTCCGGCGTTAAAACGTGCTGCACAGTATCGAAAGACAAGTCACCCTCGGCAGGCACGAGCTCCGCCACACTGGCAACACTTGGACACACATTCCCTTTCATACCTTTGCTCACAACACTCATACCGAAAGCCTGCCAAAAATATATCCCAAAATATACTTCCTGTTGTAGATCAGGAACTATCAAGAATTCTAATTCCCTGGTCGTATTATCCCACACGACTGGTAACTTTATGACCCCTACCACGGCGGTTTCCTCCCCGTTCGCGGTTCGGATATTTTGACCCCTGATCGGCACAATCAAGGCCTCTTTACCGTACAGGAGTGCCGCTGAGCCTTTTCCTAAACAGCTGGCACTCGCCCCTAAGTCCAAGAGAGCTAAAACTTCCCTACCTCCTATCGCGGTTTTTGCAAAAAATCTATTGTCACCTTTTACAGTGGAAATTGTGGCGACAATTTTGCTGCGCAACTTCTTAAAATATCTCCTTTTCTCCCTCATCTTATGAATCTTCTCAAAATTTCTCTTTTCCTATTAGTACTTATGGTTTCACAAAATATCCTTCTTCTTGCTTCTTCATACTCTATCTTTCTTTGGTGTAAACTCTTTCCCTCGCGTTTTTCCACCGTCCCTTGTGGTTTCCTAACCTCCTCTCTCTGTTCTATTTCTTCTTTCTTCAAAATTTTTATTTCAGGTCTGCCGGGTTGCCTAACTCCTGGCTGGAGTCCCCGGTCAACTCCGCCAGCCTCGGGTTTCCCTGTTTGGGCTTAAACACGCAAAAGGTCGAATCACTTCCACACGCAAAAGAGACCATATTGCGGAACGAGGACGAACATTTATTTGGTTTTTGTGCTTCTGCCGGGTTTTTCACAAAGTGATCCACCGGCATAAAAAATAAAAAAAAAATTAATGTAAGGCGCGATAACCTCCGAAGAGATCTAAGGCCGAGCTTCTCTTCCAATTTGCGTCGTGCTCCTCTTGATTTTTCCCTAGAAATTGGCCGGACGGGACCTACATGTTTTATGCCGACTCCGAACGGCATCTGCAAGGCAGATGAGTTTTCACTGAGAGCTTTTCATGGCAGTAATACAATCGGAGCGCTTGCCAGACACTGCCGAGGGGCGACCCCGCTTAGGCTTCCTATCAAAAGCTTCTAACTTTCTCTCTCCCAGTATATCGGGCTGTTCGAACCCTATCTCACTAACTGGTCTGGACCGGTTCTTATTTTCCCTAATGAGTTTTTCCGCTCTCTTACACTCAGCTTTGAGCTCCGCCAACGAGTCCATTTTAATGGCGAAGGTCAGGTTGGCTAGGTACGGTTTAAGATTTCCCCTAATTATGCCAACCAATTCCCTCTCAGGGATCCTGTTCCGCAAACCGAACGTCAGGTTGTGGACTTCGCTATAGAAGTCGTCGAAAGCTTCTGCGGGCTGCTGTTTCCGTTCCATTATTTCACGGATTATTTCATAGTCGGACTCGGCGGACTTGAAGTGACTTAGCAGTTCTGCTTTCAGACCAAAATACCCAAAATCGGGATCATCGGAATATTCTTCGAGCACCTGCCAATACCACTTCAAGGCACCGCCGGAAACCAGACAATGAAAGTCCGTGAATAACTGGTAGTAGGAGATGTTGTGTTGTTCCCGCATTCTCTCCACCCGGAATACGAAGCTTTCGACGCTCATTTCCTTGTTTTTCCCATCGAATTTGATGTGCCACTTGTCCAAATCTAATTTTTTCCACCTTGGAGGGTTACCACCGTCCCGCTCGGCAGTCCGATTGGTATTCGGCGTACCGTCACGAGCAGTAGCTTCCCCCCTCTGGTTTTGAGGTTGTGGCGTTGATGCCACGGCGGACCGATGTCCCGAAGGTTGCGCGGAAGCCTCCATATCCGCTACGCGACCACCAAGGATATCAACATTGGTCTTAATGCTCCTGACCTCCCCTGCCATTTGCACAACCAAGTCTTGCTGTTGCGCCATCATAGCCATCATTCGGCTCAGCTGTTCGACATTGGTGTCTTGGCGGGTGGCGTCAGGAAGAGGGGCATTAAGACCTCTGGGACCCCCTGCCGGTGCGCCCATCACCGGAACATCGCCCCCTCGGGCACCCTCATCTCTGCTATCCGACATTTGGCACACCAAATCGATCTTCTGGGAAAAGTTAAATGAATTTTCGGCCTCACTGACTGACACCCCGTTCGCGACAGAGATCCTAATCGGGCGTTCAGGGTCAAACGAACCGAAAATCCGCGAAGCACACCTATTGAAATAATCCGTAGGCACAAAGTCTATGGGCCTCGGTATCCCTGTGTCAATTTGCGTGAAAAGTGAGCCAGCAATCTGGTTTTCCAGAGCCCTGGCACGACTCCTTGTAACACGCCTATTGGAATCTAAAATTCCCAATCCCCCAAAAGGTCTTTCCTCCGTATACTTTTCCCGGTCTTGGTCAGACATTCACTGTCTGCAGCGGCCAAAACTTTTAATACAAAAACCCAAAAAATACGCAGGAACAATCGACTAAATATATATAATACCTCCAAGGAAACGCTATCCCGACCGCAACCCAAATGGAAAAACAAAAAAAAAATTATGCGAAAAAGAAAAAAAAACGAGATGCAAGGAAAATATTCCGGTAAGAACAATCTGTTTGTATTTGCAGATCCAATAAACAATAAAAAAGTAAATAATATAAGATAATAGGTCCAAATTCACCCAAAACCCAAAAAAAAAAAAAATATATAAATAAAGGATATTAAATAACGGATATAAAAATTACAATATATGTATGTATATAAAAATTCAATTCAATTATTAAGTGATAGGTTTGTGTGTATGTATGTATGTGTATGGTAATTCAAGTTATTTGTGGGTTTATGCGTATGAGAAAAAAAAACTTATACGCTAGTATCAAAAACAAAAATGCTTAAGTATATAAAAAAAAAAAAAATATTAAAACTGAAGTTAAATTCAGGGGCTATGTGCGTGTGTGTGTATGAGGATTAAAACAAGGTTTGTTTAGGTGTAAAGTATTATGTATATGCTAATCGAAACATAGAAACTTAGGACTTGCCAACGGGAGAATTCAAATTATATGTTGGCTTGCGTGTGTATGCGTCGCAAGACAAACCTAGTGATCTAGGTTTCACGATTTAAGGGTCTGACCCAGAATCAAAAAAAAACCTCAGGGATAGAACTGAAAACAAAATTAAACTAAAACTAAAACCAATCTCGAACACTATGTTTGTGTGGGTGAGCTAGGTAAATGTAAATTTTCAAAAAAAAAAAAAACAACGCAATTCAAGCAAGATGTTTGGAAATAATCCTCCTAAGAAATATTCAGTAAAAAAAATTTTGAATAATCTCGAAACTTCAAGAATATCTAATTTTGAATTTGAAATCAAAAGTTACCAAATGAAATTTAATGTATTAGTATTGGTGTCTGTGGTGCTGCCTTGGCGAAGGTTCAGCGAAGGTGGTTAGTCCGTCTCAATGTATTTGAAGTCTGGTCAATCGTGCTGTCCGTGGAAGTGTCTTCACGTTCAAGAACTTATTCCTATGTGTGGATGCCACACCTCCTACTCCTAAATATCGTGGCGACGACTGTAAACCTCACTTACCGGCAGTGCTGGACTCCCGGTAAGGTAGCTTGAACAGCTCGCCACGATCTCCTACCTAAGTCCGTCGCTAGCTAATGCCATACCAGTTACCACTTTGTCGAGCTGTTAAAGTTCAACAAGGGAACCCTGCCATGGACACTCAGCTAATCCCTATCCTCTGGTCATGATGACACTTGTCGATCAGGTGAACCCACTCGGCGTTGCCATCATGACTGTCCCTGTCCTAAGTCGGAAGACGGAAATAGGGATGGGGCTTGGAAGGGTAAGAAGGTCTGAAGAACAAAATTTGGGAAATTTAAGGAAGGAAAGGTAGAAAAAAATAGATTAAGAAATTCAAAAATTAAAAGTACGGATTAAAATAAAAAAAATATTGGGAAATTTAAAGTAAGAGGTAGTCAATTAGCGTGGAAATGAAAAATTGATCGGGCTATGAACGTTGAGAATACAAAAGCTAAGAACTGAAAGAAAATTTTTGGAACTAAAAGGAATTAAGGCGGATTTATGTAGATCAAAACAAAACTGAAAGAAATTAACTAAATAGAAAAACTAAAAAGATTACCGGGCTATTGTCGTTGGGCGCCATTGTTACGTGGCTGACTGTTTGGGTGGTGAGGAGCGGCGGCAAGCAGGTATTTTTGCGGGCCCAGGCTAGCTCGTCGTCTTGGGCGGGGTATTGCACCACCGACCTCACCCGCAGCCACATGAACAAAAAGATAGAAATAAACGTGAGGGGCAGAGTTAAGAGGGGAAAAAGATGGCGGCCTATCCTGTCAGGTGGAGTCTACCCTCCCTCTGCAGTGCAACTTGCACTGCACCGTGGGCACTGTGCTGACTCCTGTTTACCTTACAGTGCCCCCAAACCTGACACTGGTCTGTCCCCTGTTACTCAGTCATTTTCCCTAAACACTCACCTTCACCTAACCTTTCCGCGCACAAGCGCAGCACCAACACCGACTTAAAACTTTAGCCCTGCATTATGAAAGCATCTAAAAATTTTCATCCAAACATAATTCTTATAATTTATTTACAAAGTTTAGGCTTACAAATTACCAACTAACACCCTGCTAATGGTTCAGTAATTCAAAAAAAAAACTCTTAAACTCCGAGTTTATTATACAATCCTTTGACAAGGATTTCCAACAATTTACTAGAAGTAACAATAAAAAAATTGTTCAAACTTAATGATAATTTTTATTACTAATGAATATTAAAAATTCATGAGAGTGCAAGAGGAACTAGATACATTTCAAATTCAATTCAAGAAGAAAAATACCTACGACTAATAGACAAAGTTTCTGGCCTAAAATAAAAAAATTTATACTTTTAGGGCCACCCTAATGCGATATTATTAATAGGAGCTAATCCTAAATTCTAAAGATACAAATCCAAATAAAATAAAATAAGAGGGCGAACAAAAAAAATTCAAATACCCTAGTCCCTGACCTACCGCAACCGCTCAAATAAACATAAGATCAATTATGTACACAGCAAAAGTAGGTCAACAAGGAAAATAATTTATGTGTATATGAAAACAAATGGTATGTATGTAAGTGCAAATGTACGTTTGTGACCTTTTTCATGCATGCACATATGTTCGTTGCAATCTGTTTTTTATTTTTCTGCTTTGCTAATTCCTGTTCTATTTTTGCAAGAGCAGGAATCTGTACTAACACATGTACATACAACTAAACAGGTGTATATTGGTAAATTTTTATATTTCACTCAAAACACTCACCAAGTTACTCTCCTTATCCAACGGCGCCGCTGCAGTTGAGTAGCTTTGCTGAAAACGCGGAAAAGAGATACTCCTATCATGCATACAATTCTACAGGTCACGCCCACGTTGGCCACCCGTACTCACTCAGCCAAGATCACTCGCTAGCAATCTTTTAGTAATGAGTGCTTTAGTAGTATCAAATCTACCAGCGTGAACATCAAGTGCGAGATAAAAAAAAAAAATGTGTCTTCTACCCAAAAAAAATGCCTTTGGTGCGGAAGGCACGCTAAAATTACTAATATCGGGTTTCTGAGGCTAAAAGAAGTTATATTGGGAATGATATTGCCAATAACCCTAAAGAGTAAGCGTAAAACAAAAATATCTAAAAAAAATATATATAAAATGGCAAGAATTTTAAAGTTTCAATTTGGTGTTACCAGAGGTAGCAAAAACCATGTGTAAACGAAAAATGTGTATATGATAGAAGACGGAGACATGAAAATACACGAAAAATTTAAATGTCAAACTGAAGTGGAAAAATTAAAGAAATGACGAGACGAAACGAAAAAAAATTATGGAGGCAAAAGTGCCACCATTAACTCCTGAAATATGGAGTTAAAGTAACACTCAGACGTTATATGCGCGAAAAGGAAATGCTTGACCCCGGAGATATGATGCCCCTTTTGCCCGTTCCCTGTAAAAATTATGACCCTTATACCAAGATTTAAATAAACTTAATAATATATCCAAAATATACGAATTTCAAAATACAGCTAGACGTGTTGTCTGCAAAGCTCATCCCTCCGCCGGTGTTTGCTCTTGTGTGTTTTTTTTTTTTTTTTTTGTGGTGTAGTGGCTGTTGTTGTTGCGGCCCAGTGCCGCCGGTGAAAATTGCGATACTCACAGTTGCCAATTTCTTGTGGTTTTTGTTGAGGTGTGCGCATGCAACAAATTAAATACAATGCAGTGTTTGTGGGTGTTTGTGGTACTTGTTGTTGGGCGGTGTATCGCCAATAAAAAATAGGCAATGGCTGTGGTTGTTGCTGGTGTAGCCCGACCAACAAAAAAATGTTGTCAAAATGGTGTATCGAAGGTGTTGTTGTTGGGTGTTTTGCCGTCGACTGAGAGGCCAAAAGGGTAGTGTTGTTGTTGTGGTGACAATATATTGCCGATACCAAAACGTGTGGCCGCAGGTGGGAGTTGTTATTGCCAGTGGAAAAGGTGACGCAGTTGTTGTTGGCGTTGCGCCGCTGATGACCAAATAAGCGAATAACGATTCGTTGCTGGTGGAAGCAAATGGTGTGCCGTTGAAAAGAAATGCGTGTTGCGTTGTTGAGCGTTATGCCACCAATACAAAGCAAAATTCTGTTGTGGTTGTTGCGGCCGTATATTGCCAATAAAAAAAGTGCTGTAGTGGTTTATGTTGTGGAGTGCGCTACCAATTAAAACATAGTGTAGTGCGTGGGTGTTGTTGTTGCCGAGCGGTGTGTAGTTAAAATTGACGTGCCCAGCGGTGCTTTCCAAAAGTGTCCTAGTAATATACAAAAAACGTCATTCTTCAAGAATTCCTAGTGTGCAAAACTGGTGATGTTGAATCTATATCTTTGTCTGCATTATTAATATACACACTGACACACATATGTCTGTATGTGGGCGTGTATACATGCATGCAAGTTTGCTCTTGGCTTGCTTGGAAAATTGGCTATATAGCAGCCAGCTTCCCAGTGGGCATGCCAAGTTGGAGGAAAACAAAAAAGAAATCCAAGGGCAATTAAATCCATCAGACTTACCTGGTTTTAGCAGTGGCGATAGCCTTTGTGGTCTAATTTATTTTTGCTGCAACGGTCAGAATCGGGAGCTAGCTGACAAACCAGATTTGCCTGGTTCTAGCGGTCGCGAGACACTTTTCGCCGCGCACTACACAATTAAAAAGAAGCTACTTGGTTACAAAATTTAGCAAACCGGCTAGTACTTCGTTTTGAGGCGCGCACTAAAAACTTGGATTATTTAAAGATTTTAACAATCTTTTTTTTTTTCTTTGTGTTAAACACTTTCCTTTACACTCACTGGCAGCGATAAAATAATACTTTGGCCCGTTGCCTAACGTTGTGCCCTTTTATAACTACCGCCGTGGTAAGGAACGTTACCCAGAAACGGAAAATTTTTACCATTACATGTCAACCTTTCTTTTCGGCTTTCCCGTATTTTCCATCTATACAATCATGCACTCATACATTCATACGCTTACCGCTCCACACAACGAACACCTACACAGATACAATTGGTTCGTGCCTTGACCGCTCACACTGATGCATTCACACGCTCATAGCCTTGCACAAATACACCTCCACGTACATAACACAGAACAAAACAAAAACATAGGTGTATGGCACTCATCGATGCTGCTAAGTTATTAGCAGCATGGTGACATTTTATTTATTATCCCAGCATGATGCCAAGCGCAACATCTTACTTCCGCTGCAACATTGTGTTCATTATCGGTACAATGTTGTCAATGTTAATGTTATTATGTTAATGTTATGTTGATGGCAACATTGCGGCTAAGGCACGGACCTGGACACAAAACACATAGACACATAGACGCACATACACTCTGCCACTCAGTTAGGCCAGTATGGAGACAGGCTGTCGTTACAATTTGCACTTCTTTTGGCTTTCAACATAGGTAGTGGTTATGGAGTCATTGTTCCAACAAAAGAGCAAAAAGGAACCCTAGCACAACCACAACCGTCCTACTCTCCTGTCTCTAATTTCACATCTTAACATTGCATTGCAACTATAGGTATATAATAATTTTTTCTTTGCTTCTTTGTGTGAACTTATTTCTTTAAAATGATGTAACTTTAACATATAACTTTAGCTTCATGCTATACATATTTTAATTAACAAACTAAATTTATTTTTTTTTCTTTGAACATATTTTTCTTTTTAAAGATTTTCAACTGGCTACTGCATATACTTTTTTTTTTACCAGTCCTAACTAGTTTTACTACACTATGTAATCCAAGATTTTGGACTTTTGTATTTCGGACTTTTGTCCTTTTGTCAACCCACTTACGGCTGGCTGTACTACTTATGCGCGCCTGGTATGCACGTTATGCGACGATACACGTTAGGATGAAGGGTGATCCTTGAGGATCTAATGCGGCCGTAGGGGAGTCATTACTCCAAGCAGGAATCTCTTTGTACTATTTTTCTCTTACCAAACCTTATGTGATGTATGGTTACATGGAATCATATGCATGGATTCCATATGAACTAGCTCCTAAATAAATTGCTTCACACCTGTACCAATGTGCAAAATTGACGATTTGGTGAAGCGGCCTCTAGCTAGGAATCTTGTTAACAGGTGTGGTTGTTGTAATGATAATGCCGTAGCTATTTAAATACGTGCAATTGGAAATGCTGATGAGTGGTTGAAGGAGTTTTTACTCCGCCCAGAGCTATCATCCCAGCACGTGGTGCTCCTATTTTTCTGGATATATCGCGGAAATAGGAGGTGACTGATTCGTCTTCGGCTTAAGACCACTATATACTTTCTTTTTTGCTGCTATGATTGCGTTCACAATTTCGCGATAACTGACGGGATATATCAATAACTCACTTGTTCACTTGGTAGAGACATTTTCCAAAAAGAGAGGCTAACTGTAGCCGCGTGAGCCCTTTTATACCTTCCGGTTTTCTGATTTTTGGCTTCCAATTTTGACATTTGCTTCTATTCTTCAAACAGAATGGGACTTGCATCTTTCAAGCATATCCTGTTCATTGAGATCTGCCCTTCATCAATCCTTAGAATGTTCCCCTTATAGAGCGTTGTTTGGGTTGGATATGATAACACATGGATCCGACTATAAACTGCTTAAAGAGTTATCCTTGCTTGAAGAGCCAATATCTCCTATCTCCAGAACAGATAATTTGGCGTTATTGCGTAAAGATATCCAAGATAATATACGCAAGGCATATAAAAGGAATGTCAAGCAATACAATTTACGTTCAAAACCAGTCTCGTTTAAAGAAGGTCAAGAAGTTTACCGTCGCAACTTTGCGCTCAATAAATTTACAGACATATACAATGCCAAGTTAGGTTCGCAGTTCATCAAGTGTAGAATTCGAAAAAAACTAGGAAATTGTTATTATCAGCTAGAAGACCTACAGGGAAAAGAGATAGGAACTTACCATGCCAAAGATATTCGAAGCTAAATTCCCACTAATACTCCGTACTAACAGAGTCGTATTATTGGGTTTTGTAATGGTCACTATTCATCAAAGCAAGTATGGTACCTTTATCGCCTTCATTTCGCAACAAAAAAAGTTGCATGCGATAAAATTGAACATCCAGGCGACCTATGGTGCTGAATTAAGAACAGCCAGCGAGCGAAAGCTCAACTTTGCTGAACCTAAGAAAGAATAGAAGCAAATGTCAAAATTGGAAGCCAAAAATCAGAAAACCGGAAGGTATAAAAGGGCTCACGCGGCTACAGTTAGCCTCTCTTTTTGGAAAATGTCTCTACCAAGTGAACAAGTGAGTTTTTGATATATCCCGTCAGTTATCGCGAAATTGTGAACGCAATCATAGCAGCAAAAAAGAAAGTATATAGTGGTCTTAAGCCGAAGACGAATCAGTGACCCTCCTATTTCCGCGATATATCCAGAAAAATAGGAGCACCACGTGCTGGAATGATAGCTCTGGGCGGAGTAAAAAGTCCTTCAACCACTCATCAGCATTTCCAATTGCACGTATTTAAATAGCTACGGCATTATCATTACAACAACCACACCTGTTAACAAGATTCCTAGCTAGAGGCCGCTTCACCAAATCGTCAATTTTGCACATTGGTACAGGTGTGAAGCAATTTATTTAGGAGCTAGTTCATATGGAATCCATGCATATGATTCCATGTAACCATACATCACATAAGGTTTGGTAAGAGAAAAATAGTACAAAGAGATTCCTGCTTGGAGTAATGACTCCCCTACGGGCGCATTAGATCCTCAAGGATCACCCTTCATCCTAACGTGTATCGTCGCATAACGTGCATTCCGTGATAGGATACGTAAGGTCGGCGAAGTTGTGTATGAACCGACGGTACCATCCACAAACTCCAAGGAAGCCTCGAACTTGCTTCAAGTTTATAGGTGTGGGCCAGTTTACAATACATGACACTTTATCGGGATCAGTACGAATACCCCCACTACAAATGATATAACCTAGGTAGTTGATGCTTGTGACACAGAATTGGCTTTTAGCTATGTTAAGAGTCAAATTTGCTTTACGAAATTGTTCTGCCAAACGAACTAGTACCGCAATGTGTGACGAAAAGTCTTCCGATACAATGCACAAGTCGTCGAGGTAACCAAAGACGGAATGTCGAAGATCTGGTGGAATTATTTCATCCATGAGACGACACATTGTAGACGGCGCATTACATAAGCCGAACGGCATGACCTTAAACTGGTAAAGTGGTCGCCCTGGGACTGCAAACGCAGTCAACGGTTTTGACTCAGGACTAAGCTCAATTTGCCAATATGCATCTTTCAGATCAAGTTTGGTAATTATATTAGCTTGCGGTAGTCTTGAAAATATTCCATCAGTGCTAGGTAAAGGATAGGCATCTTTTGTTGTAACGTCGTTAAGCTTACGAGCGTCTAAACAGAGTCGAACCTTATTAGGCTTAATTACGAGACGCATGGGGGAACTCCAAGCACTTACGGATGGTTCAATTACATCCAGCTCGAGCATTCGGTCGATTTCATTATAGAGCAACTTTCCTACCGCTGGACTAACGGGATAGAAACGCTGTTTTACTGGCTTTGCGTTTCCTACATCGATATGATGTTGAATTAAGGTGGTACGGCCTAATCCTTTAGCTGCGTTTGGAAACATGTTTTTAACTACTTCTAGCTGCTGAATTTCTGGCTGATTCAACGGATACAGATTTGGGTCTTCTTCTGTTTTGGAATCTATATGCAAGTTTAGGGAACTTATTATGTTAGGTGCAAGGGCAAAGGTTCTCCAAAAATCATGGCCTAAAATAAGTTTCTGTTTTATGGACGGTATAACGTAAAGTTTCATTGGCGTCTTGACAGACTTATAGGTCATAATTACATTAAGTACACCTATAATTTGCTGTTTTTCACCATCGGCAGTTTTCGCTTCCGATTTTATAGGCCTGAATTCGGGGATATTTGAAAAATCTACTTTCGCAAGGTTTGAACCAATGCAGCTTATATTTGCTCCAGTGTCTAAAAGACCAAGTTCTTTATATGTTAAAAACGAAACTTCTGCATAACTTCGCATATCATGCTGATTACTGAAAATGGTCGAAACTAATAATTTTTGGTCTTTCTTAACGTTTTCAAAAAACTTCCGTAAGCGCAACGTACGCTTACTTGCATTAGGGGAGAGGTCCTTAAACAGACGATTCTTAACTTCTAGATAGTTTTTAAGCCTCTCTTCATACGATTGTCGATGAAGAGGAACTGGATCTATGAAAGATTTGTTGAAATTATTTTCTTTCGCCAGAATTGGCTTATTCACGCTCTCGGCCCCATCCGGCTGGTATTGGATGTACCCGTTTGTCGGTTTTCCGACGCCTTTCGAAGACAAGAGGGACATTGTGGCTTGTAGACATCAGGAGTGCCACAACCGTAGCAAAAAATGCGACGCTCCGCCAAACAATCTTCCCAAATGTGACCTAACTCTGCGCAATTCCAGCATTTGACTTTTGAATGGGTACTGCGAATGGCGGCTAATTCTCCTTCAATCGCTACGTCTTCTTTTAACTCAGAACAGGCTTCCTCAACGGCATGAATTTGACGACGAGTAACGATGGGTTTTTGTCTGATTACACTGTCGGCATGACAGCTGAGCTCCTTCGTTAAGTTTTCGCTCATTTGCACCAAACGACGTAGGTGTCCAACGGAGTGTACCGGCTGGTACAATAACTTTTCCCGAGTTTTAGGGAGTAAATTATTTTTCAAAATCTCCATTACCTCTTATTCATCCATTTGAACACTGGATTTGTCTATAAGTGCAGCCACTGCATCATAAAAAGATGAGAATGATTCTCCAGGCTTTTGTTTATGGGACCTAATCATCTCCTTACTCATAAAAGCAGAGCGATAATCTCTATATTGTTGTCGAAGAGAACGCAAATATCTGACCAAACTATACGATTCACCTGCTTATGGTACCTCCAATACCAATCTCTGGCTTTCCCAGCAAACAATATATGCATGTGCTTGCACATGGCAGTGAAGTCACTATCTAGGCTTTCGTCTGTTAGAGATTTCACCCGATATATAAACTCTTCCACTCCTAAACCTTCAGGTGATCTATCAAAGTGTAAATTCCACTTTTGCATTATGTCAGCTGTTTTCCTGATAAGTGTGGACGATGCTGTCGAAGCAGAGGTATGAGAACTAGTTATGGGCAAAACTGGATTACTTGTTGGGCTAGAACTGGGCTGAGCATTCTGAGGCGTGCTCACATTCAAAGATGTTATTACCCTAGTAACGGTTTGCTCTATCATTTCCTGTATAATTGTGTAGTCGAACTCGTTGCCTTGTCGGGAATTACGATTCCGATTGGGCCTACCTCGTCTTCGAGTACCTTGGTTTCTAGGAGGAGCTTCAGTCTGATTGGTGCTATGACTAGCATCTAGTGCAGAAGAAGCTACGGCACTTGCATTTGTACCACGCATCTCTTGTGTTTCAATAGAATTTGGGGCTTGAGTTTGTTTTAAGGTCTTAGCAAGATTTCGAGTTACGGCTCGTTCAACTTCACCAGTATTGGTGGACTTTGGTTTACCTCCAGGTGAGCAATTGCCAACTACTACTTTAAGGTCGGATTGGGTAATTATCTGGTTACAAAGAAAGCAATGACTATTCTCTGCTAACCAACTTTGAAGACAAGGTTTGTGAAAGACGTGCTTGCAAACTAGCAAATAGCAAGTATGGGTATTATTTATTTCTTGTTTACATAAGGCGCATTGGTTATCAGTAACTGCACCTGATGGAGGACTGTGCTGTAAGGGCATTATCAAAAAATGTGTTTTCCTGATTTTGGCATAGGCTGATGGCATAAAAGAGGTAAGTAAACCAATCAATAACACGATTAACAAAATTACTAGTTATGTTTGTTGAGTTAACAGAAGAAAATAAACGATGCTAAGTCATTGAACTACAGCTCTCGGACTCAAATTATTCGGCATGGGTATGCTACTGCTGCATACGACCATGTTCCAGACAACAACTTGACCCTGAACTATAGCTAACTATCTCTAGCGATTCGCTTCTAATAAATTGGATAAATCATAACTCTTTATCTATACTAAAAAGTGTGTCACAGTGACATTCAGTACTGATATCCGAGCTGAGCCGAATATACAATATTCTGGAAATATGTGCAACCGTATTTAAAGTTTAATTCACAAAGACTAATGATTTTTTTTCTAAATCAAAGCTATAACAATAATTAAAACAAATTCTTTACATTCCAATCACAAAAATAAAACCGCTGCTAGATAGATTTCCTGCCTATTTGTGGATCAAATTATTCGGTATGTGCACGCCAATGCAGCCTGCTAACATATTCCAGACAACAACTTTTTCGTAAATCGGACAAGTAAGGTTTCCAGCAATCTGTTTCAAATCTAGCTAAACAATAACTCCTCAAGTTTTGCAAGCAATATTCGATTGCCTGAACATTCAGTACTCGTATCCGTGCTGAGCCGAATACGCAATATTCTGTAAATGTTTGCAGCAATATTCACCAGTTGTAACTAACGAATTTTAATTTAACTAACACAGAGTAGCTTTATCTGTGTAAGTGGAATTCCAGGGATAACGGATGTTAAATGCTATTTAACTTGGGATTCGATGGAGTCTTAGTATAGCCAACCCTGCTTCTCGGCTTGGTATCCGAGCCAAATAACCAGCATCGTAGGCAGCTTGACTAGCTAAGCTCTCCCGTTTCCTTCCTGCGGAAGTAGACCTAAACTGATCGTAGCTGCATCAGCAGGGATGCAACTAATCCCAAATAAATATCTTTCTCTAAATACAAACTAAAATTGTGCGACCACTAACAATGACGAATATACTTGGAACTTTTCTATTCTGTCCTGTTTTCACCAATCCGTTAGCTGGCCTCACACGTTGAGCGCCAAAAATTTATGTAGCCGTCAGCTTACCGTGAGGTCATTGACGGTGGTGATTATTAGGTGGCTGCGTATGACCGCTTACAATGGTAGGTGGTCACCCAGTGGTTCCTGGGTGATGAGAGTAGGAACCGATAGTTACCTAATGGCAGTAGAAGGGTCGCAGCGGGCGGAATCCTCTGTTGCCTTAGCTCTTGCGGCGTGGGGTGGGTTTTGCCTTGCCTCTACTGCGTTCACATAAACTTTAAATTTATTAGGATTCCTAACAGAACTAAATGATTTAAACCACAAAGAAGTAGGGCCGCATGAGAGAATCGAAAACAAAAAAAAAACGAACCAATTGAACGTTAATCGTGCGGATTGGTATGCGATGTCCAAGATGATGTTCGACAATCGCCTTCTTAACCCTTTCCCAACCATGATCCTCGATACAACTTGATGGTGAAGATCCCCTCTAAAATGAACTTCCTTACCTCTTTATATCACCATATGAAAAATCTTAAACTAGGCTGATAAGCTATGCTAAACATATCGTTCAATTTTCATTAGATTTGGATAAATCCTGATGTTAATTAATCTTGCTTGTAAAGAGTAAAACTTGGCTTAGATATAGATTAACAATATTATTTACATGAAAGGTATCATTTTTGGGGTTGTGTAGTATGCTAACCAAATTTAAGACCTATATTAATTAGTTTTATTTGTTAACATTTTTAACACTTATTAACAAGATTTTAGTTGAAGTTAAAACTTATTTGAACCCCCTTTTACTCGGAAATCAGAAACGGAAGCTAACGACTGTTGTGGTAGGGATCGATCTCGTAGCTTTAATCAAAGAAACTGGGCTGATTACCCTTGTGGCTTTAGACTTAACAAAACACTCAATGTAACCTCAAGGTAACCCGTGTGAGCGTTATTAGGTTGACAGAATTATGTAGCTAGGTATCAGAATACGTTGTACTGACTTACATACGTACGTGCAAATGTATATGCTTCTACCTTCAACATTTTAGGTATACCATTTACTAAAGATCTATGTACATAACAATGTCAATCCGCAACAAAAATCAATCAAAGAAAATAGGCAAAAAAGGTAAAATTTACTTACATGCATATGATCGTGTGTATGTAGATATGGTTGTCCATGATATCTCCCGTTGAAAGGCCTTTCAGCGTCGAATATGCTGGAGCGGTAATTTAGTTGGTGTTGTTTTAATTTTCGTGTAGCTAAAATTCTGGTTTTGATAACTGTGACGACATACTTTGGCAAAAAACTATGCAACGTTAGCCGGTTCAAAAAAACTGAATTTTCTTTCTCGAAACTTTAAGATTAACTTTTTGAATTTGCACTTCTTTTGGCTTTCAACATAGGTAGTGGTTATGGAGTCATTGTTCCAACAAAAGAGCCAAAAAGGAACCCTAACACAACCACAATCGTCCTACTCTCCTGTCTCTAATTTCACATCTTAACATTGCATTGCAACTATAGGTATATAATAATTTTTCTTTGCTTCTTTGTGTGAACTTATTTCTTTAAAATGATGTAACTTTAACATATAACTTTAGCTTCATGCTATACATATTTTAATTAACAAAATAAATTTATTTTTTTTTTCTTTGAACATATTTTTCTTTTTAAAGATTGTCAACTGGCTACTGCATATACTTTTTTTTTTACCAGTCCTAACTAGTTTTACTACACTATGTAATCCAAGATTTTGGACTTTTGTATTTCGGACTTTTGTCCTTTTGTCAACCCACTTACGGCTGGCTGTACTACTTATGCGCGCCTGGTATGCACGTTATGCGACGATACACGTTAGGATGAAGGGTGATCCTTGAGGATCTAATGCGCCCGTAGGGGAGTCATTACTCCAAGCAGGAATCTCTTTGTACTATTTTTCTCTTACCAAACCTTATGTGATGTATGGTTACATGGAATCACATGCATGGATTCCATATGAACTAGCTCTTAAATAATTGCTTCACACCTGTAGCAATATGCAAAATTGACGATTTGGTGAAGTGGTCTCTAGCTAGGAATCTTGTTAACAGGAGTGGTTGTTGTAATGATAATGCCGTAGCTGTTTAAATACGTGCAATTGGAAATGCTGATGAGGGGTTGAAGAGTTTTTACTCCGCCCAGAGCTATCATTCCAGCACGTGGTGCTCCTATTTTTCTGGATATATCGCGGAAATAGGAGGTCACTGATTCGTCTTCGGCTTAAGACCACTATATACTTTCTTTTTTGCTGCTATGATTGCGTTCACAATTTCGCGATAACTGACGGGATATATCAAAAACTCACTTGTTCACTTGGTAGAGACATTTTCCAAAAAGAGAGGCTAACTGTAGCCGTGTGAGCCCTTTTATACCTTCCGGTTTTCTGATTTTTGGCTTCCAATTTTGACATTTCCTTCTATTCTTTCTTAGGTTCAGCAAAGTTGAGCTTTCGCTCGCTGGCTGTTCTTAATTCAGCACCATAGGCCGACCAGATGTTCAATTTTATCGCATGCAACTTTTTTTGTTGCGAAATGAAGGCGATAAAGGTACCATACTTGCTTTGATGAAAAGTGACCATTACAATTGTATGCCGATATATCTATCATATTTGAAAACAACGCAACTAGCCAACGTTTGGTCTGACGTTTGCACGTATAATTAGCTACTAGCTGATCAAGTGCATCCACACCAGCTTTAGTTTTATTGTAGTGTAATATAATTTCAGGTTTTTTTTTATTTTCATCACTTGCAAGTGCTGAATGTTGGAGCGAACTCTATGCAACTACAAATTTATATTTTTTGGGACGTACGACACAATAGTAACATTTTCCGTGAATAGAAATTGACTATTGACTTATTCTTTTAACGTCGATAATTTTTTTCGGCAGAAAAGCTTTGTTCTTTCTCGCAGTTCCCACCAAAGTAAAAATTATCGCATGTTATAGTGTGATCTTGGGAAGAGCTTCTGATAGGGAAAGATCAACACGTTCGCCTAAAGAGAGGAAAGATAAGATGGTATAGTTTGTATGTGCATATCACAAAACCTTTTATATAAATATAATTTAGGTTCATGATAGGCATTACTTTGGTTCCTTTCTGGTTCTGTATTTCTTGTTCGTCTTAAATAAACTTCCATGTTCCAGGCATACTTGCTTGTTGCATCACATAGAGCCAATATTTTTAAGCGTTATTTCGCGGGCTTTGACGGAATGTATTGTCTGAAGCCGCAACTATCGCGAAAAGGCACTAACTGCTAATCGATTGTTACATTTTCGTGTAGATGATAAAATGTTTTTAGCTGGCGATTTCATTGATCCCAAACATTTCTTAATGAAGCTAGCTTATCGCGTTGTTTTCTTTCCTCCCTATCTTGAGTCGAGTCGAAACGAAGGCACCGTGATATGTTCATGAATTTTTCCAGACTCATTGTTGCCCGGAAAATTGGTCTGCCTTTGTTTTCCCACAAATGAAGTAGGCTTTCACCGTGTGATTTGAACACACCAGCCAATATTTGTAATTCTAGGTATGCTTCCAATTCTGTCAAGTCTATGAGTCTCCAATTGTCTCCCAAAAGTTCCAATCCTCTGGCATTGCTCATTTCAATAATCGTGTTTTTATACTCGAAGGAATAAATCTATCACACGATGATTTGACGTCTGTAACCATAGAAATAGCACGTTTCGATGGCCCAGGCGAATGAGACAAAATCTGATTTCCAGGGATTCTTCCTTTTGAAATTGAAGGTGGCGGATAATGCCAGAGAACACTTTTATCCTTTGATAAATTAGTTCCTAGGTTGAATTTTTCGTCGCATTACAATTTTCAAGCACAATATCTTCTTTGCTGTCGCTGGAAGAAATGATTGAATCCTCAGCTTCTTCTTCTGGTATGGGTACAAAATCTTCATCATCATCACTGTCGTCAAAACAGTCCTCCTTATCAGCATTTATAATTTGGTGTATTTCTTCAGTACATAGAATCTTTTCATGAAAAGCGAATTTTCATAAAAATATATTATAGCAACAAATGAAAAGAATGTGACTTACCTTCTTTCTCTCAGACATTATGTAAAATCTTCCTACAATTATTTTTTATAAAAATATAGAAGCTTCTCTCTGTATGAAAACAAAATTGTAACTGAGCGATGGGGAAATTTCTCTTTTCATATGTGCCTAAAACGGGGATTCCCAGTTTTCGTAATACTTATGAAGCTATCGATAATCGATAGAAATAGGGCTGGCCATGGTGAAATAATATAGTTTCACCATGATGTTGGCCAAAATTGTCTAATAAATAATATTCATTAATTTTTGATCGAAATATGCAATGAGGTATGGCAAAAGTAAACTAAAGGACTAGGTGGGTCAAATTGACCCACCAACGCAATAAGTGTAACAAAAACATATTTAGAACTTTCTGGTAATAATAAAAACTATATATTTTTCAATTAGCATGTTAACCTGTTCTACTTGATGCACTAAACCAGTGCAAAAAGAATCAGCACGATTCGATAAGATAAACCTAGGAATTTCGTTAGATTTTACTTAAAATTGGGTCAAATTGACCCAAACATAGCAGAAGGGTTAATACATAATCTTCTCTTGTATAATCGATTATATCCGTCCCTACTATAGTAATTAATGCCAGAAATATGATTAACTCCACTCCCTGTAATTAAAGTTAAAATTTAATGTTATCTTTATGTACTATTCTATTCCTATAATTGATTCTAACTTTATTTCCAATATCTTCCTTTACCACTTGCTTTTTAAATCTAGGTTTTAGCTTATTTCTCTCCCCTACAATCTTTTCATATATAACATCGCCACGTTGGTATGTTTTACTAACCCTGTTTCTATTTTCCATATCTAATATTTTATTTTGCGCAGCCAAAAGCTTTGACCGAACTGCATCAAGTAGCACTTTATTAAAAAGTATTTGGAATGGTTTTTCTTCTATTACTGAGTGAATCGTTTTATTCTATTGATGCACAGCACGATATATCGACTCAGCAAAACTTATTAAATTATATTCGTGTTTAATGCAACGCGCGATTTCTATTACGGTCGAATGCACTCTTTCAACTTGTCCATTAGTTGTGCTATGACCTGGACTACAAAAAATAATTCTTATTCCTAATCTTTGCATTAAAGATTTAAACTGCATTGTAATAAACCCAGGTTCATTTTCAGCCGTTATTTCCTTTAACTGAGGAAAACTTTGGATAACTTCCATTACTTTTTCCTCCAAATTAATTTTATCTTCAATTTGCTTTACTGCCAAATATTTAGAATATGCATCAATGCAAGTAATAAATTTCAAATGTTGAGCATAAAAAATATCAATATGTACTTGTTCTCCCTCTCTTTCCGGTATTTGAACTTCCCCAATTGGAATCTTTTTCGGATGTCTGTCGTATTTATTCTTGTTACATACTTCGCAATTTCTTGAATATTGTTTAAATTGCTTGTACATTTCGGGCCAATAGTACTGATCTTTGATTTGTTTTAAGTTTTCTCTATAATTGCGGTGTGCGCGATTATGAGTTTGTTCTATAATAGCCGATTGGTCCTCCCTATTAGTAATATCATTAGCGAAAGATCTAGAATGCATAAATTTTGTCGATGGGTAAGTTTCTCTTAAGACATGTTTAATTCCATAAAGCACCTCTGGTGTGCAGTAAATTGCGGTAACCAATTTTGGATTCAAATATTCTGTCGAAACCGAAGGAATATTTTCAGGTTGATCATATTCGATCAAAAAGTGTTTTTTATTAAATGGAAATATGGTTTTCAATGCTGTAATTCTAGCACCCTTATCAATAAGGATTTGCTATTTGAAATGATTTAATGGTTTTTTTGTTGCAGCAATTTGATATTCATCACTACTTTCTGCAGTATGTTGTGTACACTGAACCAAAAAAATACTAAAAACCACGTAAAGTTAACATTTTTTGTTTACAATTCTCAACTGAAATGAAAAAATGTTAATTTTATCATTTCGACTCTATCATTTTTACATGAAATTTATGTGTATGAAACACGTACAATTAACATGGCGAACATGTATTATTTTATTATATGATACTCATGTATAATTAACATGATATTTATATGTATACATGAAACACGTACAATTAACATCACGATCATGTATTATTGATATGATACTCATGTATAATTAACATGATATTTATGTATATGTACATGAAACACGTACAATTAACATGACGATCATGTATTATTGATATGACACTCATGTATAATTAACATGATATATATATATATGTACATGAAACACGTACAATTAACATGACGATCATGTATTATTGATATGATACTCATGTATAATTAACATGATATTTATGTATATGTACATGAAACACGTACAACTAACATGACGATCATGTATTATTGATATGATACTCATGTATAATTAACATGACATTTATGTATATGTACATGAAACACGTACAATTAACATGACGATCATGTATTATTGATATGATACTCATGCATAATTAACATGATATTTATGTAATACTCACGTAGAGCAACGTTGAAACAACATTTAAAAATGTTAATTGGAAATTATACTTACGTGAAAGTAACGTTAAATATACATTAAAAACTGTTGATTTGAAATGAAGATCACATCAAATTAAAATTATTTTTAGTATATTTATTATTATTTTTCAATTCAATAAAATTTATTTTTTTATAATAAATAGGCACTTGTTTACATATTTTTTTTAATGAATAAACAGGAACTAAAAATTCTTATTTCTAATGACAGGAGTTCCTTCGTTAATGTAGTACAAATGAATAGGTGGACTTGTAAAAAATTCAACATTTTTTAATTCAATAACATTCTTTTTACAACCAACTTTTTACGATTGATAGTGCTCTAAGAATCCAATAATTTCATGTTTATAGACCAGAAAGTAAGCCTCATTATTGACACTAATAACAATTTCTTTTATTTCATATAGTTCAATGACTTCTTCAGTAGTTTTTGTTAAAAAATAGCCCTTTTTATACGTCGTCCCCTTAAAGTTGACTAATTTGGCTTTAATATTATTCGTGAACATTGATTCAAAAGTTTGAAAGCTCACGATATTTTTAAAATAACTGCAATCTTTAATTCGAAAATGCTCAGTTTTATCATATTGCGTTTGGTTTGGAAACCCTTTGTTATGGGCTCTAATAAATGCTGTAAACTTTAAAGATGCCTTCATGCTTAGACTGTATGTTATATTTTTTCTGGAAGTAATACTTCTTGCATACATTTTTGCTTCCTTGTGTTTAGATTCGAATCGAAAAGTCCATAAGTACTTAAGAGGACCTAATTGTTTAATGACACGCACATACTGTGTTAAAAAGTGAAATTTAGGTTTAAGGGATTTGTGAAACAATTTCAAATACATTTCATTATGCGATTTTATTAAAGACTCTAACTTAATTAAAGAATTTGTATCAAAAGAACTGCTATGTATCATGTAATAATTTTGAGGAGTGTTAAAAAAAATAACCAACATTCGTCGTCATCTGGAATACGATTTCCTATTATTAGAGGAAGAAAATGTACAAACGTCATCATTTCTCTAGCGGACATTTTGAGGTTACCACTAGAGAGGTGAGTTAATTCAAAAGGAGGGGACAAATTTCCAATTTCCGTTTCACCGTAGTTAAACATTTGCTTTCTGTAGTTAAATGCTTCAAGGGAAAATAATTTCTTTTGAATTATGAAGTATTTTAGAATTTCACAAATATCATATTTACAAACTCCCTCGAACAAATCGTGTACTACATCTACCGCAAAATTTGTTGTAGCATGAAAAGATGTTAAATCATTAAACAAGCAATTCAATTTTATTCCAGTTAGCTTAACGTCGTTAGTCACTAATGCCGCATTATAATTTTCTGATGAAGTCTGTATACTCCACGCAATCTAAATGCATCTCAGCTTTGCTTCTCATACAGAATCGGCAATAATAATTGGAATTAAATGAAGTTGTAAACCCAAGAATGTCATTCAAGCCTAAATTATCCCCAAGAATATTAAACAATACAAAGTATATTTTTTTAGTACAATTTTTTAAATTAAGTTCTAAACCGTCTTCTTCAAGAGATTTGAATATATCAATTAGAGGTTTCATAAAAGGCTCATTACCAAACTTTTTTTGTTCTTTGCTTTTGAAGTAAGCTGCTACAAATATATAGTTTAAATTAGATAACAGATATTGCGGCAAAGTTGGAAATATATAATAAACACCACATATTTGATCTGCATTTGCATGACTACCCAACGGATTATTAATTTCACAGCTATCCATGTAAACAAAAAACGGTAATACAGTTTTACCAACAAAAAACTTTAACTTCTCTTTAAATGAAGTTGAGTTTATGAAATGCGTAATCGAGGATGAATTAGATAGGTAATTTATATTATTTAAAGTAATTTCCAGAACTGATGGTAATTCGAAAAATTTTCTAATTTGAAATTTAATCGGCATAATGCAGCCAAACACATTACCTGCTTCTATTGTTGGTCTATTATTTAATATAACTTCACACATTTCATTGTTTATATTAAAAAACTGTGGTTTTGAAAATTCGTCTGATCGTTCAACGCTTTTTAAAAACTTATATTCAGTTTGAACGTCTTTGAACGGGTTTTCGCAAAAATTAACAAATTCTATAATATCTTTTCTCTCATCTTCAGGAGTATAGCTAAGAAGTTTATTTTTCAATGGCTCCACAACGCTAGAAATTATAGCAGATGCACTTTCCTGAATCGATAGAACGTCTTTTCTGCTTATGTTGCTCTTAGTATGTAAATCTAATAAAAACGATTGACATTTTTTTGATACATTTAACTTACTTTCTTTCATTTCGTCCGTATTGTTACAAGGTCTGTCTGAGTCTGCTATTTGAGCAACTATTCTAGAGCTGTCGTTTACAAAAGGTAAATCAGCCTTAGTTCTTTTAGATTCTGGTAGTGTTAGCTCACTTTCGATAAAATGTTTCAAATGGTTTTTGGTATGCCTCTTAAAGCAATACAGGTTTGAAAATAGTTGATTACAATTTGAAAAAGTACATCGAAAGTCACTATTGTGTGTCAAGCCATGAGCATTTTTAAAGTGTTTAAGTAATATTGAGAGTTCAATAAAAACTATATCACAAGCAAAACATTTTACTTCTTTACTAATTTTTTATTTATGATTTAAAGAAGGTCAAAAATTCACATAAAGCTGAGCTTTTTAGGTCATAGATCGTTGTTATCTTGTAAATTTGTTTTTGCAAAAAATACCATATTAAAGATGACTCTTTTGGATACTCTAAGTTAAATACATGAAATATCTTAAAGCAAATGTCTAAAGCAGCTATAAATGTGTGAAACTTTTGTATAGTTCCGTCATAGTTTATATAAAATTCAAATAAGCTTTTTATATCTGGACCCACTACAATGAGATACGGTTGAATTTTTTCTTTCCTGTGTATCGATTTTTTTTCCTTCTCTGCGTACGTAAATTCCAGATCATTTATATTGGTAATATGTATAATACAACTGTCCATAGCATCTCGAATAGTAGTTTTACAATTAACACGCTTTCCATCAATTTCTGCGACGTATCGTGATGTGGGTTTCAATACAGCATTTAGCAGCATAATCAAAATGCAATCTTTGGAATCTACATATGTATGTACATAATAGAAAAAATGTTTCAGCTTAAGAAGTGTCTTATAAATGTGAAAACATAAATATGAAGGTACACTGACGGTCATAAAGATTTGCACAAGGACTTTTTTGATATTGAGCTTTACTTTATATTGGATTTCGTACATGTTTTTATAAAGAAATAGTGAAAATTATTTTGCTTAAGCAAAACTAGGTGAAAACAGCAAAAAATTCCTTGCGCAAATCTTTATGACAGCCAGTGTAAGTATATAGTAATGATACTCACTGTCGTTAACGCATTCTTTGCTTACTAACGCAAAGAGATCTCCATAATGTTTATCCCTCAACAAATTTTTATAAAGTTCGCACAGTTGGCTCCGCACATCTATCCAATTATTTATTAGATGAAACGTTTCTTCTGGGTATATTTTTTGAAAATCGAAATCGAGCTACATATGTATGTACATAAATTAAATGAAAAATATGCTTGTGTTAGTGTAAGAACGTTAATGTGTTTTGGAAACTTTTAGTACGTACAAATTTTGGTCCTGTAGCTTGCTTGTAGAATGGCCACTCTTCCAGGATAGATTTCAAGTCTTTTAAGTGACGTATATCATTAACACGGTATTTATATGTCTCGCTCCATAAATTGATTGCATCGCCTTCGTCACCACTCATATACTTCATTTTATTCTTAAGTGAAATGTAATTAGTGGAGCAGAGTGTTTCCTTATCAGATGCATTCTCTTCCTCTGACGTGGTGCTTTCCAGTTTTAAGCGCTTGCGATTTAAGTTATTGAAGCGATTGTATAAAATACCCAATGCATTGGTTCTCCGCCCGGCCTTGCGAGATATGTAATATATTTCCTTATTTTCTGTCGGAAAAATTTCTACAATTTCTTCAGCCAATTTATTCATCTGATACGGACGCGGTATTATGTACTTTCGTGAATTACAATCGAAGAAGTTTTCCACAATAATGTTAAGCAATCTTTTTCTATCATGCATATCCAACTTTTTCTTCATTATATACAAGCTTAGTAGAGATTGGCCGCTTTTTGAGTTTTTCACCATGTCAGTTACATTCTGCAAGAAAATGAAGTTTAAAGAGTATCCACAGCTTCCAATCAACCCTTACCGTAACTTTCACCGAATTGGAATTGCTAGCTGGTGAGTGGAGAGGCTGATTTTCAAGCCAATTTTGTACATTTGAGTTCATACTAAGAGTCGAAAGAGATTCTTCTGGAAACTAAAACAGAAAATTGTTAATATTAAAACACAATATACTATTTAAAACTTTATAGAAAAATATATTACGTTCTTGTGTTTCCAAAGCCCAATTTTTTCCCTAAGTTCTGCTCTATAACCTATATTTTCGTTGCCTGGGAATGCCAACGCCAAGTCGTCACAGTTTATGTACTTTAACCGGTCATATGTGATGCCATAAGCTTTATTTGGGTCAGTTTAAACATGATTAGTTACAAAAGATTTTTAATATAAATAAGATAAACCATTACCATAAAACTTGTCGTAAGCGGCTTCTACATTCATCTCTTTCAATAAGTTTTTTAAACGCTGGTCCTCTCCTGATTGAGTTTGGACAGCCTAGGCAGAAAATATCATGGTATGCACTTAGATCAGTCAATGTCATTACAGCTTTAAGGTACTCCAGAGTAGCAGTACCAACGAAAAATATGCCCTGCTACTGCTCCGGCTCTGAACATGAACAGAGTTAGGAGCAGAGCCGTAGCACAAAAAAGGGATAGAACTTTTTAGGCTCTGCATTTTTTCTGCTGTTTGCCCCGCTCTAAAACGCGACGTAGTTCATAGCCTAAGGAATGCTATCACTGTATTAGGCTACGGCTCTGCTCTATGCTCCATACATTGCATAGCATTTTCAATGGATGGTCTTCAAATTAACCATATAAAAAAGAAGTTGTTTATAAAAATCACTTCTTACCAGTTGTAAATTTCCACACGGACACCTTGCGTCACAATCTCTGTATTTTCAGAAATTTGCAGAAGTCTTTCTTCTAGAAAGAATTCCTGCCCAGCGTTATTCATTGCCAGCGAAACGTTTTCGCCAAGTAGCAAGCAATTATCACTCATTTTCACTTTTATTTAATGTCTTCACCTTGTTCTTTAATCAATACTCACTTATATATATTTATACTTATACACAACGTACAAAACGATTTAATTCGATTTTCTATAGAACGTTTTTTAATAAATATTCTGTGAAATGTTTTATTAACATGAAAGACTGATTTAACAGTTTTCATATCAATTTGACGTGAAAGCTGTTACTTTGATAATTTTCAATGTTGGATGGTGAAATGTTCTATTAACATGAAAGACTGATTTAACAGTTTTCATATCAATTTGAAGTGAAAGCTGTTACTTTGATAATTTTCAATGTTAGATGGTGAAATGTTTTATTAACATGAAAGACTGATTTAACAGTTTTCATATAAATTTGACGTGAAAGCTGTTACTTTGATAATTTTCAATGTTAGATGGTGAAATGTTTTATTAACATGAAAGACTGATTTAACAGTTTTCATATCAATTTGACGTGAAAGCTGTTACTTTGATAATTTTCAATGTTAGATGGTGAAATGTTTTATTAACATGAAATACTGATTTAACAGTTTTCATATCAATTTGACGTGAAAGCTGTTACTTTGATAATTTTCAGTGTTAGATGGTGAAATGTTTTATTAACATGAAAGACTGATTTAACAGTTTTCATATCAATTTGACGTGAAAGCTGTTACTTTGATAATTTTCAATGTTAAATGGTGAAATGTTTTATTAACATGAGAAATTGATATGACAATGTAATACATGACAATGTTGATTTAATAGTTATCATATCAATTTGACGTGAAAGCTGTTACTTTGATCATTTTAAATGTTAAATGGTAAAATGTATTATTAACATGAGAAATTGATATGACAATGTAATACATGACAATGTATATTTAATAGGTATCATATCAATTTAACGTGAAACCTGCTGATTCTATTATTTTCAACGTTAAGATGACATTTTTCGCCGAAATGTGGAATTGATAATGCATAAATGTTAATTTTACATGAGACTTTTCTTTCGGTATATTAGTTAAAGAGTCGCTTGAGTTACTTTCATCATTCTCTCTGTTACATTATTTAAATTTTGCCGGGATAAAGCATCTGCAACCACATTTAATGCACCTGGTTTATAAATAATTTTTGGGAAAACTCCTATTCCCTCCATCTTTTCAATTTGATATTTGGATTTCTTTCAGAAATTGTAAATGATAATGGTTGATGGTCAGTGTGAATCTCCAAATCTCTCACCGAATAAAGGTAATTTCGTAAATTCTTCAATGCCCACACAATGGCAAATAATTCCTTTTCATTTGTCGCATAGTTTTTTCAGTTGTGGGTAATGTTTTTGAAATAAAAGTCACTGATCTCCCCTCTTGAGATAACACAGCTCCTACGGCTACATTTGATGCATCTGTTGTTAGAACAAATTTTTTTGTAAAATCTGGTTGTATCAATTCTATCTGCTGACACAACAATCCCTTTAGTTTTTCGCAAGCAGCTATTGCCTCTTGGTTTAGATTGACAATAGTTTTTTTTGATTTATATTGGGAGATTTTACCATTTTCCCCTTGTAAATATTTTGTAATTGGTTTTGCTATTTTAGCATAACCTTCTATAAATTTCCTATAATATCCCGTTAAACCTAAAAATCCTCTAACCTGACGTAGAGTTCTTGGTATTGAATAATTTTTTATTGCTTCTATTTTCTTTGGATCGGTTTTAATGACCTTATGAGATACAATGTATCCCAGAAACTCAACTTCTTGCTCTATAAACCTAGACTTTTCTAGAGATATTTTCATAAGGGCCTTTTTCAGTACTTCTATTACCAATTCTAAATGTTTCAAGTGATCCTCCAAATTACGTGAATATACTATAATGTCATCAATGTAGACATGACAAAGCTTCCCGATATATTCATGCAAAATATTATTCATAGTCCGTTGGAATATACTGGGAGCGTTGCGAAGGCCAAAGGGCATCGGCACATGCTCATACTTCCCGTTATTAAGGGAGAACGCCGTTTTTTCAATATCCTCTTCTCTCATTAATATTTGATGAAATCCAGATTCGAGATCTATCGTTGAAAAATATTTTGATTCCCCCCAATTTGAAAGTATGATCTCTGGATTCGGCATCGGATATCTATCCGGAATAGTTTTTTCATTTATTTTTTTAAAATCAATCACTAAGCGTAACTTAGGACTTCCATCCTTATTAATTCCCTTTTTTGGAACTACCCAACATGGAGAGTTATATGGACTCTTACTTTCCCTTATAATCCCCTTCTGCAATAGACTTTGGACTTCTTCATTAACAAAACCATTAACAGACATTGGATATAGATATTGTTTGGACCAAATGGGTCTTTCCTCATTCATGCGAATTTCTGCTCTGACATCTGTGTTGAATGGTAAATCCAAATCAACATCTTCATGTTCTTTTTTATAACATCAATTACCTTCTGACGAAGATTCTTTATATTGCCCTCTGTTGGGCTTATTTTATTATTTGGAATTTTGCTGGTACATTCTTCAGCTGGCGCTGTGGAACGTTCTTGTTCCACATTTGTTCTATTTTTTATATTATCTGTCTTATTGCCGGTATTGCCGTCGGCTGGCGCTGTGGAACATTTTTGTTGTACAAAGTTCACTTTATCAACCTCACTTTCTTTTTCACAACTGTGTTTCACTACTGTGTGCACTCTTTCCCCAAATTCATAAATTTGTCCAATTCTATTAACAATTAACTTCTGGTTTTCCAGATCCACTAAAGCGTTGACTTTCCGCAATAAATTATAACCTCTAAGGAGATATGACTCCAAGTTATCAATTTCGTAAAAAATCTCCTTAACACCAAACAGATGAATTTCGTGGTAAAATCTTATTATTGTATAACCATTATTGATTTTTATCCTCTTATAAATATCCAATTCTTTTGGATTCCTATAAATTCCCTTCCTAATATAACAGGTTGTTGCACCTGTATCTACTAAAATTTCAAAATCTTTTTTTATAGCTTAGTCATACAGATATATATATGGCAAGCTTACTTTTGGCCTAAAAAATGGCCTTCATTAATATTATTTACTCGTTGCACTTTTTCCTGTGGTTGCGCACTGACTTGCGCACCTCCAACTCTTTTATTAAAATTGTTGTTTTGCGAATTGTTTCTAACTCACTGTGGCATATATCTATTACTAGGCCTATTCTCAATTTGCAGGGATGGAGCTACATCCATTGGCTCTGGACGGGTTTTTTTATCGTCGCCGAATATTGGACTATTTTTCTGCGGGTACCTCAAATTATTCTGAAACTCCTGACTTCTCCGATTATTATAAGGAAGCCTGTGGGGAGATGAATTAAAACTTTTCTGCGGGTGGCTTTGCGAATATTGCAAAGCAAATTGTGACCTCATTTGATTGGCATTTAACTCTTGAGCCTTGGCAAGGGCATTTGGCAAATCCTTCGGTGTCAAGGTAAACAATATTTGATCTAATGGGTGATTAAGCCCAGTTATAAAGGTCCGCAGAGTAGTAGCTCTGTTTTTAGAGTTTAGCTCTTTAGTTATGGGTGAGCTTGTCCCATGAGTCATTATGGTCTTATTTATGAGAAGCGTCAACTTCACGTTACCCTCATTATAGAAACCTATCAGGGATTTCGATCCCTGTCTCAGGACACTCATCTCCTGTTCGATTATATGACTTGGCCTTTTGTCAGCAAAGGCAAAGTCCAGACGACTTAAAATTGCGTCGAAATTCAAAACTGTTCCGTGATTGGTCAGTATATAATTGGCCTCACGGGTAATATTATTCCTTAAAATTGTTAACGCCGCGAAATATTTCCTACTTCCCCTTGTGTACAAGGACATGGAATTATTGGCTGCTTCGCGCCAACTTAAATAATTATTTATCTTATCCCCAAACTCAGGCAAAGATTTGATAACGTCTAAAGGTTCGTCACAATTTATCTGGAATCTATTTGTTCGGGTACAAACTCGGTCACAGCATCACTGGTGTTGATGGCCTGTATCTGTCGCCTCATTTGCTCTACTTCAGTTCGTAATGATGCCGTACTGGCGGCAATCAATATAGATATTACATCCATATTAGTGGTACTATTATTACTATTTAACGACATTTTTGTCACATCTTCTATCAAAGAATCCAGATCTATATACCCTTTTCAAATCTTTTTTCACAATCTTTCAGCACTTCATATAAATTTTATTTTTTTAATTTTGCTTTATTTCTTCTTGTTTTGCTTTCACTTTTATAATCTTCTAATTGATATGTACATACATATAATTATATATACATACTGTGTATTAACATATACCTTAACTATTTTATTCATTAGCTTACGCTTCTTTGTCTTCGGATTCTCGTCCTTCTATTAGATCCTTGTTCGCTTTGTGGATGAATGCTGCTGTTCATATGTTGGTGGTCCTTTCACTTTCTGGAGTTACGTAATTAGCGTTTTTAGGTTTCTTGTAAGCTGACAAATATTTTTGTTTGCTTTAATTTTAGAGTGTTTTTTTCCTTTTCTCTCCTTTTTTGAGATACTTGTTTTATTTTAAATTTTACAGTGTTTTTTTTTTTGTTTTCTTTTCTCTCCTTTTTAGAGATACTTGTTTTATTTTAATTTTTACAGTGTTTTTTTTTTTTTTGTTTTCTTTTCTCTCCTTTTAGAGATGCTTGTTTTATTTTAATTTTTACAGTGTTTTTTTTTTCCTTTTCTCCCTTTTTAGAGATACTTGTTTTGTTTTAATTTTTACAGTGGTTTTTTTACTCCAAAGGACACGCAACCTTTTTACAGGCTATCACTGCGTATCTCCTGGCAGGATCGCGAATTAATGTTTATGTTGGGTAAATTGAGTTTTTAAAAAACTCTTGCACTTTATTTCAATGCCGCTCAAAAACTGACTAAGCTTTACATTTTACTCTTATTTATAACTTACAAATAGTTTAAAATAGGCACATTGAATAGGATGTTTATCTTAATACGATACCTTAGTAATTTTACTCCTGGCATTGCATTAGCTGGCTAACGCAATGTCAGTGTGTGGGAATGGAATGTTACAACGGATTTCGTAAATAAATAAAATAGCAACGTTTAAAGAATTTTGTTTATATTTGCCACCTGATTTGAGTGAAGTCATGTTCCTTAACTTGTATGTTATATTATTTTTTATACTCAGTTGAGTAGAGCTCACAGAGTATAATAACTTTGATTGGACAACGGTTGGTTGTACAGGTATAAAGGAATCGAGATAGATATAGACTTCCATATATCAAAATCATCAGTATCAGTATTGAAAAAAAAAATTTGATGGAGCCATGTCCGTCCGTCCGTCCGTCCGTTAACCCGATAACTTGAGTAAATTTTGAGGTATCTTCATGAAATTTGGTATGTAGGCTCCTGGGCACTCATTTCAGATCGCTATTTAAAATGAATCGTTCGGACTATAACCACGCCCACTTTTTCGATATCGAAAGTTTCGAAAAACAGAAAAAGTGTGATAATTCATTACCAAAGACGGATAAAGCGATGAAAATTGGTACGTGAGTTGAACTTATGATGCAAAATAGAAAATTAGTAAAAGTTTGGACAATGGGCGTGGCACCGGCCACTTTTAAAAAAAAGGTAATTTAAAAGTTTTGCAAGCTGTAATTTGGCAGTCGTTGAAGATATCATAATGAAATTTGTCAGCCACGTTACTCCTATTACTATATGTATGCTTAATAAAAATTATCAAAATCGGACAACGACCACGCCCACTTAAAAAAAAATTTTTTTTAAGTCAAATTTTAACAAACAATTTAATATCTTTACAGTATATAAGTAAATTATGTCAAAATTAAACTCCAATAATGATATGGTGCAACAAAATACAAAAATAAAAGAAAATTTTAAAATGGGCGTGGCTCCGCCCTTTTTCATTTAATTTGTCTAGGATATTTTTAATGTCATAAGTCGAACAAAAATTTACCAATCCTTGTGAAATTTGGTAGGGGCTTAGATTCTAGGACGGTAACTGTTTTCTGTGAAAAAGAGCGAAATCGGTTGAAGCCAAGCCCAGTTTTTATACACAGTCGACCGTCTGTCCTTCCGGTCGGCCGTTAACCCGATAACTTGGGCAAAAATCGATATATCTTTACTAAACTCAGTTGAACTCACTTTGTACTGGTATAAAAAATGGCCGAAATCCGACAATGACTACGCCCACTTTTTCGATATCGAAAAATAAAAAATGCCATAATTCTATACCAAATACGAAAAAAGGGATGAAACATGGTAATTGGATTGGTTTATTGACGCAAAATATAACTTTAGGAAAAAACTTTGTAAAATGGGTGTGACACCTACCATATTAAGTAGAAGAAAATTAAAAAGTTCTGTGGGGCGAAATCAAAAGCCCTTGGAATCTTGGCAGGAATACTATTCGTGGTTAATACCACTATCCGACAGATGATGTTCTGGGTCACCCTGGTCCACATTTTGTTCGATATCTCGAAAACGCCTTCACATATACAACTAAGGGCCACTCCCTTTTAAAACCCTCATTAATACCTTTAATTTGATACCCATATTGTACAAACACATTCTAGAGTCACCCCTGGTCCACCTTTATGGCGGTATCCTATATAACTAAGGCCCACTCCTTTTTAAAATACTCATTAACACCTTTCATTTGATACCCATATCGTACAAACAAATTCTAGACTCAACCCTGGTCCACCTTTATGGATATATCTCGAAAAGGCGCCCACCTATAGAACTAAGGCGCACGCCTGTTTAAAATACTCATTAACACCTTTCATTTGATACCCTTATCGTACAAACAAATTCTAGAGTCACCGCTGGTCCACCTTTAAGGAGATATCTCGAAAAGGCGTCCACCTATAGAACTAAGGCCCCCACAGAAAGAAAAAAGATAGGTTAATCTAACCGAAAAAGGTTGTTAATAAACTATTTTTCTACTTTGTATTAAATGGAAATATGGTTTTCAATTCTGTAATTCTAGCACCCTTATCAATAATGATTTGCTATTTGAAATGATTTAATGGTTTTTTTGTTGCAGCAATTTGATATTCATCACTACTTTCTGCAGAATGTTGTGTATTAGTTAAAGAGTCGCTTGAGTTACTTTCATCATTCTCTCTGTTATATTATTTAAATTTTGCCGGGATAAAGCATCTGCAACCACATTTATTGCACCTGGTTTATAAATAATTTTTGGGGAAAACTCCTATGCCCTCCATCTTTTCAATTTGATATTTGGATTTCTTTCAGAAATTGTAAATGATAATGGTTGATGGTCGGTGTGAATCTCCAAATCTCTCACCGAATAAAGGTAATTTCGTAAATTCTTCAATGCCCACACAATGGCAAATAATTCCTTTTCATTTGTCGCATAGTTTTTTTCAGTCGTGGGTAATGTTTTTGAAATAAAAGTCACGGATCTCCCCTCTTGAGATAACACAGCTCCTACGGCTACATTTGATGCATCTGTTGTTAGAACAAATTTTTTTGTAAAATCTGGTTGTATCAATTCTATCTGCTGACACAACAATCCCTTTAGTTTTTCGCAAGCAGCTATTGCCTCTTGGTTTAGATTGACAATAGTTTTTTTTGATTTATATTGGGAGATTTTACCATTTTCCCCTTGTAAATATTTTGTAATTGGTTTTGCTATTTTAGCATAACCTTCTATAAATTTCCTATAATATCCCGTTAAACCTAAAAATCCTCTAACCTGACGTAGAGTTCTTGGTATTGAATAATTTTTTATTGCTTCTATTTTCTTTGGATCGGTTTTAATGACCTTATGAGATACAATGTATCCCAGAAACTCAACTTCTTGCTCTATAAACCTAGACTTTTCTAGAGATATTTTCATAAGGGCCTTTTTCAGTACTTCTATTACCAATTCTAAATGTTTCAAGTGATCCTCCAAATTACGTGAATATACTATAATGTCATCAATGTAGACATGACAAAGCTTCCCGATATATTCATGCAAAATATTATTCATAGTCCGTTGGAATATACTGGGAGCGTTGCGAAGGCCAAAGGGCATCCGCACATGCTCATACTTCCCGTTATTAACGGAGAACGCCGTTTTTTCAATATCCTCTCCTCTCATTAATATTTGATGTAATCCAGATTCGAGATCTATCGTTGAAAAATATTTTGATTCCCCCAAATTTGAAAGTATGATCTCTGGATTCGGCATCGGATATCTATCCGGAATAGTTTTTTCATTTATTTTTTTAAAATCAATCACTAAGCGTAACTTAGGACTTCCATCCTTATTAATTCCCTTTTTTGGAACTACCCAACATGGAGAGTTATATGGACTCTTACTTTCCCTTATAATCCCCTTCTGCAATAAACTTTGGACTTCTTCATTAACAAAACCATTAACAGACATTGGATATAGATATTGTTTGGACCAAATGGGTCTTTCCTCATTCATGCGAATTTCTGCTCTGACATCTGTGTTGAATGGTAAATCCAAATCAACATCTTCCTGTTCTTTTTTATAACATCAATTATCTTCTGACGAAGATTCTTTATATTGCCCTCTTTTGGGCTTATTTTATTATTTGGAATTTTGCTGGTACATTCTTCAGCTGGCGCTGTGGAACGTTCTTGTTCCACATTTGTTCTATTTTTTATATTATCTGTCTTATTGCCGGTATTGCCGTCGGCTGGCGCTGTGGAACATTTTTGTTGTACAAAGTTCACTTTATCAACCTCACTTTCTTTTTCACAACTGTGCTTCACTACTGTGTGCACTCTTTCCCCAAATTCATAAATTTTTCCAATTCTATTAACAATTAACTTCTGGTTTTCCAGATCCACTAAAGCGTTGACTTTCCGCAATAAATTATAACCTCTAATGAGATATGACTCCAAGTTATCAATTTCGTAAAAAATCTCCTTAACACCAGACAGATGAATTTCGTGGTAAAATCTTATTATTGTATAACCATTATTGATTTTTATCCTCTTATAAATATCCAATTCTTTTGGATTCCTATAAATTCCCTTCCTAATATAACAGGTTGTTGCACCTGTATCTACTAAAATTTCAAAATCTTTTTTTATAGCTTGGTCATACAGATATATATATGGCAAGCTTACTTTTGGCCTAAAAAATGGCCTTCATTAATATTATTTACTTGTTGCACTTTTTCCTGTGGTTGCGCACTGACTTGCGCACCTCCAACTCTTTTATTAAAATTGTTGTTTTGCGAATTGTTTCTAACTCACTGTGGCATATATCTATTACTAGGCCTATTCTCAATTTGCAGGGATGGATCTACATCCATTGGCTCTGGACGGGTTTTTTTATCGTCGCCGAATATTGGACTATTTTTGTGCGGGTACCTCAAATTATTCTGAAACTCCTGACTTCTCCGATTATTATAAGGAAGTCTGTGGGGAGATGAATTAAAACTTGTCTGCGGGTGGCTTTGCGAATATTGCAAAGCAAATTGTGACCACATTTGATTGGCATTTAACTCTTGAGCCTTGGCAAGGGCATTTGGCAAATCCTTCGGTGTCAAGGTAAACAATATTTTATCTAATGGGTGATTAAGCCCAGTTATAAAGGTCCGCAGAGTAGTAGCTCTGTTTTTAGAGTTTAGCTCTTTAGTTATGGGTGAGCTTGTCCCATGAGTCATTATGGTCTTATTTATGAGAAGCGTCAACTTCACGTTACCCTCATTATAGAAACCTATAAGGGATTTCGATCCCTGTCTCAGGACACTCATCTCCTGTTCGATTATATGACTTGGCCTTTTGTCAGCAAAGGCAAAGTCCAGACGACTTAAAATTGCGTCGAAATTCAAAATTGTTCCGTGATTGGTCAGTATATAATTGGCCTCACGGGTAATTTTATTCCTTAAAATTGTTAACGCCGCGAAATATTTCCTACTTCCCCTTGTGTACAAGGACATGGAATTATTGGCTGCTTCGCGCCAACTTACAAAATTATTTATCTTATCCCCAAACTCAGGCAAAGATTTGATAACGTCTAAAGGTTCGTCACAATTTATCTGGAATCTATTTGTTCGGGTACAAACTCGGTCACAGCATCACTGGTGTTGATGGCCTGTATCTGTCGCCTCATTTGCTCTACTTCAGTTCGTAATGATGCCGTACTGGCGGCAATCAATCTAGATATTACATCCATATTAGTGGTACTATTATTACTATTTAACGACATTTTTGTCACATCTTCTATCAAAGAATCCAGATCTATATACCCTTTTCAAATCTTCTTTCACAATCTTTCAGCACTTCATATAAATTTTATTTTTTTAATTTTGCTTTATTTCTTCTTGTTTTGCTTTCACTTTTATAATCTTCTAATTGATATGTACATACATATAATTATATATACATACTATGTATTAACATATACCTTAACTATTTTATTCATTAGCTTACGCTTCTTTGTCTTCGGATTATCGTCCTTCTATTAGATCCTTGTTCGCTTTGTGGATGAATGCTGCTGTTCATATGTTGGTGGTCCTTTCACTTTCTGGAGTTACGTAATTAGCGTTTTTAGGTTTCTTGTAAGCTGACAAATATTTTTGTTTGCTTTAATTTTAGAGTGTTTTTTTCCTTTTCTCTCCTTTTTTGAGATACTTGTTTTATTTTAAATTTTACAGTGTTTTTTTTTTGTTTTATCCCTTTAGTTTTTCGCAAGCAGCTATTGGCTCTTGGTTTAGATTGACAATAGTTTTTTTTTATTTATATTGGGAGATTTTACCATTTTCCCCTTGTAAATATTTTGTAATTTGTTTTGCTATTTTAGCATAACCTTCTATAAATTTCCTATAATATCCCGTTAAACCTAAAAATCCTCTAACCTGACGTAGAGTTCTTGGTATTGGATAATTTTTTATTGCTTCTATTTTCTTTGGATCGGTTTTAATGACCTTATGAGATACAATGCATCCCAGAAACTCAACTTCTTGCTCTATAAACCTAGACTTTTCTAGAGATATTTTAATAAGGGCCTTTTTCAGTACTTCTATTACCAATTCTCAAATCAACGTCGAACGTCGTGCTGTGCAGACGTGTTTACACTGCTCTCTAAGTAAATTTCATTTATCTCGTGAAATCAGTGTAAACAAATAAATATTTCTATACTTGTGATTTATATCGCGATCTCCAAACAAAATGTCTAATAGTGCCTTTAAAAACTATAATTGAATAAATATTTTAATATTCAACAATTATAAAGTTTATTGACTTTCATATAAAAAAATTTTGCATAAGTGCTTCTGCATATTTGAATTCTTTATGACTATTCTTCGTTACTCTCAAAATGCCGTGCATATGTGGCTGTAGAGTAGAGCGAACGCAACCAAAAGTGCAGTGCGCAAAGTGCATTGAACTTTTTCATATGGAGTGTGTCAAGATTCGCCCAGCTGATCTGGATTGCTTGACTGAAACGGGTAAACAATTCATATGTAATGGGTGTATTGCCTTGCGTCGTAACTCTCTGCGCTCACCGCCACCTATCATAGATTTCAATAAGTCTATTAATCTCAGTGATGCTACAACAACATGCATTCCTGATAAAACAAATAACTTCAATAGTCAACCTATGCTTTCTTATGTTGGCAGTGTTGACGTAAGTCATCCTCACTCATCTCAGCAAACAAGTGCTTTAGATTTGGCTCTAATTGAGATCAATTCTCTCAAAAATTATAACAAATTTCTTATTGACCAATTGGAAATATTAAGTGAAATTCGCTCTCTACACAACAAACTTCGTTTAGATGAGTTGTTCTCGGCCATTGCTTCGCTAGCTTCAGATTTAAATACAAATAAATGCACATGTTCTACAGATATTCGTTCTGCTTGCGCCGCTACTGCAGTTAAAACGTCAGAGACAACATCGTCGAGTACAGATGACGCATCTCTTGCCTGTGCAATTGTCGACGCCACCTGCAATGATACTGCGATCTCTGCTGCTGCTATGACTTCTGCTGATGTTGATGTCAACAACAAGAGTCCAATTGTTACTGCTATCACCGATCGTTGGCCAATTTCTAATGATAACAATGTGAGTGAAATTCAACTATGTGCCACTAAGCAGAATGTTACTACTGTGGTTCAAGCATGCTCAACACATCTCTCTCACAGCTCTTCTACTGCAAATAATATTGAATCTCCCTCACAGTGGACTCAGGTTCAGAGAAAAACGCGTAAAAACAAAAAACGCACTAAATCTCTGTCTTCTGGTACTAACGTTGACGTGGTAGGCAATGATAAAATCAGTGATTCTAATAACGCGGGAAGTCAAGTCCATCAAAAGGAAACCCCCCAAGTCCAAACCAGATCGCGTAGTCTAGTGATCGGAGTCAGTACTAACACTGAACTTGATGTAGTTTCCGCAAAAAAATGGATCCATCTATCGTCATTCAAATCTAATGTCACTGCTGATAATATAATCTCCTATGTGGTTAAAAATACGAAAATCGATGGCAATGAACTTGCCTGCTTCACTCTGGTTAAAAAAGATACAGATTTTACTAAACTCTCTAGAGTAAATTTTAAGCTTGGCGTGTCAGCTACCTTCCTGGCCGCAATTATGGATCCCTTGCTATGGCCAGCAAATGTGAAAGTTAAACCGTTTAAAAATGTTCGCAAGCAAGCAAGTAGCTCGGACCCAGTGTCAAGCGACGATTAGCAATCACTGAACAATGTTGTGAGTGCTCTGCCTCCAATTAATGGGCATAGTGAGATAAAGGTATATTTCCAAAACCTTTCTGGGATGAGGACCAAAGCCGATCTTGTTCACACCTTCAGTTCCCAATTGGATTATGACGTCTTTGTTTTCATCGAAACATGGCTGAATGGAAGTTTTTTCGACAGTGAGTTCTTCGACTCTAATCTTTTTAATGTATTCCGCAAAGATCGAGATGCTAACGCTACTGGTTGTCTTCGTGGCGGTGGGGTCTTAATTGCGGTCAAACGTCAGTTATCCTCCTGTTTCTTTCCGCTTAGTAATGGTGACGTTTTGCTCGACCAAATTTGTGTTTGCATTAATAGTTCTGATTCACAAGGCTCCCTATATCTCCTTGCATCATACGTGCCACCAGGCAGTTCATTTGAACTATACAAGGCACACGCTGACAACATAGTTTCGCTAGTTATTAATAACCTAAGTGATAATCATCTCTGCGTGCTTGGTGACTTCAACTTATGCAATATTGACTGGTCAACTAATGTTTGTAATTTTGGTCTTACACCTAATAATCTCTCTGCAAATCACGAATTATATTTCATTGACAATTTACTTAGTCTTAATTTATTGCAAATCAACAAATGTGTTAATACTTTAAATAGATTACTCGATATCATATTTATTAGTGATAATATTAATTGTGAAATCAGTGAATGTACAAATCCCATCACTCACAAGGACAGGCATCACCTACCCTTGGTTATTAATTTTAGTTTTTATAGTTTTGCACAGGATACTTCTGAAAGCAGATTTACTTTTAACTTTAATTCGTTTGATTTTCCCAGTTTTAATAGTTTTTTATCTGAAATAGACTGGGAAGTGGTACTTGAAGGACTGGATACTTCTAATAGTTTCCAAACTTTCAAATCTATTCTATTAAATCACTGCCTGCATAAAATTCCTATGAGACGAATGAGGCCTGACAAACTTCCGTGGTATACGAAAGAGTTGAAAAAATTGAGGAATCTCAGAAATAAATATATGCGTAAGTTTAAACATACGAAGAACCATTTGTTCTTCATTAAATATAAGCAATACTTGAAAAAATTTAATAATTTGGATAAGCTTCTGTACACCAACTATATTCATACAATCGAGTCTAACATTAAGTTGAATCCGAAAACATTTTGGAGCTATATCAAGTCCAAAAAAGGTTGCTCCAGTATACCGTCTGGAGTGTTCCTTGATGGCCACTCAGCGCGAACACCGGGAGATACAGCCAACTTATTTGCGGAGTTTTTTAAATCAAATTTTTCTGCCGACGATAGTTATCAATCGTTTGATGCCTCCTCGAATCTTGACACTGCTCTAAACTTTGGTGCCCTCTGTCTCTCTTCTGATGATATTAGTAATGCTTTCTCAAACTTAAATCTTCGTCTCAAACAGACGTTGATGGGTTCTCTTCAGTCCTGTTAAAAAACTGCCCGACTCTAGTTCTTCCTTTAAGAATAATCTTTAATAAATCTCTTTCGTGCGGTACGTTCACTGACGAGTGGAAGCTCACCTCCATTACCCCCGTCTTTAAAAGTGGTAACAAAAATGATGTGCGTAATTACAGACCTATTTCAAAGCTTTCTACCATTTCCAAAATTTTCGAGCATGCTGTTAATGCCAAGTTGAGTTTTGCGGTTAAGTCTTTAATATCTCCCTTCCAGCATGGTTTTGTCGCTGGTAGATCAACAGTTTCAAATCTTGCTGTTTTTAGTGAATATTGTATTGAATCTTTTTCTGCAGGTTATCAGGTTGATTGCATTTATACGGACTTTTCAAAAGCTTTTGACAAAATCCATCATAGTGTTTTAATTAAAAAATTAGGTTGCCTTGGTTTCCACTCTTCGTTTCTTTTATGGGTAAAGTCTTATTTAAGTAACAGACAGTGTGTTGTTTCCATTGATGGACAATCGTCTAGTCCGTTTGTAGCCACTTCTGGGGTTCCCCAAGGGAGTATATTAGGTCCACTTTTATTTATCTTATTTATTAATGACGTAAGTAGTTGTTTTTCATTCGCGAAGTGTTTGCTATACGCCGATGACTTAAAGCTATTTTCTGCCATTAAGACGCCAGATGATGCCTTAATGTTGCAGAATGATATTAATAAATTGCACCAATGGTGCCTGAATTCCGGTATCTCTTTGAATCCGTCCAAATGCTTTCAAATGACCTACTCGAAGTCAATTAATCTTCTAACTACAAATTATAGTATCTCTAATTATGAACTTCAATGTGTTAATGAGATTAAGGACCTTGGTGTTGTCTTTGACAATAAGTTTTCTTTTAGTAAGCACATAAATTTCATAACCTCTAAATCATATTCTATGCTTGGCTTTGTAAGGCGCAATGCTACCAAATTCTCTGATCCCTACACGTTTAAGCTACTTTACACATCTTTTGTTAGATCTAATCTGGAATATGGCGTATTTATTTGGAGACCAAGTAGTCAAACTGCTATTACCAGAATTGAAAGAATACAAAAAATTTTTCTCAAATATGCCCTTCGTCCATTAAACTTCTCTGATCCTATACCCGCCTACTCTGCGCGACTTATGCTTTTAAGCCTTAAGTCTTTAGATAATCGCAGATCAATACTCTGCTTGTCATTTACGTATGATATTATTAATGGGTTCGTTGACTGTCCATATTTATTGGATAGGATTCGATTTAATATTCCTCGGAGGTGTCTTCGCAGTTTTTATACATTTTATTGTGACAATTTTAAAACCCACTATTCCAGTAATGCTCCAATTGCTCGTGCTCTCCGTGAGTTTAACTCTATCAGTACTGTTGTAAATCTAGACTTTTCTGCTCCAAAAGCGAAACTGCTAAATATGTTAAAATCTGCTTTCTAAATATTATGTATTATTTTTCAAATAACTATCTCTTAACTTTAGTTTGTATCATAGTCTGTAAGGATTTAAGTCCATTGACTAAGTGAAATAAAGAAATAAAGAAATTCTAAATGTTTCAAGTGATCCTCCAAATTACGTGAATATACTATAATTTCATCAATGTAGACATGACAAAGCTTCCCGATATATTCATGCAAAATATTATTCATAGTCCGTTGGAATATACTGGGAGCGTTGCGAAGGCCAAAGGGCATCCGCACATGCTCATACTTCCCGTTATTAACGGAGAACGCCGTTTTTCAATATCCTCTTCTCTCATTAATATTTGATGAAATCCAGATTCGAGATCTATCGTTGAAAAATATTTTGATTCCCCCAAATTTGAAAGTATGATCTCTGGATTCGGCATCGGATATCTATCCGGAATAGTTTTTTCATTTATTTTTTTAAAATCAATCACTAAGCGTAACTTAGGACTTCCATCCTTATTAATTCCCTTTTTTGGAACTACCCAACATGGAGAGTTATATGGACTCTTACTTTCCCTTATAATCCCCTTCTGCAATAGACTTTGGACTTCTTCATTAACAAAACCATTAACAGACATTGGATATAGATATTGTTTGGACCAAATGGGTCTATCCTCATTCATGCGAATTTCTGCTCTGACATCTGTGTTGAATGGTAAATCCAAATCAACATCTTCATGTTCTTTTTTATAACATCAATTATCTTCTGACGAAGATTCTTTATATTGCCCTCTTTTGGGCTTATTTTATTATTTGGAATTTTGCTGGTACATTCTTCAGCTGGCGCTGTGGAACGCTCTTGTTCCACATTTGTTCTATTTTTTATATTATCTGTCTTATTGCCGGTATTGCCGTCGGCTGGCGCTGTGGAACATTTTTGTTGTACAAAGTTCACTTTATCAACCTCACTTTCTTTTTCACAACTGTGCTTCACTACTGTGTGCCCTCTTTCCCCAAATACATAAATTTTTCCAATTCTATTAGCAATTAACTTCTGGTTTTCCAGATCCACTAAAGCGTTGACTTTCCGCAATAAATTATAACCTCTAAGGAGATATGACTCCAAGTTATCAATTTCGTAAAAAATCTCCTTAACACCAAACAGATGAATTTCGTAGTAAAATCTTATTATTGTATAACCATTATTGATTTTTATCCCCTTATAAATATCCAATTCTTTTGGATTCCTATAAATTCCCTTCCTAATATAACAGGTTGTTGCACCTGTATCTACTAAAATTTCAAAATCTTTTTTTATAGCTTGGTCATACAGATATATATATGGCAAGCTTACTTTTGGCCTAAAAAATGGCCTTCATTAATATTATTTACTTGTTGCACTTTTTCCTGTGGTTGCGCACTGACTTGCGCACCTCCAACTCTTTTATTAAAATTGTTGTTTTGCGAATTGTTTCTAACTCACTGTGGCATATATCTATTACTAGGCCTATTCTCAATTTGCAGGGATGGATCTACATCCATTGGCTCTGGACGGGTTTTTTTATCGTCGCCGAATATTGGACTATTTTTCTGCGGGTACCTCAAATTATTCTGAAACTCCTGACTTCTCCGATTATTATAAGGAAGTCTGTGGGGAGATGAATTAAAACTTTTCTGCGGGTGGCTTTGCGAATATTGCAAAGCAAATTGTGACCTCATTTGATTGGCATTTAACTATTGAGCCTTGACAAGGGCATTTGGCAAATCCTTCGGTGTCAAGGTAAACAATATTTGATCTAATGGGTGATTAAGCCCAGTTATAAAGGTCCGCAGAGAAGTAGCTCTGTTTTTAGAGTTTAGCTCTTTAGTTATGGGTGAGCTTGTCCCATGAGTCATTATGGTCTTATTTATGAGAAGCGTCAACTTCACGTTACCCTCATTATAGAAACCTATCAGGGATTTCGATCCCTGTCTCAGGACACTCATCTCCTGTTCGATTATATGACTTGGCCTTTTGTCAGCAAAGGCAAAGTCCAGACGACTTAAAATTGCGTCGAAATTCAAAACTGTTCCGTGATTGGTCAGTATATAATTGGCCTCACGGGTAATTTTATTCCTTAAAATTGTTAACGCCGCGAAATATTTCCTACTTCCCCTTGTTTACAAGGACATGGAATTATTGGCTGCTTCGCGCCAACTTACATAATTATTTATCTTATCCCCAAACTCAGGCAAAGATTTGATAACGTCTAAAGGTTCGTCACAATTTATCTGGAATGGCGGCCACCGTGGTGTGATGGTAGCGTGCTCCGCCTATCACACCGTATGCCCTGGGTTCAACTCCCGGGCAAAGCAACATCAAAATTTTAGAAATAAGATTTTTCAATTAGAAGAAAATTTTTCTAAGCGGGGTCGCCCCTCGGCAGTGTCTGGCAAGCGCTCCGATTGTATTCCTGCCATGAAAAGCTCTCAGTGAAAACTCATCTGCCTTGCAGATGCCGTTCGGAGTCGGCATAAAACATGTAGGTCCGTCCGGCCAATTTGTAGGGAAGAATCAAGAGGAGCACGACGCAAATTGGAAGAGAAGCTTGGCCTTAGATCTCTTCGGAGGTTATCGCGCCTTACATTTTTTTTTTTAATTTATCTGGAATCTATTTGTTCGGGTACAAACTCGGTCACAGCATCACTGGTGTTGATGGCCTGTATCTGTCGCCTCATTTGCTCTACTTCAGTTCGTAATGATGCCGTACTGGCGGCAATCAATCTAGATATTACATCCATATTAGTGGTACTATTATTACTATTTAACGACATTTTTGTCACATCTTCTATCAAAGAATCCAGATCTATATACCCTTTTCAAATCTTCTTTCACAATCTTTCAGCACTTCATATAAATTTAATTTTTTTAATTTTGCTTTATTTCTTCTTGTTTTGCTTTCACTTTTATAATCTTCTAATTGATATGTACATACATATAATTATTTATACATACTATGTATTAACATATACCTTAACTATTTTATTCATTAGCTTACGCTTCTTTGTCTTCGGATTCTCGTCCTTCTATTAGATCCTTGTTCGCTTTGTGGATGAATGCTGCTGTTCATATGTTGGTGGTCCTTTCACTTTCTGGAGTTACGTAATTAGCGTTTTTAGGTTTCTTGTAAGCTGACAAATATTTTTGTTTTCTTTAATTTTAGAGTGCTTTTTTTTCCTTTTCTCTCCTTTTTTGAGATACTTGTTTTATTTTAAATTTTACAGTGTTTTTTTTTGTTTTCTTTTCTCTCCTTTTTAGAGATACTTGTTTTATTTTAATTTTTACAGTGTTTTTTTTTTGTTTTCTTTTCTCACCTTTTAGATATGCTTGTTTTATTTTAATTTTTACAGTGTTTTTTTTTCCTTTTCTCCCTTTTTAGAGATACTTGTTTTGTTTTAATTTTTACAGTGGTTTTTTTACTCCAAAGGACACGCAACCTTTTTACAGGCTATCACTGCGTATCTCCTGGCAGGATCGCGAATTAATGTTTATGTTGGGTAAATTGAGTTTTTAAAAAACTCTTGCACTTTATTTCAATGCCGCTCAAAAACTGACTAAGCTTTACATTTTACTCTTATTTATAACTTACAAATAGTTTAAAATAGGCACATTGAATAGGATGTTTATCTTAATACGATACCTTAGTAATTTTACTCCTGGCATTGCATCAGCTGGCTAACGCAATGTCAGTATGTGGGAATGGAATGTTACAACGGATTTCGTAAATAAATCAAATAGCAACGTTTAAAGAATTTTGTTTATATTTGCCACCTGATTTGAGTGAAGTCATGTTCCTTAACTTGTATGTTATATTATTTTTTATACTCAGTTGAGTAGAGCTCACAGAGTATAATAACTTTGATTGGACAACGGTTGGTTGTACAGGTATAAAGGAATCGAGATAGATATAGACTTCCATATATCAAAATCATCAGTATTGAAAAAAAAATTTGATTGAGCCATGTCCGTCCGTCCGTCCGTCCGTCCGTTAACCCGATAACTTAAGTAAATTTTGAGGTATCTTCATGAAATTTGGTATGTAGGCTCCTGGGCACTCATCTCAGATCGCTATTTAAAATGAATCGTTCGGACTATAACCACCACTTTTTCGATATCGAAAGTTTCGAAAAACAGAAAAAGTGTGATAATTCAATACCAAAGACGGATAAAGCGATGAAAATTGTTACGTGAGTTGAACTTATGATGCAAAATAGAAAATTAGTAAAAGTTTGGACAATGGGCGTGGCACCGGCCACTTTTAAAAAAAAAGGTAATTTAAAAGTTTTGCAAGCTGTAATTTGGCAGTCGTTGAAGATATCATAATGAAATTTGTCAGCCACGTTACTCCTATTACTATATGTATGCTTAATAACAATTATCAAAATCGGAAAACGACCACGCCCACTTAAAAAAAAATTTTTTTAAGTCAAATTTTAACAAAAAATTTAATATCTTTACAGTATATAAGTAAATTATGTTAAAATTAAACTCCAATAATGATATGGTGCAACAAAATACAAAAATAAAAGAAAATTTCAAAATGGGCGTGGCTCCGCCCTTTTTCATTTAATTTGTCTAGGATATTTTTAATGTCATAAGTCGAACAAAAATTTACCAATCCTTGTGAAATTTGGTAGGGGCTTAGATTCTAGGACGATAACTGTTTTCTGTGAAAAAGAGCGAAATCGGTTGAAGCCACGCCCAGTTTTTATACACAGTCGACCGTCTGTCCTTCCGGTCGGCCGTTAACCCGATAACTTGAGCAAAAATCGATATATCTTTACTAAACTCAGTTGAACTCACTTTGTATTGGTATAAAAAATGGCCGAAATCCGACAATGACTACGCCCACTTTTTCGATATCGAAAAATGAAAAATGCCATAATTCTATACCAAATACGAAAAAAGGGATGAAACATGGTAATTGGATTGGTTTATTGACGCAAAATATAACTTTAGAAAAAAACTTTGTAAAATGGGTGTGACACCTACCATATTAAGTAGAAGAAAATTAAAAAGTTCTGTGGGGCGAAATCAAAAGCCCTTGGAATCTTGGCAGGAATACTATTCGTGGTATTACATATATAAATAAATTAGCGGTATCCGACAGATGATGCTCTGGGTCACCCTGGTCCACATTTTGTTCGATATCTCGAAAACGCCTTCATATATACAGCTAAGGGCCACTCCCTTTTAAAACCCTCATTAATACCTTTAATTTGATACCCATATCGTACAAACACATTCTAGAGTCACCCCTGGTCCACCTTTATGGCGGTATCCTATATATCTAAGGCCCACTCCTTTTTAAAATACTCATTAATACCTTTCATTTGATACCCATATCGTACAAACAAATTCTAGAGTCAACCCTGGTCCACCTTTATGGATATATCTCGAAAAGGCGCCCACCTATAGAACTAAGGCGCACGCCTGTTTAAAATACTCATTAACACCTTTCATTTGATACCCTTATCGTACAAACAAATTCTAGAGTCACCCCTGGTCCACCTTTAAGGAGATATCTCGAAAAAGCGTCCACCTATAGAACTAAGGCCCCCACAGAAAGAAAAAAAATAGGTTAATCTAACCGAAAAAGTTGTTAATAAACTATTTTTCTACTTTGTATTGAAAAAAAAAAACAACAAGTACAATTCAGGTAGTTAATCTAATCGAAAAAAAATTGTTAAACGAATTTGGAGATTTTTAACCATAAAAGTAGTTTAACTAGCCGTCAGAATTGTAAATGTACTATTTTGGTTGGTTAAACTAACTGTTAGAATTGTAGCATATAACTTTAACTGCAAAAAATGGTATGACTAAACTCTAAAATGGTAAAATTACAATCCTTAACAGCCAAAATAGTAAAACTAACCAAACAAAATTGTAACTGTACTATTTTGGTTGGTTAAACTAACCGAAAAGATAGTTTATTTGATGAGAATAACGCCAACTCTTGATGCAAAATAAAACAACTCATTGTTGATATTCAGTTGTCAAATTTTCGTGGACAGTGTTTGTTGCGTGGGCGTTGTTTAAAGTGAGCTTTAATTTAATTAAAATTAATAGAATAACAATGAGTCTTAACAATAGTGAATTGTTTTCGTTAAATATATTAAGTGCTCTTGAGGCGGATGATATGAATAATCCTGATCCAGCAGGCACGGAATTTTCTCAACTGATTGTGGAGTGGGGTTTTCCTCAAAAAATCGCAGAACTCAAAGGTGATTTGCAAATACAAACATATGTCATTGTTTTATCTTTTATTTTATTTTCTGCTATTTCAGCGCAAGCAATAACGCTGACCAATATGAAATATCTGACGGAGTCTGACCTTGCAGATTTGTTCAAGAACGACACGATTGGTGCTAGAGCAGAATTCCGCCACAAGCTCATAACTTGGAGGAAAGCAAACGTAAGTATTTTAAAGTCTCGGTGAATGTTTCAGCTAATTTTTCGCAAAATATTTTAGGGTTATAGCAACGTGTCAACGTGTGATACAGCTTCAGTCAATTCTGACATTGTTGATTTTATGCAGCAGTGGCGACAGCGGAACATTGGCATTGAATCTCCTTCATGTTCACAGCCATCCAGTTCTTCGTCACATGATTTCGTAAGTGTATATAGTGTGCAAAATAAATCAAAAATAATCATAATTGTTTAGGTTTTACAACAAGTGCTGAATGCTCATCCAACTGGTGAGTATGTTCTGCAGTTGGGTAAGCTAGATGACGCTGGGAGGAAAATCTTAATTTATGGACTGTGTCTTGGTTTATTAAAAGAAAAATCAAGATATCCCGAAATACATTCCAATCTATTGCGCATGATATTTCTAACAGATTTAAAGACGACAAGGTTTTACAAATTATACATTCCTTCCAAAATTATTTCTTAATTTTCATAAATTTTCAGTCGATTTACTATCACAAAGATCCGATTACCTTAAGGCCAGCAGGCCGCTTGTACGATAAATATTACAACACATTGAAAGGATTGAAGAAATCTGGTGAATTAGTGGACCCAGAAAGTCCAACTCCTGAGACATCACCGACAGAAGAACATACGTTTACTTTCGATGATGAAAAATGTAAGTAATGCCATGCCAATATTTTTTGCTTATAGTGATTTCACGTTTCTTTATGCAGCTGCCTATGACTGGCTCAAACTATTTGATTCGCCGTGGAGCACAGTTGAAGCTAATTGGAAGAAAAAATTCAAAACCAGACGACAACAAATTTTGAACTCAAGTGGTAACACATCAGCGAACACTTTACGGAACTGGAAACTTTTTTCCCATTCGTGTGGTTACAATCTGGTAGGTGGATTTTACATTTCAATGTACAATGTTGAAATGAAAATCATGCTTCCTACTTTCGTTTGTTTCGGATTGATATTGACTTTAATGCTCTGCATCAGAGTTCCTCAAGGCTAACAGAAAATTGGCAAGGTTTTTAAAGAAAAATTTTACCAATTCTGAAGAAGAGGGTAAAGGACACTCAAAATCTGCAGCACTTGAAAAAAGTAAATGAGTTAAATGTTTGTTAACATAAGTAATAATCAGATTGAATGATTATTAACTGTTTATAAATTGTATTACAGGTTCAGATCAACTTATAGCATTGTTGCTGCACGCTGTACTACGACCTAATATAAAACGGAAGTCAGATGACAAAACGGTTTTTAGAAGCACTATTAAGGATTCTCAGCTCTCGTTTTTACTACAGGTTAATACTGTGAACGATGTCGAAAACCTGAAAACATCACTGTATGCAAGCGGCGAGACATTGCAACCACAAATTACCGCAATTGGCAGTGATTTGAGCGACATATGCTTTAGACATATGCTTTAAGACATTTCATGTTTTACATTTAAAATATCCACAGGAAGGCATTGAGTTTTGGACGTTTGTCCAAAGATATTTTTATTCCATTGAATTGACTGAAGATAAACCTTCCCCAAATGTACTTTGCTTGTTGAGCGACTTAATGTAATGTAATTACATAAAAGTAAACTTAAACGTTTTATATATATTTTTAATGATTTTACGTTATATATTTTTTTTATTCGAAAATGGTCTTCTTTTTTGTATGCAACGAAAGTTTTGAAGATGTTGATACACTCGTAGTTCATCTAAAAAATTGTCACAGTTTAACATCATCTAGTACTTTTTACTGTCTGCATTGTTGCCATTATTACCAGTGCTTACGAACTTTTAAAAGCCACTTTAAGAAAGTGAATTCATGCATTTCTAATTTAAGTTCAACATTTCAGAGGCTTACTGGATCTGAAAATATAAATTTTCCGTTACAATTCAATAAACAACAATGTAATCAAGAAATTTTCGAATTTCCTCGTGCTGAGTTGGAAAATATTGCGCTGCTATTTTTAAGTAAATTACACAGCCAATCAAATTTCGCTCGATATGATGCAGAACAACTTATTGATGACATAACAAATGATTTGCTTTTGCCAATAGCTGACTATTTAGAAAATTATATATTGGATTTTCCAGAACAAAAAAAAGTCCAGCTGAGAAACTTTGTTCTTTTTTAAGAGATCCATTCTCCAAGTGTAAAACATTTTACAAATTTTTAAAGGAACTCAAAAAGAGAAACAGTTTTGAAGATCCACAAGAATTCGACATTGACAATAGAATTGCACCTGTAGTTAATCACCATGATATTTCTTTAACAGAAAAGTATAGTAAGGGTGTACTAATGCCATTACGATTTCAAATTTAACATTTTTTCGAACTTCCTAATGTGTTAAAGGACACCTTGAAAAATACACGGACATTTCTTTCACACGAAAACAAAATAACAAACATTGTCAATGGAAAATTATGGAAATCTAAAATTAGTTTATTAGCGATAAAACTGCAATCCCTAACATTATCTACTTTGACGATTTTGAAATCAACAATCCTTTGTGTTCCCATAGAGGAACACGATCAATAGCTGCTTTTTATTACAGTTTCCCCACTTTGCCACAGCACTACCAATCGCGACTAGAAAATATATTCCCAGCTCATTTTGTTCAGAAGTAAATATAATCAGTTTGGAAATGACGCATCATTGAAACTACTAGTCGAAGAAATGAAAAATTTTGAAGAAGAGGGTATTGACATTAGCTTTGATAATACACGAAAAAAAATTTATTTTGTACTAGCAATAGTTGTGGGTGATAACTTAGGTTTAAATAGTGACCTCGGCTACATTAAAAGTTTTTCATCTAATTACTTTTGTCGATATTGTTTATGTAATAAAGAAGAAACTTCGTTTATTGTCGAGGAAATAGAAAGTAAACTTCGGAATGAGTTAAACTATGCAGAAAACCTTGCTACAGAAGGTATACCAGAAAAACGAATAAAGTTAACTGGTATATCTGAGAATTCCATTTTCAATGATATAAATTCATTTCATGTTGTACATAATTTTACCGGAGTTATTATGCACGATATTTTTGAAGGTGTTTGCAGATATGACGTTTCAAAAATATTACTTAATTTTATTGAAACGGAAAAATTATTTACAATTGAAGTTTTAAATGATCGAAAAAATCAATTTCCATACGTTGAAATTGAGTTAAGTAATAGATCATCAGAAATTAAAATATCACATTTGAAATGTCAAAAACTTAATATGTCAGCACGAGAAATGTGGACATTTTGCCATTTTCTTCCAATAATAATTGGAGATTTAATACAGCTGTTTGGGATGACGTTGAAACCGAAGTTTCACTTTATTCTTCATTACGCTACATTCATAAGAAATGTAGGACCACTTAAGCATGTACGGTGTTTCAGGTTCGAGTCTAAGCATAGAGAAATAAAATCGTATACCAATTGTATTACCTCTAGACGAAATGCACCTTTGTCAGTCGCTATTAAATGTATGCTAAAATTTTCAAATCGTTTGTTTTTAAATAAAAGATTAGATGGCAACTGCATTTTCGAAAAGCAATGAAAAGAAAAATTTAAAAACAAATTGTATAGTAAAAAAGTAAATAAAGGTTCTTTTCAATGCGAAATATTAATGAATGAAAGCTACAATTTTGTAACACTTGTTGAAATAAAAGGGACTATTTATAAAGTTGGATATTTCCTAATGTCAAAATCTTCGAAATTATTTGAAATAAATGACATTATTATACTTGAAAACAACAAAGTAATTTTTGTATGAGTTGAACACTCAATTGCGTTGTTTTCAGAACATTTTCAATCATTTCCCGTTATAGAAAGTACAGACCAATTTTATCTATTGGATCTTTCTGAATTATATCATTCCCCTCTTAATACACTCTTTCTCTAAATGGAATTACATATATTCGTCCAAAATTTATTTAAAACTAAACATCATTTACCTAATGTACAAATGTAAAACATATAAAAATATGTACGTATTTAATCTATATATATATATAAAAATAAGTGTACATTTTGATTGTCACTCCATAACTCGAGAACGGCTCGACAGATTGCCATGAAATTTTTAGGAAAGATACAGGAAGGAGAGATGATGGTTAGTTGATTTTGAAATCCCAAATCGGTTTAGCCATTCTTGAGTTATGATTTTTTTTAGAAAAAATTTAATAGGTATATAAAATTCTTCTGTCACGGTGACAACGGCTGAACCGATTCTCATCAAATTTTGTGAGCATATTGGGTAGGTCTGAGAATCGGCCAACGTCTACCTTTTTTTCGCTACGAGAATAGGGTCTTGAGATCAAAACGTGGACCCGGGTACCCCTAGAATGTGTTTATACAATATGGATATCAAATGAAACTGTTGATGAATGCTATAGTACAGAATAATTTTCATACACCTGTGTGCCTATGGTCTGGAGATATAGGCCAAAACGTGGACTCGGGTACCCCTATAATGTGTTTATACAATATGGATATCAAATGAAAACTGTTGATGAGTGCTATAGTACAGGACAATTTTCATACAACTGGGAGGCTAGGGTCTCGAGATATAGCATAAAACGTGGACCCGGTTACCCCTAAAATGTGTTTATAAAATATGGATATCAAATGAAAACTGTTGATGAGTGCTATAGTACAGGACAATTTTCATACAACTGGGAGGCTAAGGTCTCGAGATATAGCATAAAACGTGGACCCGGATACACCTAGAATGTGTTTTTACATTATGGGTATCAATTGAAGCTGTTGATGTATGCTTTAGTACAGAGTAAGTTTTACACCGCTGGGTGACTACGGTCTCGAGATATAGGCCAAAACATGGACCCGGATACACTTAGAATGTGTTTTTATATTATTAGTATCAAATTGATGCTGTTGATTTGCGCTATAATACAGAGTAAGTTTTACACCGCTGAGTGACAAGGGTCTCGAGATATAGGCCAAAACATGGACCCAGATACCCCTAGAATGTGTGCGTATTATGTATATCAAATGAAAGCTCTTGCTGAGAGCTCTAAAGTTCATTGTGATATTCGATTTAATCGCATCAACCTGGCAAAACTGATAAATATGCATGCGAAGCCGAAATAAATGCAAGAATTAATAATACCCACATACCTATTTACATACGTCCTATTCGATTTGCCTGAAATTTCGTATATAAATTTGCCTATATTAATATTTACGATGCTTTTTTCCGGGAAGTATACCAGAGACGGTCTGGGACTGGGATTAGGACTAGGACTGGGACTGAGACTGCGACTCGGAGTGGAAGTGGAACAAAATACATACCGCCCTCTGGGACTGGCAATAAGAGATGAAGAAGAAGGAGAAAAACTTGAGAGAAGAGAAAAGGAGAAAGAGACTGAGAAAGAGATAGAATGGAGATGAAGCGAAAAAGACGGAGGGAAGGGTGAATAAAAAGATTAGGAAAAAGTGTAGAGGGGTAGGGCAGAGTTAGACGGAAAAAGCTCAATAAGATGTATGCAGATAGGCCAAATTTAGGGCAGAACAACGTCTGCCTGGTCTGATAGTTAAAGTTATAAATAATAATGTATTTATTTAAAAAATAATGTTTTTTTTTAGTTATTTTCGAAAGTTTTTTCTTTTGGTTCTTAATGGTAAAAAAACTATTTTTCATGGTTAAAAAAAAATAGTTTTCATGGTAAAAAAACTATTTTCCGTGGTAAAAGAACTGTTTTTCATGGTAAACTAACTATTTTTCATGGCAAACTAACTATTTTTCATGGTAAATAAACTATTTTAATGGTACGCGAACTATTTTTCATGGTAAATTAACTATTTTTATTGTATCCGAACTATTTTTGGATGTTCTCGTACAATTTTTGATGGTACTCGAACTATTTTGACGAACTATTATAATAAAAATTTTTAGTCGGTTAGATTTTCAACGTTTTTTGGTCCCTGCAGTTCTAACCGTCTTTTTCGGTTAGATTTACCTCTCTTTTTCTTTCTGTGCACTCCCTTTTAAAATACTCATTAACACCTTTCATTTGATATCCATATCGTATAAACAAATTCTAGAGTCACCCTTGGTCCACCTTTATGGCGATATCTGGAAAAGGCGTCCACCTATAGAACTAAGCCCACGCCCTTTTAAAACACTCATTAACACCTTTTATTTGATACCCATACCGTACAAACAAATTCTAGAGTAACCCCTGGTTCACCTTTATGGAGATATCTCGAAAAGGCGTCCACCCATAGAACTAAGGCCCACTCCCTTTTAAAATACTCATTAACACCTTTCATTTGATACCCATATCGTAGAAACAAATTCTAGAGTCACCCTTGGTCCACCTTTATGGCGATATCTGGAAAAGGCGTCCACCTATAGAACTAAGCCCACTCCCTTTTAAAATACTCACTAACACCTTTCATTTGATACCCATATCGTACAAACAAATTCTAGAGTCACCCCTGGTCCACCTTTATGGAGATATTTCGAAAAGGCGTCCACCTATAGAACTAAGGCCAACTCCCTTTTAAAATACTCATTAACACCTTTCATTGGTCCATTCAATCCATCTTTATTTCATTCACTTTTAAAACAAACAAAATTTAATTTGAGCGTTTATTTAGTGGACGGAAAATTTTTCCTCCAACTTTTGCTCAGGTTTTCATTTGCGTTTGCATTCAAATAATACTGTGCTACATACATATATACACGCACAAGCACATAATATAGTTGGTTGGCGAGCAATAACTTTCTTTATATATATTCACGTACATATATATTTTATACAGTCCACTGTTTTTTTTTTCACAATAAATTATTAAATTCTAAGTTTATTTTCGTTCAAGAATAAATATTTACATACATTAGAAATTTACACTCAATTTTTTAGAAGTTATTCAATTTATTGGGGTCCTTTTGTTGATGGGAAGCGTTGTCTAATTTTTATATTAGCAAATTGGGTAATTCCACAGATTATGTCTCTGTGTACTTAAAATTTTTGAAAAATCCATTGTTTCTATTTTTAAACTTTTTGCAATATGGAAGCATATAACCGCTTAGTTGAGACAATTATTGAGTTCGACATCGAATTTTTAAGCATAGCCACTAGCGAACACTCCAAAAATTCGCTGAAAATTCAGCAGCAAGAGTTGAAATCGATGTGGGAAAAAGCTAAAGAAGCTTTTGATGCGTTATTACAATCAGAAAATATATCTGAGAAGAATGTCACGGCAATTAGAAAAAAAAATAAGTCGTGCTATACTGTTTTTGTGCGGTGTATGACAAAAATAAATGACTTGGCAGAAAAACTTGAGAAGGCAGAGAAGGAAAACGATGCTGCCTTCACGCCACGCAATTTGCTTTTAGCACCTTGTGATACTGATATATTCAAAGGTGATTATTTGTCATGGCCAACTTTTCGTGACATGTTCACGGCCATTTATATTCTAAATAAAAGCCTGTCGCTAATACAAAAATTATATTATATCATCCAAAACAACCAAGGTGAAGCCAGAGAAATCGTTAGGAAATGCGAATTGACGAATGATGGTTTTGATATAGCTTGGAAAAATTTGTGCGACAGGTATGCAAATAGGAGAATATTATTCAACACCCAATTAAAGATTCTTTTCAACCTTCAAGCAGTCGAAACTGAATGCGGTAATTCAATCAAAAGATTACAAAGGGACATAAATAACTGCATATCCTCGTTAGTAAGTCATCATATTGACATATCTAATTCGGATCCAATTATTACATATTTATGTTCAACTAAGCTTGCTGATGTGACCCTTTCGCTATGCGAACAGTCCGTAGAAAACAAGACAGAAACTTCCAAGTGGGCGGATATGGACCGATTTCTGACAAATCGTTTTAAAACGTTGGAATCAGTCTCAGGTTTAAGAGGTACACAGAGTACAAAACCTCAAAAGGTTCAAAACTCAAAGCAGGCCTCTGAACATCCTCCAAAGAAACTTGGCGCCTTTCAATCAAGTGTAGCTAAAGGCACTTGTAAAATGTGTCAAAGCAATGATCACAAAATTTATGCGTGTTCAAAGTTCAAAAATTTGAACACCAATGAAAGACTTGCTTTCATAAAAAGAAATTACTTCTGCCTAAACTGTCTGTCATCGGGGCATTCAGTGTCAAAATGTACAAGTGCATACAATTGCAGCAACTGTCATTTAAGACATAATACCCTTCTGCATTTGCAGACAAGTAAGGCAAAACCTACACCGGTAAATAATTCTGCAGATTTAGCGGAAGAGCAACCGTGCACTTCAAAGCAAGCTCAATCCCAAAATGAATCTGCAAAACAAAAAAAACAGAAAGATAAAACTACAGTCAAATCTAATTTTATCAATACCAGTAAAGGTGTTTTACTATGCACAGCTCGCGTCACCATTCATTATAATGGTACAGATTTTTCGGCCAGAGCTCTCATAGACTCGAGATCTGAATGCTCTTTTATCACTGAAAGACTCAGACGACGAATCAACCTGCCAACCCGAAAGATGCATGCTCAGGTTTCGGGCATCAATAACTCAGTTTCTGCGCAGGCAAAAGAGGCATGCGCCATTCAGTTGCTGTCCCCAGTTGACCCACTAATTTCTATTGACGCATTAGTTCTAGTTCTCCCACATTTGACAGGTAATTTGCCAGCATGCGATGTCAGTGCATTAACACAACAAGCATTCCCTGATCTCGTGCTTGCGGATAAACCGTTCTTCGTGAATGAGACAGTTGACCTTGTTCTGGGCGGGGATATTTATCTGCAAATCATATTAGACGGTATGAAAAAAAATATTCTTAGCACTCTTTTAGCTCAAGAAACTGTTTTTGGTTGACTGGTCGTGCTGATGCAGCCAGTCCAACCAATCATAATCAGGTATCCTTTTACACTTAAGTGGCTTTAGACAAGCAGCTCGTTTCATTTTGGGAGCTCGAAGATCCACCGAAAGCTAAAGCCTCCCCATTAGAAGATACATTTTGTGAGGAATTGTATCAACGCACAACGCAGCGGAATTCTGACGGAAGATACATTGTGTCGCTTCCGTTCAGGTCAGAATTCCCAGAGGGATAAATCTAGGTCTATCGTTACGAAAAGCGTGCTCTCAATTCTATAAAAATGAAACCCGGCTTAGAAAAAATCTCGATTTACAGAAAGAATACAATAGAGTCATACTAGAATACGAGACTATGGGGCATATGTCAATATTAGATTTGATTCAATCGGCCAATGCAGTCGATAATTACTATTTACCACATCATGCAGTAATAAAGGAAGAAAGCATCTCTACCAAAGTTAGAGTTGTTTTTGATGCTTCTTCACGCTCTTCGAATGGTGTCAGCCTGAACGATGTTCTTCTTCCTGGTCCTGTGCTTCAGGCTGATTTACCAAAATTAATTCTTCGCTGGCGAATTTTCAGATACGTCTTCAATAGCGATATTGAGAAGATGTATAGGCAAATCCTAGTATATGATAATCATACAAGATACCAAAGAATAGTTTTCCGCTCAAGTCCAGATGATCAAATCAGTCTGTATGAGCTCAAAACGGTGACATTTGGCATTAATTGTGCTCCTTATCTAGCAATAAGGACATTACTTAAACTGGCTGATGATTCCGAAAAATCTCATCCAATCGGCTCAAATATTCTACGGAAAAATATGTATGTCGACGACGTTCTTTCGGGAGGGCATACTATTGCATCTGCGATCAGAGCCAAAGATGAAATTTCAGAGGTTTTAAATTCAGCTGGTCTTCTACTACGAAAATGGACTTCAAATTCCGGTGAAATATTACAGGGCATTCCCAAAGCTCATTTTCTGAGCGAAGATTTTGTTAGAATTTGAAGGTTCAAGTAGTGTAAAGGCGCTCGGTATTAGGTGGAATGCTCATTCCGATCAGTTTTACTTCATAACAAAATCTATAGAAGGGAATAACGAGCCCAAAAAAAGAGCGATACTATCTACTGTCGCAAAATTCTTTGATCCATTAGTGTGGCTAGCTCCAACAATTATAGTGGCGAAAATGATCATGCAAAGTATCTGATTAGAGGGTACTGGCTGGGATGAAACCGTTTCGCCTTCAACATTAGACAGGTGGAGAAATTTTATCAATACGTACAAGGAGATCGACAAAATACGAATACCGCGATGGGTAGCCTTTTCTCCAACAGAAAAGGTCGAATCCCACTTATTCTGCGACGCCTCCGAGAAAGCGTATGGTGCAGCCGTGTATTTGAGAGTGGAAACCAATGACGGCATACTTGTGAACCAGCTTTTGGCAAAAACAAGAGTAGCTCCAGTCAAAACCATCTCACTTCCTCGACTGGAACTTTGCGAGCAGTATTATTAGCGGAGATAACTGAATCTATCTGCGCTAACCTTGCTTTAGGTCAACAAAACAATCATCTTTGGACAGATTCGACAATCGTGCTAGCTTGGATACGTAAACCTCCGTGCTCATGGACAACTTTCGTTGCACATCGAATTACAAAAATCATCGACAAAGTTGGAAGTTCATCATGGTATCACGTGGATTCAGGTACAAATCCAGCAGATTTAGCCAGTAGAGGAATACTAGCAGAGGATTTAGTCAACAATTCTCTGTGGTGGCAGGGTCCTTCTTGGCTCCAAGAAGAGAAGGAAAAGTGGCCAACCCTAGATTTTGACTTTACCACAAATATTGAGGAAAAACGCGTGCTGGTACATACAACCGCAATTTCAAGCAATATTAATGATATTCTCGATAGGTTTTCAAATCTTCCTAGGGCTTTAAGAGTTATATCATATATATACTCAGGTTTTTTCATAGAACGCATTCTAAAACTATAGATTGTAGTCAACCTGAATCTTATTTAATTTCTTCAGATGAAATCAAAGCTACAACAACCCGTTTAATAAAACTTGCTCAAAAGAAACATTACGGATCAGAAATTTCAAACTTGCAATCCAAAAGACCAATTGGATCTAAAAGCGAAATACTTCCTCTCACTCCATATCTTGATGAAGATGAAGTAGTAAAAACGGGTGGACGACTTGGTGCATCCAAAGATACTACCGAATCTGAACGCCATTCCATAATACTTCGTACAATTGTAGGTTTATCCGTCTTTATGTTCAGTTTGCCCATGAAATGTCTCTCCATGGTGAAAACCAATTAATGCTGCGCATCATTAGAACTCAATACTGGATAACAAAAGTTAAAACCATGATACGATCCATAATTCATAATTGTAAGATCTGCCCGATGTTCAAAAAACGATCTCAAAGTCAGCTCATGGGAATTCTACCTCAAGAACGCACTACATTTTCGCGTTCATTTACCAATACAGGGGTAGATTTCGCGGTAGGCGCCGGTGTCGTACCTCAAAGGGTTACGTTTGTCTATTCGTTTGCGTGTCTACTAAGGCCTTACATTTAGAAGCCACTAGTGATTTGAGCACCTCCTCATTTCTAGCCACGCTTTCAAGATTCATAGATAGACGAGAAGTTCCAAGAAACATTTACTCAGACAACGGAACAAGCTTTGTTGGTGCATCACGTGCATTAAAAACGGAATATAAGGAATTTCTTGCCGATGCAAGAAACAAAACCCTTTCAAAATATTCCCATCAGGCATTAAATTGGCATTTCATTCAAGCAGGAGCACCACACATGGAGGGACTAGGGGAAGCGGATGTAAAAAGCTTTAAAAGCCACTTCAAAAAAGTGGCTTTAAACAGCGAACTCACCTTTGAGGGATTTAACACATTTTTATGTCGAATTGAGTCGGGTATTAATTCCCGCCCTCTTATCCCCACTTCAAATGAACCATCTGACCTTGAACCTCTAACACCAGGACACTTTCTGATTGAAGGACATCTATTAGCACCAGCGGAAATCAGCGTTGATGAAAATACTGCCTCAATTGTCAAGCGCTGGCAGAAACTCAAGGCGTTGCATCAAAACTTCTGCAGAAAATGGATATCAGAATATCTTTCGGAACTCCAGAAACGGATAAAACGGGAGCACCCAAAATCAAATATGCAAGTCGGAGATATGGTGGTTATACGGGAAGACAATCTTCCTCCCAACAAATGGAGTTTGTGGCGTGTGATAAAGTTACACCCTGAATCTGACAACCGGGTTCGCGTTGTGGATATAAGGACTGAGAGGGGGCAAGTAACAAGACCACTTGTCAAACTAATATTATTACCACCATATACCGCGGAAACCGAAAACACAACAGACCCTAATATTCAGCAGTAACGCTACAATTGGAGTTACAAAATCTCCACACATCAAAAAAACCTCTCCTAACCAAAACTAATCAACTTCAACAAAACTCATAGTGGAAACAAAAATATCTTTTTTTGATCCAGCCTAATGTTACATACGTACATATGCATGCTGGCGCACATGGATGGTATGGTTTACATTTACAAAAGCAAAAATATTTTGCTACAATTGATGAACATATTTTATTATTAAATGTTCAATTTTTAATGCGTTTTTACACACTCACTACCAAGTGAAGTTATCACTGGGTAGTCTCCACCGAAAACATGTGCACAGGCATGTACATAATGACTATGTGCATTGGGTTGCATGGACCAATGGCAATGTGCGAAGAGTAAAAAAGCGGTAAAGTTGTGAATATTTTAGCTCCGCATTTTTTATTGTTTAACGTGAATTGCGTACGATATAAACGCGTAAACAACGCTTAAATACTTACAACATCTTACTGGACATCAAATAAATCTAAAACAAGTGGACAACAAGCACCGTGGGAGTAACATCATAATCCTGATTTGCTTTGCTGCTCCAGTGGAGTCAGGAGTCAAGGTCTCAGCCGCTGCGCAGCGAAGGTAAATAAATATAAAGCAAGTGTTCCTGTAAGTTGCCTGCACTTAAATAGCCAACACAAAAACCTGCCTGACTGCTTTGTTGTTGTACGGCATTCGCACTGCGCATTTTCTTTTTTGTTTGTTTTGTTATTCGCTTTGCTTCTTCTGTCTGTGACGTAGTGCTTAATATTTGCGCCTGTTCAGCATCATAAGTGCATTGGTGAGTGACAGAAGAAGGAAGGTGGGTGGCATATGAAGGGAGGACGAATATTGGCAGTGCTGCCACCACCTTTAGTTTTAGTTATCTATTATTATAACTAGATTTGATATAAATTATTAGTAGTTACATATACAAAAGTAGTATAAGATAACGTACTAATATAATTAATGTATTTGTTTGTGACAACTTCGCAAACAATATACATCCATAATGCCAACAGAGTGTACAGCGAAATTGCTGCAGGTAGATGAAATGATAGCATGCTGTGGTCGGTGTGGCTATAGTCTTTGCATCAAATGTAGTAACATAAAGCGAAACGAGATAAAAATAATCTCATAAAACATGAATTTAAAATGGTTCTGCAATCAATGCACTTTGTCAGATACAAATACAAAGTTCATTGAGATCAAACACCTAATAAACAAAAGTGAGCAAACAAAAATGAAAGTATCTGATGTAAAACAAATAGTTGAACAAATAATTATCAATAAATGTTCTCAATTAAAAATCAGCATCCTAACAGATTTCAACTCCCTTCTGGAGCACAATATAGAAGTAAAAATAAATGAAATGAATAATGAAATTGTAAAGGATATAGCTAATGAATTCCAAAAGAGTAATGACGTTATTAGTAACTTGAAGGCAGCTAGCGAGAACGTTAACACTATTTGACGTTTGCTCAGGCCGTTAAATCAAAAGAGAACAAAATCGTTATTAAACCGAAAAATCAAAAAAAGAAAGCGAAGGAAACTAAGGAAGCTTTGAAGAAAGCTTTTGAGCCCACAGATGGCCTTGTCAGAAATGTTAAAGAGATAAATAAAGGGGCTATAATTGTGGAATGTAGAAACAAGGAAGCTTGTGAGCAAGTGCGTCAGAAAGTACAAGACACTATAGGAAAAGATTACGAAGCGGAGAAAACAAAAAATTTAGGTGAAATAAAAAAGATAGTTAAAATAGTTGGCATAACTGAAAAAATTAGCAATGAAGGGTTAATAGAGTGTTTAACGAAGCAAAACGATTCATGTGCAGGAAAAGAGTTTGTAGTTAGAAAGGTGTATGAAAATACGAATCGTAGGGAGGAAAGTTATATTGCATTAGTAGAAACTGATGCAATAACATTTGAGAATATATTGCAGCAAAAGAGACTATATATAGAGTGGGATACGTGTGTCGCTTACGAACACGTAAGTGTTTTGAGATGCTTTAAGTGCGCGGGATATAAGCACAAATCGAGCGATTGTACCAATAAAGTGGCTTGTAGCAAATATGCTGGATGCCACGACAGCAAGGAATGTACATCAAATACGATTAAATGTACTAACTGTTGTGAACTGGTGAAAAAGAAAGTGATTGAAGTAGATGTCAATCATAAAAATAAAGTGCAAGTTTAGCAACGAGCATTAAATGAGCTGAACTGTATATATTTAAATATAAATAGTATTGTTTCTAATAAAGGTGAGGTAGAACGCATTACCGAACTTCGGAAACCTCATCTGATTTTTTGTTCAGAAAGCTGTTGCACAGATGAAATAACAAACCTAGAGTTAGAGATATCAACATATAAACCTTTACGGTGTAATTCACATAGCAGACATACAGCAAGTGTTTTAGTATATGTACATGAATCAATAGAGTATAAAATAGTTTACAATAACATTATTAATAAAAATATTTGGTGTATAATAATAAAAATTAAAAATATCTTTCCCCAGTATCAAATAGGATTGATTTATCATTCGCCTAGTGCGAGTGATGCTGACTTTATTTCATATCTAAACGAAATTCTAAACAACAACTCTCTCACACAAGACAAAGTCGTCTTCATTGGGGATTACAACATAAATCTTAACAGAAGCACAACATATGGCAAGCAGTTAGTTGACCTATTTAGGTCTTTTGCTATGGAACAAAAAATAGATTTTTACACCCGAAAGACCGATAATACCGAAACAATGATTGACCTGCTCTTTACGAACAGTGAGAAGAGAATCAGATTTCTGATCACGAAACCATACAGTTCAATATCAAGTTAGACAGATAATTTCAAATGACAGCTAAAAGAACCATAACATCTTGGGAATATTATGCATGTGATAGTATTGTCAACCAATTACGACAGGTTAACTACTCTGGCTTTGAGAATATCAGTGTCGAAAACAAGGTCTCATTCTTAAACAATACATTTTCGAATACAATAACTACATTAACATACTCAAAAGAAATCTCTGTGAAACTTATGAACAAATGGTACGACTCTGAACTAGCGAATCTGCACAAATATAAATTCAATCTATACAAAATAGCTCAAAGAACAGGTAAGTGGAACGAATACAACCATACAAAGCGTAGGTATAAACGTCTGATAAAGATTAAAAAGTCCAAGTATATAGAACAAAAAATCATACATAATGTTTGGGATAGTAAGGCAATGTGGAAGCATTTGAAGAAAAGCATATGCATGTCCAAAGAAAATAATGGAATCAATAAAATATTGATAAACGACCAACTATATACTTAGGGGAATAAAATAGGCCAGTCCCTCAATAACTGTCTCATTGACAGCATAGGTGTTACTGAAATGGAGCTAAAATGGTTCCAAGACTTTATCATGAAGAGAAGTCAAAGAACTGTAATTGGATCATCCCTGTCTTAAAAAATAGAGGTGCCTGTTGGACTTCCGCAAGGGTCTGTCCTGGCACCTATATTGTTTAATATCTATATTAATTATATAACCAATTCTCTAAAGTACTGTGATATTAAACTTTTTGCTGACGATACATTGTTGATGCTTAGTGGAGATAATATCACTGAGATATACATAAAATTACAAGAAGATTTAAATAGAGTATATGATTGGTTATGCTCGAATAGATTGAGACTCAATATAAGCAAAACAAAATTTATGGCTATTTCAAGAACGAATTTTCAAAACAATGAGTTACCAATTCTAAATATAAACAACGAAGCTATTGACAAAGTCAGCACTATCAAGTACTTAGGAATCAAAATAGATGATAAACTCAACTTTAGTGAGCACATCGATTACATGGTTGGGAAAATAGCCAAAAAGATATATTTCATCCAAAGAACCTGCAAATAATTAAGTAGACGGTACAAGGTAATGGTTTACAGATCGATAGTCGAACCTCACTTCATATATTGTCCAACATTATTCTTTATTATGAGAGATAACAAAATTTACAAATTGCAAAAGCAACAAAACCGAGCTATGCGATTTATTCTTAGGAAACGCTATGACACACCTATCAGAGATATGCTCGCCACTCTAAATTGGCTAAGCACAGGTACTGTTTTATCATACGATGAATTTTAATAGAAACATAATAGAAGGCAACTTGCCTGATTATTTGAAAAGTAACATAAAATATGTAAGAAATGTTCATTCCATAAATACAAGATGAAGAAATGATTTTACTCTACCTGCTTATAGAACAGAAGCAGACAAATGTAATTTGTACTATAAAGGATTAAAATTCTACAATGAATTACCAAATGATGTTAAATCTAGTAACATAAGGGAATTTAAACACAAATTGTACAATTACTGTAGAACACTGCCATTCTAGTGCAAGATGGGCAAACTTTCGAATCATCAATAGCATTGCATACATCCCGATTATTCTACGCTAGCACTAGGAAGCTTTCCCACGTATGAAAAAGTAGCCGAAGCTCATACTGTAACGCATCACTCATCCTAGTAAGTGCATCGCCGTTCAGATGTTGCCTTCGCACTTTAAATACGTTAACAGCGTCAGATACAACTGGCAAAATCCATGCATTGGTGTCATTCGTCTGCTACCCATCTCTCACTCCATTTGTGCAGTCAATAAATGCAGATAAATTAATTTAATTAGATTATATATTAATTACTATATATAGGTTTAAGCTAGGCTTAGTATAAGCTGTAAGAAATAAATAAATAAAATAAATAAATTTGATACCCATATCGTACAAACAAAATCTAGAGTCAACCTTGGTCCACGTTTATGGCGATATCTGGAAAAGGCGTCCACCGATAGAACTGAGCCCACGCCCTTTTAAAATACTCATTAACACCTTTCATTTGATACCCATATCGCACAAACAGATTCTAAAGTCAGCCCTGGTCCACCTTTATGGCGATATCCCTAAATGGCGTCCACCTATAGAACTATGGCCCACTCCCTCTTAAAATATTCTTTAGTACCTTCCATTTGATGCACATGTCATACAAACACACTCCAGAGTTACCCTAGGTTCATTTTCCTACATGGTTATTTTCCCTTATTTTGTCACCATAGCTCTCAACTGAGTATGTAATATTCGGTTACACCCGAACTTAGCCTTCCTTACTTGTTTTTATTGGGTTGAGTTTATTTTTAGGGGGGCCTGTAAAGGCGAACTGTCCCAGGGGTCCGGCTCGGCTCTCAGCGGCCCTGCCTGTAGGAACGCCTTGCCCGGAATAACGCCATAAGCTGGTAAGTCCGACAAGATTTTGGCTTCGAATCGATGGTTATGGCGTACACCAGCCAGACAAATATTGCTCAGCAAACTACGTAGCCATGGGAACCAGTAGGTTTGACGCACGAAGTGCATCATGACTTGCAGCCTTCCATGTTTCATCTCACGATGATTTGGAACTGATCAAATTACAACTTTGATTATGCAGAAATATTGTGTATAACAAACACACGTATGCAACTGAGCGCATTTAGAGTTTTCGAGAGTAACATAAATTGAGAGAAATAGAAATTAGATACATACAAGAATATTAAAACATTTGATTTTACTTAAATGGCAACAGAGTCGTTCTTTGAAGATTTTGACTGATTTTACGGTAAGAGTATTCTAGCACGGACCGCTGTGCGACCACAATAGTTGCGGAAACCAACTTTAAGATAAACAAACCCAGCAGGGATGACTGGACGGAGTCGGATAAGTGCCTTGCTATGAGCAACAGCATTTCCATATACACGGACGGCTCCAAGCTAAACGGTAGAGTTGGAGGTGGAGTATACTCAAGGGACCTTGACCTCCAGCTCTCATTCAGACTACCGGACCACTGCAGTGTATTCCAGGCAGAAGTTGCAGCCATAATGGAAGCCGCAGCTAGGATAGGGACATACAATGTCTGCAAAGAAATTTTTATCTACAGCGACAGCGAAGCTGCCATAAAATCTTTGGGCTCCCACTCGTTCAATTCTGAACTAGCACTAAACTGTCGCCGATCTCTTCAAGAGATGGCTCAACAGAACCGTGTACACCTCACATGGGTCCCTGGAAATAGGGATATCGAGGGAAATTGCATTGCAGATGAATTCGCTAGGCAGGGTAGCGAAGGTAGCAGGTTCTTCTTGGACAAGAACGCTTAGGTATGCCCCTGTCCACATGCAAGCTAATGCTAAAAGAGCACATCTACCGTCAAGCCGACGAAAGATGGCTACAAACACCGGTGTGTAGAACATCGAAAGAAGCCTTGCTTAAATGGGATCCTAAAAGATCCCGTCACGTGTACAACCTAAGAAGGGATACAATTTCCACACTTGTGGGGGCACTAGCGGGTCATTGCCTCATAGCTAGGCATGCAGAAAGGTTAGGAGCGCCTTATCGTCGTTGCTGTAGGAGTTGTAAAGAGGATGAGGAGGAGAAACGGTGGTTCACCTCATTTTCAACTGCCCAGCACTAAGCGGAGCACGGCAGCGCTTTCTGTGAGCTCCATTTCTTGATAATCTGAGTCAGGTTGTGGAGCATGACGTCAAGGACCTGGTAGCTTTCATCAGGTCCTCAAAATGGTTCGAAGAGGAAAGGTAACCGTGTTTTTCGTGGTATCACAACGGGCCTAGTACTACTGGCCTAAGTGTGCCCTCGGGCAGCCACCCTAACCTATTCTTGAAGCGCAGCGACATTTTACCTCCAGGTGAATCTTTACTGAAGGCTTTTTTGTTTTTGCCTTTGACCCATTTACTTCGCGGAAGATTCGGCTCACAAACTATAACCAACTGTCCTGGCTGACATATAAGATATGATAAATACCCGCTTGTCCACCTTTTCCACAATCGATCCTTCAGAGCTTGCTAAATTCTCCACTGTTTTCTTGTGCATAATTTTCTTCGTATGGTCTGGGGGTCTGCGTTGAATTCATGCCACCTAACAAAAAATTATTAGGTGTTAGCGGTTCTTCATCATGAGGCGATATTGGTATCTCAGTTAGCGGACGACTGTTTATAATATTTTCAGTTTCAGATTAGGGTAGTTCGAGAGGCTTCTAGACGAGGAGCTTCTTCCTTTAGCACTCGCTCCAGAAGTCGTTTCACGCATTGAACAAGCCTCTTCCAGCATCCAGCCGCTGCTGGGTTCGCAGGGCAGTTGAACAGCCACTCTATTCCACACCCAGCGCACTCTTGTTCAATGCGATCAAAATCAAACAATCTGTCCTCGACACGCAGAAGTTTTTGGGTGCCAACACCGTTGTCACTACGGATTCGTGCTGGTGTGCCTGGGCGGTTAATAAAATTTCTGAAGGGGATAATGAATGCGTCGGTCGGCAAATCTTCAGCTACATCCAGAAGTATTGGTCTGATAGTTAAACAGGTAAATAAGGCAATCCAGAGTTTTTCCCGGCGACCCCCAATGGTGATAAATAACGGACCGCAGTAATCAACTCCTGTGTAGCTGGTAATGGACCCATTATTGGCGCCATTGCCTTGGCTGTTTTAGCGATACAAACAGGACAACGTTTTTTAACTGAAGCAAGGACTGCACGGATATGTGGTACCCAAAACTTTTGGTTTATTTCATTAATTTTAAGAGAGTCATTCTGCTGATGAAGTTTTGTATGCCAGTATAAGACTAAAAGACGGGTGACCCGATGATGCTGAGGCATTATGATTGGACGACGGGCTTATAGATGGAGACAATATGCTGTATCTATACGACCATTTAGTTTAATAATATCTAAAAACGGCGTACATAAGTGGCTATAGCGGGCTCGATGTTGACACTTTTTGTAGCTGTTCTGTTTCGTCAGGAAATAGCTCTTCCTGTACGCGACGACATATGTGGACTTCCGATTTTGCAATCTCATGTGATTTTAGCTCACCTGAATGGCGGATACGGTTTCTGACGTTGTAGATAAACCCGCAAGACCCAACTCATTACCCTAAGTAACTTAAAAAAGGAGGAAAAATTTTAATAGTTAATGATATACTCATCTGTCGAAGGGGTGAAAAGGAAGCATTTTTTCTCTTCGGTTGCGCACTCTGTTGACTGAAGTGGAATTACTTCCTGCGGCCACTTGGATTCGGAGAGTTGCAGAAAGCTGGGACCTTTGAACCAGCATGTTTGTGAATCGGGTTATGTAATGGGCTGTCCCCGTGTGGCGTCATCTGCTTCATTTAACGACGTTGGCAGCCATCTTCACTGTGATGGTTTTGTAGTAGAAATTATCTCGGCGATTCTAGCTACGAACTATTTGTATTATCTGGTCGTATAGCGGATACAGAGTAATACTGTCTTTGAATCACTCCAAAATACAATGCGATTTATATTGAAGTTATGGCATTCCACAACTGATTTCCGAAGACGTCTACCCCGCACTGCAGTTTGCAGCTCCATGCGAGGAATTGACATGCCCTTAAGAGGAGCACAAAGCGACTTAGCGGCTATAAATGCGGTATCAACGGTTTCTTCTTTACATATACGTAGATAAGCATTGGCAGCATATGTACTAGAACCGACATCAACGAACACATGCAACCGAATTTCTTCTGCTCCAGGCAACATCGTAGAATAACATCGAGGAATTGAAAGCTTTGTTACATTTTGAAAGCTTGTCAACCATCGGGTTGTCGTTTCCACAACGACTGCAATAGAATTTTCATAAAAATGGTAGCCAAGAGCCCAACCGGGTCGTATATAGCCATCACAATCCCTAGCAGTTCACGTTTTTTTGGCGGGCGTACGCAATCAAGGACTTCAGATTTAATCTTGTGAAGTCTTACATGAAACTCAAAACAATCAGTGCTGGTATTCCATTGTCTTAGATATCGTTTTCACCTTTAAACTTGGGTTGGAGAGATTTATTATTCGACACGAAGTTACGTAGTGTGAATCCTGCAGCAAAGTTGATGGCAATTGCTTCTTTGACAACATCTTCAGCTTCTACGTTGTTTCCAAATCACGGCGAACACTCAGCTCCAAAAATCATCGAAGACATAACATAGGTTTGAATCATATTATGGGGATTCCCATCACGCCCTAAGAAGCGTTGCGAGCTTTGGCCCGCAAGCTTGACAAATATCTGGGAGAACATCTCCTGAATACCCCCATGGATATAATTCCTAGGCGAAATTTGAAAATTATAGTTAGAAAGACTGTGCATGTTCAGGCTTTTAAGTAAGACTGAGTTAAACAAAATATTTGACGTGGTAGCAGCTTGTAGCGTTACTTGGAATGCGTTTCACTTTCAATGCAGTTGATGGTATAATATACATACATACATTTAGACCACACAAGTAGTCAAGTTATTCTGACCCACATAATTACATACTTGAACTCAGCAGGAGTTCAACATCATATGTGCATGTCGAAACACATGACTCATATTTGTTTACATTTGTCAATCCGTCACATTGACCAACACACTTATCGAGCAGTCACGCTGATCGATTTATTCGAACTATATAAATATGTACATAAATAGGTCATTATAATATGCTGACTGTCATTTACGTACTCGAAATATTTTGTATAAAAGAAAGTACTTTGAAAATAAAGAATCATATTCTAACAGCGAACTAACGTTGATCAATTTTCTTTCATTCTTATCCTCTTCATGGCGATCCTATCAGTGTGATCACTAGTTAGCAGAAAATTTGCTAAACCAGCAAAACTGCTAAACGATCACACCGGATAAAGATCCTGCCAAGTTTTTTTTCTAAGTCAAAAAATTTATTAAATTAATAACCACAAACTGGTGCCACAACAGGCCACATGGATGAAGATATAACTAGTTCTTTACTACATCCACAAATATGTTAACAAACTCAACAAAAGTACTGAGAACTAAAAGAGATTCGGTGGACTAATCTGAACAAGCAAGGTTGGTCAAATCATCTTTCAAGAAAAATAAAAACAGCAAAATAAAGCAGAAAAGAGTGGAATAAGGACCCAGCAAAATAAAAACAACAACGAATGACTGGCAACGTATTATAAGGGAAGCATAATCAAGTGGAATAGTATCCCAGACTGGCAGAATAATCAAGTGAAAATCTCGGATATTTTAGAATGGTAGCAGCAAAACAATTTTATGTATAAATATATTTAAGGCTTAGAAAAAACTTGGCAGCCTCGCTGCTGCTCAACCAAGGACAAAAATTTTGAATTTCGGGTTAGGAATATTTTCTGAAAAAATTTATGAAGGAAATTACACTGCATTATTAAAATTCACAAAAAAATGATTTAAAGGAAATTACATTGTACTATTCAAATTCAAAAAAAACAAAAAATTACAGCTATTTCTCAGTTATGCCAGAAATATTTGAAGAAGAATTTCATAGAATATTCAAAAATTGCGGGGAAAGAACAAAAGCCCTTATAAAAACTACTGAAGAGATCCCTAAAACCCTTACAGAAGTAAAGCAAGGTCTAACACCGATAACCATAGAAGAGTATCAGCGTCGGAATAAGCTCAACAAAAAAGAAGAAATACCCAAAATACCTGCGCCGATAAAAAGACAAAAACAAAAACGGGGAGGTAAGCAATACCAGAGAAAAAATTAAATAGGCGAAACGTTCAGAATATTAAACTTAACGTCAAACACAATACGAATCTTGGCCCGTTGACTACTCCGAAATGTGGTAAGTACCATGTTTTAGAACTTATTTGTGATGCCTCTTCTGGTTTCAGTAATCGGGCATAGCCTTTGTCAACATATTTTTGCATTTAAAGTTTATAACTTAGGGCATAACTTGCATCTTTCGCCATGCGAAGCTCGAGCCTTTGTAAACGTTGAAGCGCCATATCATATCTAGGGAGAAGCTCGGTATCATCTTTTCTCCAGGAAATACAATTTCTTATCTAGGACCCAGAAACTTTTCTAAAATATGTCTTGCACGACGGTCTTCGTCCAATTACAAAACCAAATCTGTACTACGAACGCCGAAACTCTCTAATGAAAAATACTCATTAACTAATTTGTTTAAAGCTTTAAGCGACTGCGATTGGGAATCGCGGATACACAGAACGTGTGGTTGTCGGATAGTATTTCGAGATTTAGGGCCATAGGCTACCCACCCAATATGTGTTTCAATGGCTATTGGTTGTTCTGGTCCCGCATCAACAACGTTTTGAGCAACACCCAAGTAGCTGTTGTCTATACCTAGCAAAATAACTGGTTTTAGCATATATGTAGCTCATGATTGGCGGCGATTGAAAGTGATCAAATTTACTTTTACGAAACTTTTGTTGTAGCAAATTTAATGACTTAACGCTATTGAGGTTAAACTCAGCTGATTCACATCTAATATTAACTGAAACCTTGCGCGCATTTTATTTACTTTGACTTTCACCATACCATTGTCATGTTAATGGAACTTTGGAACCACTAAGACCTAACTTTACGGCTTGATCCTCTTTGTGATATATTTAGATATATTAAAATGAAAGAGGAAAAACGTCGTTTTCGTATAATTTGCAACCCGGAAGAGAGCGCTTTTTTTGTTTCTTTATTTGACATTTGTTATAGCACTGCCACATCGGCATATACAAGAACTCAACCTAATGGCATGTTTACATAGTTCAACTTAACGCTACGATATACTAATACAATATCTCTCACAACACCCCCTTCTTAATTGGTAACATATACATGATTTTATTACAGACTTTCGCGCTTAGGATACATAAATTTGTTTGACAAGAAATTGTTATTTTCTCGGTCTTAAATTATAATGAGTCGTGGGTTCCCGTGACTTCGTTTTCTCATTACAATTAATATCGTTGGGTACGTTATTACTTGTATGTGTAGTTGGTGTTGTATTTTTGTCTGTACTTGTATCATCGGGACCACTATTATTAGTTAATATGTTTTGATTTTCATTACTTAAATTTGTTAAAGGTTTTAGTGGATCATCTAGTGATGAGTGCGATGATTATTTTTGCGATAAGATAATTTGATTTGCGTGTCTTTTCCAAGATTTTTTATGATAAGTTTTTACAATATACATTTGCTTTCCAATTCTTTTGGAAATCACAGCTTTTGTCCATTTTACTTTTCCAGGAACCGCATAATCTTTAACTATCACCGCGTCATACACGTTAAAGTTGTTGTTTTGCTTTCCTTTAAAATATCTCTTTTGTTCATTTTTATTTTTTTCAACAAATGCTGTGATTTCAGTATTGGTTAGATTAACAACATTTCGCTTTCCATTGAGTAAGTGTAATCGACATCTTAATTTCCTTTTATTAAACATAATGTAAGCTGGAGATACGCCCATACTAGCATGTACAGTATTTCGATAATCTAACAAAAAATTACTCAGAACTTTGTTGAAGTCAGACAACGGTGTATTTAATAAATTCCGTTTTAAGGCGGTCTTAACTGTTTTAACCGCATTTTCCACCTGATCATTAGTGGGTGGGTGACCTACAGGAGATGTTACATGTGTAATTCCATTCTGTTTCAAAAAATTGGTAAACTCATTCGATGTAAACGACGTACCATTGTCCGAAACCACGCATTTTGGTAACCCAAAACGTGCAAACATTTCTCTCAACATTGCTATAAGAGATCGGCTAGTTATATTCGTTCCCATGTGTATGCATTCCACCCATTTACTTGTGCTGTCTACAACGATTAAGCACCAGCGGTTTTTAAAAGGTCCAAAGAAATCTAAATGGATTCTCGACCATACTTCCTGTGGTCTTTTCCATGGGAGAAGCTCTTGCTTTGGTGGGTTCGGACGATTAAGTAAACAGGGCTCGTAACTTTTTACTACCTTCTCCAAATTTTTCCCTGGTTCGGCCACCAACAACACTCACGAGCCATTCATTTCATTTTCACAATTCCCATGTGTGTCGCATGTAAAAATTCGACAACTTTATTTTGCAGTGCTTTTGGGACCACAACCCGAAACCCCCAAAATAAGCAACCTGATTCTTCGCCCAATTCCAATCTTTTATTAAAATATGGTAACAACTCTGGATCCCGACATTTCTCTGTCCATCCCTCATGGTGAAATTTCTTTACTCGTTGTAGCGTACTATCCGGTGCAGTTTCTGTTTTAATGCTTTCTAGGTTAATCATTTCGCTTCGTCCACCAAGCTCTTGAAAATAATTTACATAAACATTATCAGGCAAAACGCATTGATCCTCGGCACTTCTGTCGGGGTTTCGCGAAAAATAATCTGCTATATTGTATTTAGACTTGACGTATTCAATGTCGAAACGATAACCTGATAGCGTTAGAGCAATACGCTGCAATCTATTTGACGCCATTTCTGGAATTCCTTTTTTCGGACTAAAAATGTGTTGTAACGGGTTGTTGTCAGTAACCAAAGTGAAATGCCTACCGAAAATATACTGATGAAACTTTTTTACACCAAACACTATAGCCAATGCTTCTCGGTCCAGTTGCGAATACCTTTTTTCAGTATCCGACAATGTTCTTGATGGTTTCTCTATTTCACCAGTCTCTACTTGCGTTAGAACCGCACCTACTCCCGTGGGAATAGCATCCACCGTTAATTTAATTCTTTTTTCGGGACAAAAATGGGCTAGGCATTTCTCTGATACCAATAAGTCTTTAAGTTTTGAAAATGCTTCCGAACATTCTTTTGACCATTCGAATTTTGTATTCGCCTGCAACAACTGATAAAGTGGGTGAAGCAAAGTAGATAAATTAGGTAAAAATCTTCTATAGAAATGTATCACCCCTAACAAAGATTGAAGCTCTTTTACGTTTGATGGCTCTTTAGCGCCTCTAATATCTTTTACTTTATCAGGATCCATATGCAAGTCCTCTTTGTTTATAATATGTCCTAAATATTTAATTTCGCCAACAAAAAACTCACACTTCGATTTAGACAACTTTAACCCTGCATCACTTAACAGGGCTAACACTTTTTCAAGTCTTCGAGTAAGAAGTCTGACGTTGGTTGCTGTTATTAGTATATCGTCGAGAAATACTACCACGCCCTCAATGCCTACTAATAGCGTCTCCATAATTTTTTGAAAAATGGCGGGTGCGGATGCCAACCCGTATATCAGTCTTGTATGCTGAAAAACGCCTTTTGACGTCGAAATTGTTGTGAATTTGCGAGATTGTTCATCCAATTCGATTTGCTGGTACGCTGTACTTAAAACCAGTTTTACAAACTTCATCCCGCCATGCATCTTGGCAAAAATCTCTTCGATACGTGGTAAGGGATACTTTTCCACATGCAGATGTGGGTTTAAGGTCACTTTAAAATCACCGCATATGCGAATTCCCCCATCTTTTTTTTGCACTGGAACAATCGGTGTCCCCCACTCACAATTATCTACTGGCTCCAAAACTTTCAGTTCTACTAACTTGTCTATCTCCTTTTCAACTTTTTCTTTAATCGCTAAAGGTAATGGTCGGGGCCTAAAAAATTTCGGTTCGGTGCCTTCCTTTACATGTAAATGGGCTTTACTCTTCTTAAATAATCCCAAAAACCCATTAAATAGTTTGGAAAATTTATGTAAGACATTGACGTCGCATCTGATTTGTTTAGAAAAATATAAGCTAGATAATTCAATGCCGAAACTGTTTAAGAATTTTCGACTTAACAACGGCGGACCGCCGGCCTTAATAACCAAAAATGAAATGCTTTTGCGTTGCTCTTTAAAGTGTACATCCACCTCAAACTCACCAAGCGGCACAATACTGCCACCGTTGTATGTCTTCAACAAAATTGATATCTAATTTAGTTTATTTTTTTCTAAAATGGCTTTTGTATGTCTCTTCCAACATCACATTGTTTCCTGACCCTGTGTCGAGCTGCATATCAATAGATTTGCCTTCAACAAAAATGGTTACAAAAATCGGTTTATCTTTCGCACTATTAAGTGAGAATAAACTCAACTCGTCTGCATTATTCAAAAAATTTAAACTTTTCTCTTTGCACATTTTTTTAGGTGCCCCCTTTTTTTACAATTATTACATTTATAATTCTTAAACTTACATTCACTTTTGCACACTTCGCATGGTTGCTGTTTCTGCTGGCCTTGATTTGACTTGTTTCTCCCATTTTGCTGCTTCTTTTGCTCTGCTTGCGACTTCTGATTCTTCTTCAAAAAATTTAGCTCTTCCTGTTTTACTTGTATAGTATCCCCTTGTTGTTGCTTAATGTACTCTGCTGTATTTGCTTTCGCTACCACTTTCTCGAAAGTTGCGCCTACATTTTCCAAAAAAATTTTGTCCCTGGCTGGACCCTTTTCCAGACCCATTACAAATTGCCTCTTAGCGCCATATTTAAACTTTGGCCAAACTCACACTTTACAGCTAACGCTCTCACTCTAGCTGCCCAATCATTTATTAATTCTGACGCTGTTTTTGTAGCATTGTAAAATTTGTAACGCTCCACAAACGCAGATGTTGTTGGCCTATAATGGCTTCGCAGACAATCGAGACACTTTTCCAAAGTTACGCTGTCATCTTCCAACGCCTCCGGACGTACTAAGTTGTCCAACAGAGTATACGCACTTTCGGATAACGAAGTTAACAATATTGCCTTCTTTTTTACCTCCTCAATGTCAGCAGCAATGAAGAATTGCAACAACTGCTTCTCAAACACAAACCATGAGTTTTTTTCGTGGTCAAAAAATGGAATATTAAAATTGTTGGTTGCCATTTTGCCAAAATATTATTATCCGCTGATCACCAAGCACTTGCTAAGCGTTTATAAATCAGTTTGAATTTTTTTCTGCTCGTCGCCACTGTGATATATTTAGATATATTAAAATGAAAGAGGAAAAACGTCGTTTTCGTATAATTTGCAACCCGGAAGAGAGCGCTTTTTTGTTTCTTTATTTGACATTTGTTATAGCACTGCCACATCGGCATATACAAGAACTCAACCTAATGGCATGTTTACATAGTTCAACTTAACGCTACGATAAACTAATACAATATCTCTCACACTCTTCAAGAAGTATTATGGACGACCCTTCGTCAAACATGGCAAAGATTAAGCCCGCGTTTGATATTTTCTGTGTTTTCCTGAGTTGTATTTTGACTATGTGCAGTATTTTGTTGCTGGATTATACTCTGCTGCAGTGATATGTGGTGCATATGTTTGCACCCGTCGACTGAACATAACTTACTTTGCCGACATTTCGACAAACCATGTCCCTTACGTAAACACCCACAACATAAATGGTTGCTTCAGGTAGTTCTATAAATAGAACAAAAACAATAACAAATACCAAGTTTCTCTGAAAACCGCCTTCAAAACATGCATAACTTTAACACATAACTACATACGAATTATGTGATGTGTAGAAGATAATATATGCGAAAGAAGGCAATTGGGAAAAACTTTACAACAACTAAGGCATGACGTAGCTGAATGCGTTTGTAACCATCCCAACTATCGTAGGAGTGCGGGTTCGACTCCCTCTCCCGGGAGAAAAGGCTTTGAAGAGATTTACAAGGTATAATCGAAACAGCTGTCGCCTTGTCCGTTCTGATGTCACGTTGTTTAAATTTTTCCCAAACTATTAAATTAATTATAAAATTAAAAATTGCTTGAAATAAATATTTTCATACATATAAAGCGATACGGGCAATCCCCGGTTAACTCATATAAGTAGACAACATTTGGTTAATTCGTTGTAGTTCTATAAATAGAATAAAAACAACAACAAATACCAAGTTTCTCTGAAAACCGCCTTACAAACATGCATAACTTCAACACATAACTACATACGAATTATGTGATGTGTAGAAGATAATATATGCGAAAGAAGGCAATTGGGAAAAACTTTACAACAACTAAGGCATGGCGTAGCTGAATGCGTTTGTAACCATTTCAACTATCGTAGGAGTCCGGGTTCGACTCCCACTCCAGGGAGAAAAGGCTGTGAAGAGATTTACAAGGTATAATCGAAACAGCTGTCGCCTTGTCCGTCCTGATGTCACGTTGTTTAAATTTTTCCCAATTTATTAAATAAATTATAAAATTAAAAATTGCTTGCAATAAATGTTTTCATACATTTAAAGCGACACGGGCAATCCCCGGTTAACTCATATAAGTAGACAAATTTTGGTTAATTCGTTGTAGTTCTATAAATAGAACAAAAACAACAACAAATACCAAGTTTCTCTGAAAACCGCCTTACAAACATGCATAACTTCAACACATAACTACATACGAATTATGTGATGTGTAGAAAATAATATATGCGAAAGAAGGCAATTGGGAAAAACTTTACAACAACTAAGGCATGACGTAACTGAATGCGTTTGTAACCATTTCAACTATCGCAGGAGTGCGGGTTCGACTCCCACTCCCGGGAGAAAAGGCTTTGAAGAGATTTACAAGGTATAATCGAAACAGCTGTCGCCTTGTCCGTCCTGATGTCACGTTGTTTAAATTTTTCCCAAATTAATAAATAAATTATAAAATTAAAAATTTCTTGAAATAAATGTTTTCATACATTTAAAGCGATACGGGCAATCCCCGGTTAACTCATACAAATGGTTGCTCTTCACCAAACTACATTTTGACTGTATGTCGTGTGACAAAAACTTTGGACATTCAACAACCTTATGTGACTGTTCACACTCCAAAAATTTATTCATTTCTTCAGGGTGCATATCGTTGTTTTACAAAACTCGACGGGCAGCGCCACCGCTCCAACGATTAGGATAGCGTGGCTGCACAGTTGAAGTTGACAGACCTACGCTAGCTTGCTTGGATGTGACGACAAGTCAGAAACCCCCGGCAATAACGGCACAAATCTGGCTATGTCACTTAACCACTCACTGAAATGTTCAACAGTTGGATACGGCAATATATTTACGGCACTTTGACTCCATTCGTACTATTTAGAGGGAGGCAACTTTCCTACCAAACTTTATAATAATGTAGGATTCATCAAATGATGCCCGCACCTAGCAGAAAAGGCGACGATATTTCTTATCCTATTTGTAAATTCAAGAATTTGATCCAGTTGAGTCTCATGAATCGGCGGATATCGTTATACCTTGTTGAGCTGAGACTTGATGAGCAGCTGAGGACGGCCGAAGTTGAACTATAACTCCCGTATAGCGTCTGGTACGTCTTCCGAATAAATTATAAGTGAGGTCACAGCGGTTTTGACAGCAACTTGCAAAGCCTTATGTAGGCGCATAAGATTTTGTCGATGGCTGTATTGGAATTCCATAGTAGTGTCGTTGTAGTTTGCAAGAAACAATGGCCAGTTTTCAGAATTTCCATCGAATAATGGCAACGAGAATGATTTTGCAGCAGAATTGTCTACAAACATCAAATAAGTTGTGTTATTTATCGTCGTTTTCGCATTACATGGTGGCATTTGGGTTGATGTAAATTGTGGCGACTGAGGTGCAGTTGACGCAGGCGTTTGCGACAAAAATGGCGGCATTTGTGTTGATGTAATTTTGGTGGCATTGACAAAAAGTGGGGCTGAGACGCAGTTGACGCAAGCGTTTGCGACTAAAGTGGCGGCAGTAATATACGTTTAGGCTGGAGTTATGTTGCTAGAGGTGCTTGCGTCGAAGTTTCCATAGTAGGCGCGGCGTTGTCGGCGGTGGCAGCATTGGCAGAGCTGTCGGCGGCTTGTGTCCTAATACGCAAGGTATCATTTCGCAATTCTGCAACACAATCCCGTAATGAGGTTATACATGAAACAAGTAAGGCGATCTGGTCACTTTCTATTGCTACTTGTTGACCTTCAGATGGCTCTCCCGCATTATCCATGTTGTTATTTGTGGAACTGTAAGATTCAGCCATGGATTCTGAACTTTTTTGAGATCTGCTTCGGACTCTGTTTGGCAGAAGTCTCCTGTTTCCTTTTCAATTTGCTTTATTTTGACTCTAGTCGGTATTGAAGGCAGTAACTTGCGTAGGAAATAATTTTTGAAATTATTTGTAGGCGAAATAAAGAATAGGACGATTCGTAGTTTGCTTTTAAACAAATATTTATTAACTATGAAATACTTTAAATTTACTTACTTACTTAATTGGCGCTTAACCGTCTAAACGGTTATGGCCGTCCAACAAGGCGCGCCAGTCGCTCCTTCGCTCCGCCAACCGGCGCCAATTGGTCACACCAAGGGAGTTTAAATCGTTTTCCACCTGGTCCTTCCAACGGAGTGGGGGCCGCGCTCTACCTCTGCTTCCATAGGCGGGTTCCGATAGAAACACTTTCTTGGCCGGAGCATCATCTTTCATTCGCATAACATGGCCTAGCCAGCGCAGTCGCTGCGTTTTAATTCGCTGGACTATGTTGATGTCTGCGTATAGCTCGTACAGCTCATCATTAAATCTTCTTCGGTACTCGCCATCGCCAACGCGTAGAGGTCCATAAATCTTTCGAAGAACTTTTCTCTCGAACTCTCCCAAAGCCGCTTCATCTGCTGTTGTCATGGTCCATGCTTCTGCCCCATATAGCAGGACGGGTACGATAAGTGACTTGTAGAGTATGATTTTCGTTCGCCGAGAGAGGACTTTACTTTTCAAATGCCTACCTAGTCCAAAGTAGCATTTATTGGCAAGATTGATTCTTCGCTGGATTTCAGTGCTGATGTTGTTGCTAGTGTTGATGCTGGTTCCCAAATAAACGAAGTCTTTTACTATTTCGAAATTATGGCTGCCAACAGTAGCGTGGTTGCCAAGGCGCATATGCGCTGACTCTTTGCTCGATGACAGCAGGTACTTCGTTTTGTCCTCATTCACCATCAAACCCATCTTTACCGCTTCTTTTTCCAGCTTGGAGTAAGCAGAACTAACAGCGCGGGTGTTTAGACCGATGATATCAATGTCATCAGCATATGCCAGTAATTGCACGCTTTTATAGTATATTGTTCCAGTGCGGTTAAGTTCTGCAGCTAGTATAATTTTCTCCAGCATCAAATTAAAGAAATCGCACGATAGGGGGTCACCCTGTCTGAAACCTCGTTTAGTTTCGAACGGCTCGGAGAGGTCCTTCCCAATTCTGACTGAGCTGATGGTGTTGCTCAACGTCATTTTGCACAGCCGTATAAGTTTTGCGGGGAAACCAAATTCAGACATAGCGGCATATAGGCAGCTCCTTTTCGTGCTGTCGAAGGCGGCTTTAAAGTCGACGAAGAGGTGATGTGTGTCGATTCTCTTTTCACGGGTTTTTTCCAAGATTTGGCGCATTGTGAAAATCTGGTCGATGGTAGATTTACCAGGTCTGAAGCCGCACTGATAAGGTCCAATCAGCCGGTTCACGGTGGGCTTCAATCTTTCGCACAATATACTTGAAAGGACCTTATATGCGATATTAAGAAGGCTGATTCCACGATAGTTGGTGCATTTTGCAGTATCCCCCTTCTTGTGGACTGGGCAAAGAACACTTAGATTCCAACCGTCGGGCATGCTTTCGTCCGCCCATATTTTGCTAAGAAGCTGCTGCATGCGCCTTACCAACTCCTCGCCGCCGAACTTGAATAGCTCCGCAGGCAATCCATCAGCGCCCACGGCCTTGTTGTTTTTCAATCTGGTTATTGCTATTCTAACTTCGTCATAATCGGGGGGGGGGGGGGGGGGGGGGGGACATATATTCCATCACCATCGATTGCGGGATCGGGTGCTTCATCTCTGCGCGGTGAATTGCTGCCTCCATTTAGGAGAGCAGAGAAGTGTTCCCTCCATAATCTAAGCACTCTCTGGACATCAGTTACAAGGTCGCCGTTTTCATTCCTACAGGAGTTTGCCCCGGTCTTGAAACCTTCCGTCTGTCGCCGTATTTTTTGGTAGAATTTTCGGGCGTTATTCCTGGTGGCTAGCAGCTCAAGCTCCTCGCACTCACGCCTTTCTGCTTCTGCTTTTTTCTTCCTGAAAAGGCGTCTCGCTTCCCTTTTCAACTCACGATAGCGTTCACACACTCCTCTTGTCGCGCTCGCTTTTAACGTAGCCCTGTAGGCAGCCTTTTTTTCTTTCGGTTGCAACGCGGCATTCTTCATCATACCAGTTGTTTTTTCGTGGCCGCCGGTAACCAATTTTTCCTCGGCGGCAGTACGAAGTGCTTTGGAGATATGCTCCCACTGCTCCTGTATTCCTTCAGGATGAGTTGTGCCCTCAGAGAGCAGGTGTGAGAGTAGAGTTGCGAAATCATTGGCAGTCTGTTGTGATTGAAGCTTTTCGACGTCTAGCTTTCCTTGTGTTTTTTGTTCCTTGTTTTTAGCCGCGTTGAGGCGGGTGCGTATTTTGGCTGCAACGAGATAATGGTCCGAATCGATGTTAGGTCCTCGGATCGTGCGCACATCTAAAACACTGGAGGCATGCCGTCCGTCTATCACAACGTGATCGATCTGATTGCGAGTATTTCGATCAGGAGACAGCCATGTAGCTTGATGTATCTTTTTATGCATGAACCTCGTGCTTGATATGACCATGTTTCGAGCACCGGCAAAGTCAATCAGCCTCAGTCCGTTAGGAGGAGTTTCATTGTGTAGGCTGAACTTTCCGACTGTAGGGCCAAAAACACCTTCATTGCCCACCCTGGCGTTAAAGTCGCCAAGCACGACTTTTATATCATGACGGGGGCAGCGCTCGTATGTGCGTTCTAATTGTTCATAAAAAGTGTCTTTCACCTCATCGTCTTTCTCCTCTGTCGGCGCATGGGCGCAGATGAATGATGTATTAAAAACTTTGCTTTTATTCGGATAGCGGCGAGACGCTCGTCCACAGGCGTGAACGCCAGCACTTGGCGCCAAAGTCTTTCTCCCACCACGAATCCGACGCCGAAACTGCGCTTATTCGCATGGCCACTCCAATATATGTCACAATTTTTTAACTTCTTTCTTCCTTGCTTCGTCCAACGCATTTCTTGGATGGCGCTGATGTCAGATTTTGCTTTGACGAGGACATCAACCAGCCGGGCATCTGCACCAATCCCATTCAGGGAGCGGACGTTCCAGGTGCATGCCCTCAATTCATTGTCCTTCAAACGTTTGCCATGGTCGTCATCAATAGAGAGTGTATTTATCCGAGGCTTGTTGTTATATTTCATTGGAGTACGGTTTTACGTGGCGGGTCCCAAGCCCAGCGCACAACCCGCTCAGCGGGGGTGAAAATGTTACTTGGCACGTTTATATAGCGAGCCGCTTGCTCCAAGACAGACGCCCGCTTGCAGCCGCACCTACAGGTGTACAGACGCTGCCGATGAGATCTCCCCCGGCTAGCCCTTAAACCGATTATGTCAGAGTGGCCTAGCCAGGTTGTCGCCTTCTCACATTAGCTCACCGCTAAACGGGTGTTTAGCGGCTACCCAGAGGATACTTGGCCGTGAGCTGCTTGAACCGCATGCAAAAGAATCGCTCTGGCCATTCCCAGGTGAATGGCGGTCAGAAGCTTTCCCCACTTTCGTGGACTTCTACACACGGCCCCACCCTCCTGTTCTCTTGCGCTTGCTACATATTGAAATCAAGAATATTCGCGAAGAAAAATTATATAATGTAATGTTCGAAAACGTATGTCTAAATAGATACATGCAAAGTCATTTAAAAGTATATAGAATTTGAAACTGATCAATTTACAACTTTGATTATGCAGAAATATTATGTATAACAAACGCATGTATGCAACTGAGCCCACTGAGAGTTTTCGAAATTAAAAGTAACATAAAATGAGAGAATTCGAAATTAGATACATACAAGAATATTAAAACACATAATTTTACTTAAATGGCAGAAGAGTTGTATTTTGATGATTTTGGCGGATTTTACGGCAAGGGTATTCTTGAAACGCAGCCACAATGTGCATGATGCATAATAAGTCATGCCGACCTTGAACCTTCGGGATTAATAATTGGATGGCGCATACTATCATTCAAGCTAGAATTCTTCAACAGTTCGTGTACCCTAAGCAACCCGTCTTTTAGCACAGGTTTAATCAATCCTCCTTTTAATTGGAATACTTTTTCCGGATTCTAGACAAATTATCTTCCTCTTATAATTCTTATAATACTTCCTCTGTTCCTCTTGATATTGACGGCTTCCTCCAACCTATGAAGGTACTTTAACAAATATACCCTGCCCTTCGTTGGTTTCGTTGTAATAGCCAATTGCTCCGCCTCTTCAGCTGCCACACAGGCCTTACATTAAAATTCTGTCTCCCCTCCTCTGTTTGGCACAAACACCTCATATGGCCAGTGATTCAAACTCTAACTTAGCCATGTGAGACCACACATCCTTAACTTATTTTGGACGATATCTAAAGGCTTGATGCCACGACTCAATCAGCTGTTTATCTTCGGTATACATGTATCTCCACCTTTTGACACTGCTGTATCGATGCAACACGTTTTGCCACAAACATCTTCAAATAAAAAATAAAATAAATGTAAGGCGCGATAACCTCCGAAGAGATCTAAGGCCGAGCTTCTCTTCCAATTTGCGTCGTGCTCCTCTTGATTTTCCCTACAAATTGGCCGGACGGGACCTACATGTTTTATGCCGACTCCGAACGGCATCTGCAAGGCAGATGAATTTTCACTGAGAGCTTTTCATGGCAGAAATACACCCGGAGCGCTTGCCAAACACTGCCGAGGGGCGACCCCGCTTAGAAAAATTTTCTTCTAATTTAAAAACCTTATTTCTAAAATTTTGATGTTGGTTTGCGCGGGGTGCGAACCCAGGGCATACGGTGTGGTAGGCGGAGCACGCTACCATCACACCACGGTGGCCGCCGTTAGTTTTTAAAGCATCCGCATGGCTATGCCGTCTGGGCCTACTGCTTTAGATGATTTAGCAATAACGATGGCATCTTCAATCTTTTTGGCGGTGATGGTAATTGGGGACACGCTGTATGTATGCTTGTGTGCGCATCTGTTGGGCCGCCGTTTGACTTATTCTGCCGTAGAATGCATTACATATTGTCGACAAAAAACGCTCTCGCATTTTTTCGCATCTGACAGCCCTTAATCGTCAAAGGCGATGGAGATTTTGTCATTGTGCTTAGTCGGGTTCGATAGGCACTTTACGGTGGACCAAAGGTTACCTACACAGGCGGAGAGTTTACAATTGTTTAAGTGCTCCTCCCATTTCGCCCGCTTGTGTTCATCCACAAGCAATCTTATGCGTTGGTTTATATCACCTATTTGGGGGTCGCCAGGGTCGTGCTGTCTTATAAGGTCACATTATCCCGCTAGAGTTGCGGCCTGCGCCTAAAAATGGGGCCGGAATTCTTCCAGCGGAAATATAACGATCCGAGGCCGATTCAATGACCTTGCGAAAAGCACGCCCCTTGACGGGCATCAGTCGGGGTAGGGAGGGCAGCAAAGCTATTGCCATTATAAGATTCCTCTATTTGGTCCGCCAACATCTCACCCCTGCTGTCCGCCTGTAGGTTAGAATGCCATAGATCGTGGTGGGCATTGAAATCCCCTAAGATAATGCGATTATCGCCAGTGAGTAGTGCCCTGATGTCAGCGCAGTATCCACTGTGGTAAGAGGTGACAAGAGGGATGTAAATGTTGATTATTTCTAAAGTTACATCACCTGACTGAACAGATATGTAATGACCTTCCAGGATACTGTCCCTGCGGCCGATGTCGGGACCAAATAGACTAAATAGCACTGAGTCTTGGGTGATAAACGCGAGAACGCCTCCATTTCTACTCTCGCGCTATTTTCTGTGGACGTTATACCCAGAGAAGTTCTGCAAGCGGATCTTGCTGTGAGTTTATTCTCTCGGATCGCTGCAATGCGGATGTTATGCCGCTTCATGAAATCAACTATCTCCGTGATCTTCCCAGTTAACCCATTACAGTTTAACTGCAGTACTGTGAAGTGCAACGGGGGAGACGTCGTCACTCTGGGAGTCAGTGACGGGTGACTACGGCTGATTTGAGGAGGACAGAGCGCAAATGTTGTCGTAGCCCTAGGACTGGACGCCCTGAGTAAGCATTGGGGTACCCGGTGCGGTTGGGTTTCTGGTTTGGCAGCATGGCGCGATGAAACCCGTCGGGGGTTGCCGTCGCTTAGACCAGAAAATCTAGGAAAGTGGCACCGTCCAAGGCAGGAGCTGCATTGGACAGATGTAGCAAACATATATATTATGTGCGACAAATGGTGCAAAAGGTGGTAGGGACTAAGAGTATGTTTCCCTGACCTACTCGAATGTTAGTGCCGGAAAGGGGGCAGAAGAGGACGGGAGCGTTGGCTGATGCTCGGCATTGCTACCGACTCTACTAAGGAGATTGTAGTTATGAGTAGGAGCGGCCGTAATAGCTGGTGGCGCCATGGGGCTCGAGCGGCAGCGGGTACCAGAACATTCCGTCCGATGCAACCATCCCTTGCACGTGACACACCAACAAGAGTGTGACCGTCCTAAAAAGATCCTTTTCCGGCAAACGCAGCAAACCCATTTCTCTGGGCCGGCATCAGGTACAGGTCCGGATTGGATTCCTTCTAGGAGCAGGAGAATGTGGCGCAGCTCCGCTACAAGGATCTGCTGGGAGGATGACAATTTGTGGGAGGGACGCGGGGTATCTCCGTGGTGAAGGTGAACCACCATCATGTCCCAAACTTCGACTGAGATGCACTGAGCGCGTAGCTGGCGTAGTACTTCAAGGGTCACAATCGATATGCGCTGTAGATCATTAGGACGCTGTGCACCCTCACTAACTGGAGGTATTAACTGTTACCGCAGAGCTCCATACAAAAAGGATACTCTCAATTGCATAACCGCTTGAACCTGCTTCCAAATAATTATCATTTGTCAGTTGCTATTTACCCAAGATAAGTGTCGCTTCCCCACGAGAGACTTCTTTAATTACGAAAGTTTGAACGCTGAAGAAACGTTCTCGTTGTTGCGAATAGCAGTTACGAATGGACCGCGAAATCCTGACCATTTCTCTCGGTCTTTCCGTCGAAATCACCCTACTTATTTTTCAAGTCATACTGATAGTACGCCAGGTTCATTTGTTCCGCCTATGAAAGTTGTGCCACCACCGGCGTCGGAAAGAGTTCCTCTTTCTTAACTGCTAATGAGGCTTTCGCAGCAAACTAACTTGTTTCAACTACTGCCGCGACTTCATCATACGTATTGACTCCCTTTGCATCCCGCTATTTCGTCTTAGATAAACCAGAAAACCACATCTAGAATAGCAGTTCTGTAAATAATGCTGGAATTAACTTATTCTTCCTGGAAATCGGAAATGTGTGTTAATAAGTGAGATGAATTTTATTTGAACTGATTTCAATAAATTCCCTTAAATCTCTGTACAATATTTTTACCAGTCGGTATAAGTAGCAGTTCTAAAGCTCTATTCGAAGCTTAAGTCGAACGACTCACTCTACATGGGCACTTTTGCCATTAATGCGCATATGTACTTCTGTTCAACCACCGCATGACCAAATCATTCTTTCTCCCTTTGTCAATGTCCAAGTGAATTTGTCATAATATATATTACTTTATCACTATAGGTATCTTTCCCAAATGTCCACCTAAATCAATGTCAACATCGGGCAATTTCGCCTTTGACCGAGGGCATCTTTAATATATGTCAAGTTAAATCTATCTCAAAATCGGACTCTTTCTCTCTTGTCCGAAAGCATTTTTCACAAATGTTCAGTTGAATCTATGTCAACATTAGAATCTTTCTCTCTTGCCCGAAAACATATTTCACACATGTCCAATTGAATTTATGTCAACATCGGACTTTTCCTCTCTTGCCCGAAAGCAAATGCCACATATATCTTGTTGAATCAACATCGGGCTCTTTCTCTTTTGTCTGAAGGCATCTTTCCAATATATCCAGCTGAATCTGTGGCAGCATCGGACTTCTTTCCTCTTGCCGTTAAAATCAATTTTCTAAGCGCTTAAAAAACTTTTTCGAAATTACACACATAAGCACTATATATTCTTACGCACTCTACGACGCGAGAACTTCGCCTCCGGTATTTCCGCCCGAACGCAATTTCCAAAGATCACACAAAAAAGGGTGAAACAGCTTGCATCCATCCCATGTACATGCAAACTTTCAAAAAAAACCCCATATCCACGATCAAAAGGGCCTTGCATACACTTTAATACAATTGTGTACACACGAGCCACTAGCTGAATCACAACAGCTAATTCCTGTACCCAAGCGGGTAAGGGGGCTTAGGTATGCCTGTCGTAAGAGGCGACTAAAATACCAAATTTATTCAAGGGGTTGTGTAGCGCAACCCTCCCAAGGGGTTGCCAGTGCAATATAAGCTTCTCCAATCCAATTGTCAACCTCACCTACCCATTGCGAATCCCTAAGGCCTTCGGGGAGCGTCCTTATCGCTACAACAACAACTAACTCCTGTTGCTTTAGCCTTATTCAACCATTACACGGTGAGGTATTTGATCAATCTAGCTGGCCAAAATTAAAACAGCAGTTATTTCTGTTCAAAAAGTTGTGTCTCACTTCATTGTTATGAAAGGAAATATTTGACAGTAAACTCACAGTGTTCCGCGCAGAATTACTATGGATCGGGCGGGCTCCCGAATTCGGATGGACCCGGGGTAATTTTTTGGCATTACATGAGATATATCAATATGGGTATCAAACGAAAAGTATTTTACTCCGCATTTCTATTGACATTCTAGAAGGTTAGGGTTGCCACCTCACCTTCTTTTTTATATTTATTTCTATATCCACTACCATCTCGGAAACGGCTTAACCGATTTGAATCAAATTTAGTACATCGATATAGTATTAAATTTTAAGACTTTTCACCTAGGTGCTGCCACTGAGGATGTTTTCAAAAGGTTGCCATCTTTTGCCAATAAGGGTATCAGTCTCTTACAAAATTGATCACCACCCAAAAAATCGCGGGTATGCACAGCCGTTTTTGTTATTAAACTTTGAAACAAACACAAGCTTATGTATTGCCAAAAAATTACTGACATGATATGGCATGAAAAAAAATTAATTTTTGTTTTCAAGGTTTTTAAACAATTTAATATTGAAAAGTTGTAGTATTACAAGTAGAATGGCTCAGGTTAAACATGCGGTATAAAAATCTAACATATGAATTAAAAACACATTTACCTCTCCTAAAAGAAAATGCAACTAGATTTAAATAAAGCTACACAAGTGAACAAGTATTTGTAGTCGCGCTTGTAGCCAAATAATCATCATAATGAACAGTTTACTTTCCTTGCTAATTTAATTTTTTTTTTTTCCTACAAGACTTAAGCCACACATTTTTTTTGACGTTTAGTATACCTTTATCTACAAATTTTTCTATCTACTACTGCTATGCTATTTTTACTAATTATTACTATACTACTTACATATGTTTACTACGAATAGGTTATTCCACCATATTAATAATTATTTACTTATACATATATGCTAATATATTTAAAATTAATTTATCTAATTATTAGCAAACTCTAACAACAAGTACCGAATTCGCGATGATTAAGCATACAAATTAAGATATTGGAAAATTTCCACCAAGAGCGGCTTAGCTGACGCTATGATTGCGGCAGTTCGAGCTCTTTGGTTTTGGACAAGCAGACAGTGAACATAGTTTTCTAACGTTTCGAAAATTTATAGAGTCTTTGAAGTCGTTTTAATTCGCTTGAAAAAGTTTGCGATAATTGCGATACAAAAATCTAATGTACGCGCATATTTAATAAAATTTCAAACCTACGAAATCCATTACACA